>NC_062565.1:81740431-82052376 GCF_022837055.1 Prionailurus viverrinus
CTCAGTCATAAAGGCTTTTCTACTTTCAATGCTGTATTGACATGTTAGGTGGCTTGACCATTTCGACTGAATTGTTGCTTAAATACGTAATATATATAAATATCGTCCTAACAGAAACAGTTTACAGGTATCAGTCTTCCATCTTCTGACTTTGAATATGCCCATCTGCATCTGTGAACATACTTTCTTTTTTTTTTTTAATTTTTAAAAAATGTTTTTATTTATTTTTGAGACAGAGAGAGACAGAGCATGAGCAGGGGAGGGGCAGAGAGAGAGGGAGACACAGAATCTGAAGCAGACTCTAGGCTCTGAGCTGTTAGCACAGAGCCTGCCTGACGCGGGGCTCGAACTCACAGACCGTGAGATCATGACCTGAGCTGAAGTTGGACGCTTAACCGACTGAGCCACGCAGGCGCCCCCCCTGTGAACATACTTTCTATGGGAGAACTTCAACTATATTGATAATCTTTTCCATCTTAATAAAATACCAGCAAACAATCCCTTAGTCAAGGGAAATATCAAACCCTAACTCTGCCTTCAAGGAGTTTCTAGTCTGTTATGGAAGATGAGATTAGGACACAGAAAACAATTTTAGAAAAAACTGCACCATAAGATGTAAAATTAATTAAACAAGAAGGCTGAGGTGGCTTTAATAACATGGAGGCCTACGTAAGCAAAACGAAATTTAAGCCTGTGAATGCCTCAAGGTTATGCAATCACATCAGTCACAAGCTTTAAACTACAGCAGTCACATAATTTCTTTTCTTTGTTTTTGCATTTTCTATATACGCCTTTACCCTGGCTCCTCTTAGTGGAGCACACTAACCACTTCTGTTTTGGTGCTGCCCAATTTGAATCGATTTTTGCTTAAGTAAACTACAAAGTTTTTAAGGTGCCTCAGTTTATCTTTTAACAAAGGTATAGAAATAGAGGTTCAGAAAAGAATTGGCTGAAAAATACACAGAGCCTTTCTTTATAGCTTATTTGAAAACGTCTAACAAGGAGCATTTATTTCAGTGTTAAAGCAGGCAGTAGTCAGAATTATAATAACTCCCCAGACATTTTTTTTAGTACAATCTCTATTTTCTAAAGAGCTCTCAGTTGATCCTCACAACAATCCTGTGAGATAGACAAGACTTTTGCTTCCATTTCACAGAGGAAGAAACTAAGATTCACAAAGGTTAAATCATTTGTCCAAGGTCATAAACCTAAAAGCGGTATTGCAGTACTTGACCCTACACCAGGGATTCCTAGCTTAGAGATATTTTCTCAAATAAATGCTGCAAGGTTTCATGTCACCTAAGTCTTTTATAATTATGACTTTGTATTTATGAGTATTACCTTTTTATTCACATTAAAAGGAATCAACTCTGGAACACAGACCTACTCTACGTGGGTACTCAGAAACATACAAATAGTTATTTTTCAAAATGAGTTCTGTGGAACTCAAAGAAGGGGAGAAATGGAAATACAAAACTGGGGAATACTGTATACTACAGGCCTCTCTGGGAGACTTACAGTGTATGTGGTAGAGGAAAGACTCAGAAGAATACTACAAAAAATAAATGTATTTATTTACTGGTTTTCCAAACTAATTTGTATCTGGATCTTCCTTTTTATCCCATCTATTAACAATTTCTATCTTTATACTAAATTAGGGCTTATTTCAGAAATCTCTTAGTTAAGAGCGGGCTTAAAAAAATAAGCCTAGTTTGAAATTCCCAGTGCCAAATTAGGTAGTAAATGCCTGGAATATGAATCTTATGCCCCTTTAACTTTGAAGGTCTCTGTAAAGAAAGAAGAGGATCTTTCAGTGTCTTTTTTCCATCTGCTTCCATCCTTTGGCTGTTCCAGAGCCGTTAACCACCATGCTGTGATGGTTTGAAGTAAACCAGCCTCGCTATGAAAAACTTTGATAGACTCAACATCTCTTTATTTTCCTCCCTGTAGTGATCATTGTGGCACAAAATGATTTTTGAGGTTATGGGATAAGAAAAAAGTTCTATGAAAGCAGGTCTTATTGATCCTATTGCAGGAGATCTTATCACCGAGGACGGAAGATGCAGTTACTGAACTGCTTTTTACCAGCCTATGGAAAGGCCGATGCATTAAGTTGAAAAGAATGGGCTTAGATCATAAATCTGTTCTTCAGGGAAATTACAGATTCGAGCTCTTTGAAGATATTTATTCCTTCAAAGTTCTTAATGTATGTTTATTCATTTCCCCAAGTTGATTTCAGGCACAAAGATAAGAAGAAAAACTTAATTCTTTATTGTGGCCATGCCTGGTCAGTGATTAGTATGAAAATGCTTTCTAAGTTTTCCAAAATTGCTTTTAAAATAACCATATTTTCTGCTTTCATTGGCGTGCTTCTGTGTGGCCGAGACTAGCCTAAATCTTATTTCGTGAATATTATAAAATAAAACCCCAAAGCAAAAAGGCTGAAAGGAAATTCACCAAACTATTAACAACAATGGTTTTCTTAGAAAAGTGGAACAGTGGGTAATTATAGTCATTTTTTCTAATATCTTACATATTTTTCACATTTTCTACAATATTATTATAATACCATACGTTACTATGAAAATCAGAAAAAATATACTAAAGTTATGTAAAATTTAAAATTGGTGTCCCATTTCTCCCTAAACTCCAGATACAATTTAGAGTTTTTGTTTTTCCTTTCATCACCACCTTTAAAAAAGGGGAGGGGGCAAGGTGAATATATAATTTTTCCAATAGTAACACTTTGCTAAAATTAAATGATCACATAATGATGATTAAACATCTAGGTCTGCCTCCAATAAAGAAGTGAGGAATGGCCTAATTACTGTAGTTTGCCAGGAAAAACCTATTCATTTATCATTTCACCGAACATTACAACCAGAGTTTCACAAAAAGAACATTTTTCAATCTATAATTTCCCTCCCTCATAAACTGAGGTTCCTGTTGAGCAGACATGAGGGATTTAGCTGACGCTGGCTGAGGAGAGCCCTCCAGCCTTCACAGAGGGCCTGGGGAGACTAATACCTATTTACATGCTTCAGGTCTTAGGAGTTACTGTCTGGAAAAATCTGAGACTGGGCATCTATCAGCTCCCACCCCCCCTTTGTGTTTCTTGTATACATTTGTTTCTGATATAAAGTTTGCTTTCCTATTGGTTTTAATATAAGCAAGACCAGGAAGACTTTACAGGAAAGATTTGGGTAGGCAATTGAAATTATTTTTTCCCTACTAAGAGAAACTGGAAATAAGTTTGTACGAAGAAGTAAGACTTCTCTTTGAAGATATGGGAGGAAATATTGTATGTATATCTACTATATCCCTGGGATCATCCCCTAAACTCCATGCTCAGGTGGTAAATTTAGCCAGTCTAGTTTGACATGATTTAAGTGATGTTCCTTAACTTCTCTGTGTCTGATTGTTAAGAAGGCTGATAAATCTTGATGACAAAATAAATTTCCTAATAAAGCCAATATTAAATTATCTTGAAATTAATTTTATGGTTTATGAGCTCTCTAGACCCCTAGTTTTTCTCTCTGTATCTTTTTTTTTACCACCTTAATTGATACTATTTCATGAGCTGCCATAAGAACATGAGACAATTGTGAAATCCATATCCCTTACCAAACCAACACAAATGGTAAGATATTCCTCTGGATATGTATATTAGCAGAAAATAAAAGAAGACACAAAGAAGAAAGCATATTGCTAAGGATTTGGCAGTGACGGAATGTTTGGATGATCTAGTTGTCATGTTTCAATCTACTTTTCCAACCTTTCTCTGCAACTTATCTCTCATGAGTCCCTTACCTGTTTCCTAGACTCCCGCCCTGTGCTTCATGAGGCGTGGTTTGATATAGGTGGTTTTGATACCATCTTCTTCTCCTGCTCCCCTTCCTGGTTTAAAACCATTGCTCTAGCCATGCTACATTTCTTGAATACTCTGAACGTTGGCCGCCTTATAAATTCTGTCTTACCTAGGTGTTTCCTCATTTATAATGTTCTTCTCACCACTTCTCTGCTCCATTTCCTACTAGATACCACACATCTTTTAAGAGTTAGCTCAAGCACCATCACCTCTTAAAGATTTCACCACCTTCCTCTGTGCTCCCACTGTAGTTTGAAATGTCTTCCTTTCGGCAGATGGGATACACATGGGATATGTTATAATTATTTATTTACATGTCTGTTTCCTCCATTAGGATGAGAGTGCCTTGGTATCAGATGGTGGCTTATTCATCTTTGTGTCCCCTTACTTAGCAGAGTCTGGGAAGACGTAGGTTCACAATTAATGTTAGCTGGATGATTCTTTGCTGGATGAATTGTGGATCTGAAAGCTATATATAAAAATTCTACCAGGTATGGTTGGAGAGAAAAGAGTTTTAAAATAATTATAGACATGGGCTGTATGTTTTCAAGAGAGGACTGATCCATATGGCACATCATAGGCAATTGAGGAATCCTACTGTGTAGAAGTGGAGAACAGTGAGAGAAGGAGTAGGTCTTCTGATAACAAATATCAATTATTTTAAATATTTTTCTTAGAGTCTTACTTAAGCTGTCTTCTGCCCCTTTATTATACATTCTTCTACTAGATAAATGAATTTAATATAAAATGAGGTCACTGCTTCTAACCATCATGTTTTATGCTTCCTGCTATCTCACATAGAATGAGCAAATTCCAAGAAATTCAGTATTTTCCTGATCCTTTCCAATCTGCGTCTATACACCAAGCTCATATAAGCAACCCAGATGGCTTGATGGGAGACTAACCTTGCTGGCCTTCGTGTACCTGGAATGCTTAATGGTCTTATGGTCACAAAAATGACTTTAAAATATTGAATTAGAGCCATAGATGTTTCATTAAATGGGACAAAACACTGCCTAAATTAGAGGAATAATGTGCATTTTTAGTATGTTAGTGGAGGAATGTGTGTAGAGGGGAGGAGGTGAGAAGGGGTATGATTACAGTTACCTATTTCCTGGTTATTTCTCAGACATTCCAGACTTAAACTCTCCAAAGACCTGAGTCACCACACCAAGTTTCTTTAAACTTTTTTTCCCCGTGTACAGAATTGAGTGCTCTGCTGGGTGCTGCACTCTACAATCTTGATTTCCTTCCTAATTGCACAAGTGGCTCAGCTCTTACAATACCATATTTCTGTTCATTTGCATTTATACAATATACTTCACTGAGTGCTTCAAATGCACCATTTGAATGTTGAGTCCTGTCTCCATCTTTAGGTTCTCATAATGGCCGAGCCCATGAATAGGGCAAGTCTGAGGAGAGCTGCTATAATCTCAATATGAGACTGTCTTCTTACAATCGGCCAATATTCAGCTGACTTCTGAGGTGATGCTGAGCAGTAATTCAAATGGAAGAACACAGCAATAAGTAGAGGGAAAGAACACCCAAGGTGATCATTTAGAAATCATTTTGAGGTCAGAATAAAAGAACATGGGATTTGTTTTATTTTATTCCAAACACCATATAATCAAAAGGGTCTCAGGCTCCCAGGGAGTTCACTACATGAGGTTGCTTTATAAAACTGTTGAACAAAGCCGAAAAGAATTCTTGCCTTGCATTCCCTTCCGAACCCACATACTTGTTTTCAAATACAATGAAGGGGTCTCTCCGGTCAAATAATATAATTTCACCAAATGCTATAACTTCAGTTTCTATGGAAGTCCTGTTGATCAAATATAGGGTGAATTTGAGGTAGCAGAGCATATTCATAATGTGATTTATCATATTTACTACATTGTGAATTTTGAGCACATTCTCTTTTTAGGTTAACTAAATAAGAAAAAAGCTTCTGGGTTGGCCTGAATGGCAGAATCACTGGAACCAGAGTTGGAGGCGTCTTGACAGAGTCATTCTGTACTGGCTTATGCTAAATATAGTTCCCTATGACAGGTTTTTAAAACCTCCACACTTTTCGCATTTTGGCTAGATACTTTGTTGTGGGTAGCTGTTCAGTGAATTGTAGGATGTTTAACAGCATCCATGGCTTCTACCCACTAGATGCCAGTAGCATCCTTCCCCAGTTATGACAACCAAGAAAGTCTCCCGATATTGCCAAATGTCCCCTGGGGGAAAAAGTTGCCTTGGTTGAGAATCACCACGCTATAATAACAGTCTTGGTAACTGTGACCAGCCTCCTTGGGCAATGTTATTCAAGAAGTATAAAATCTAATATAAATCTATTTATCTAATAGATAAAGTGTTGAGGTTTGACTTATATTGTGGAGAGTGAACATTTGTTAAATATCTCTAGTTCACAGCCAAAGTGGCCTGAGCTTTCAGAGTCAGTGTAGCGATTTTCTCACCAGGCTATGTCCAGTAAGTACATGGTCTCAGACTCCTTCAGATCTCTCAATGCAGGCAAGATAGAAGCATAGACCACTTACCCCATAGACTTTCCAAAAAAGGACTATTGGTTCCATATGTAAAATCCTTCTAATCTGAATAGATTATTACCTTTACTTTGGACTATTCATCTTATCAATAAGGTATCAACAGTGGTGCTGCTCTGTAATATTTCAAGTTAGAATACAAATCTTACACTTTTTTTTTTGATGATTCACAAGTTGGATTTATAAATCTGTACTCACCTGAAGTAATAAACCCAGAATTTAATTTATGGAAACTGCCAGCAAATCTTACCAGCCTGCATTGATTTATAAGTCTTTCTTCTTTCTAATGGTAGTTGTAACCAAACTATTTTTAGTGTTTTGTAAGTCCAAAAATTAATTTCCATATCCTTAAATGGATTTACAAATCCAGATGTAGATTTACAAGTCTTGAAACAGATTTTCAAATCATGCCAATAAATCCTAAATAAAAAGACTTGATTTACAAACCTGGATTTTACACCTGGTTTCCAGGAAGTGATTATAAATCAGGAGTTGTGAGGACCCCTGGCAGAATGAGCCTGCATTGTCTCTGGGAAGTCCTGCTGTCTGCATTGAATCGCACAGGCCTGATTTACAAGCAGTAACCCCAAGCCTGCAGAGGCTCCTCTGATTCTGACATGCCAGTGCTGTTGAGGGAAGAGGGCCACATCCCACAGGCTGGCTAAAACGGCCACTAATCAGAGTGAAGACAGCAAACCATTCATCTTTGTCACAAGTGGGAAGTGGCGTCAGGTAGTGGAGATTCCCAGTTCTACCTGAGTAAAGCAGCAGAGAGCTACACAAGGTATTCGGCATGATTCTAGTCAGCATGAGTGCTGACATTATGCTTCACAGCCCAGAACCCCAGATAGGGTGAAGAGTGTGTGTCCTTCCTCAGGTGGGGCCAAGGACAGGCATCTCTGCTTTGTCCCGTTGTCATCATTATGCTTCTGAAGATGTCTGGCTCATGAAGGGTATGCACCAAAGTGAGGGCAATGGTTATTCTGGGGAATGGGATGAGAGTGGGTGGGTGGGTGGAGAAGGGGGAAATTTCACTTCTGCTTTATTCACTTCTGGGATATTTGAATTTCACAGTGAGCATATATTCATTTCATAATTAAAAAAAGAATAGGGATTTTTATCAGGGAAATAGGGCGTTTTGTTTTTGTATGCTCTTTAGTAACTACCCGAAGTAAACCACCATCACACGAGGCTCCTTCATTAACTAGCATTCTGCTCCACTCTTCATATGTGCCCCTTCACATTTATAAAGCAGATTAGAATCCTTTCATAGAGTGTTTTCCTGTTTCCTCATCCATTTCCTGTGAACCAGCAGAGCAACAATTATGTTCCAGATGTGGAAAATGAAGATTCCAGAAATAAATGACTTGGCTTTTTCCAAAACAATATTTGAATGGCAGAGACAAAATTTAGACCAGCTTTGGATTTCTGGTTCCAAGACCAGTGCTCATTCTATGACAACATGTGTCATGTCACACACAGACCTTCTCACTGTAGAGGTTGAAGGATACTCTGTCTTCTCTTGCCCGGTGATCCTAGCTGCTATTTACCACTGTGTTATGTCACAGTCTGTGATCCCATTGACGCATTGTCAGTGATGATCTTTGAAAACTGTGACCTATTGAAATACTCTCTTCCCTCTCTCATACCACTCCACTGAGCCAAGTTGAGTCCTTCAGCAATTCTGCCTAATTCCCTCAAAAACCAGCTGAAACACCATTTTTTTTCTTTTCTTTCTTTGTTTTGTTTGTTTGTTTGTTTGTTTTTGTTTGTTTGTTTTTGTAAAGCTTTCCTGATCATTGTATCAGAGTGGTTCTTCGGATGATCAGAGCACTGATTGCTTGTTCATCTGACAGATAATTGTGTATCTACTCACCTGATGTCTTTGAGTTTTGCCAAGAAATTTCTCAGGAACTCTATATTTGTGTTGTGACTGCATTACTTACTGGTAATGAAGCTTGATGAGCCTCAGTCTGTCCAAATAATAATATATTTTAAGTTTCCTATCTACTGAAGACAGCCATTGTAATGCCCAAATGAGATAAGATAAGAGAAATTATTTTGCAAGCCTTAAGTGTTATGTAAGTTATATAAGCTGTGTAAGCTCCTAATGTAGTCCCATGGCTGACGATCTGAAAATTTTAAAAGTGGACATGGGCAATAATGCTTAAAAGTAACTTTGATGGTGATTTGGACACAGTGAATTGCAACTCAATTACAAAGCACATGAATGTGAATTATGTAAATTTGAAGAGTATAATATAAAATATTAATATTTTACTTTTAAATTTTGAGATGAAGGAAGTCTTTCAAATTTAAAAAAGTTGCCAAAATTATACAGTTTCAAAGCTGAGTCAATTATAAACTGTGTATATGTTGTTACTTGGCATTGCCATTTTAGCTGGTAAAGAGAAAGAATTCACCTGTGTCAGAATAACATGAGCCATGCCTTTATTCCATGTGTTGGAATATGTTATTTTAAATTTACTTTATTAAAATGAAATAATATAAAGACTCATTAAATACACTATTTACATTTTCATCAAGCAGTGGTGTTATCATTAAAGCCATGAATATCCCTCCTCCCTTGTCTATCTTCCAAAATGATAACCTTGCAACATAATTTACTAGTAATAAAATATCACTTTACTGTGCTATTATGTAGCAAAAATAAATCTGGAAAATATTAGAGATAATCCTGAGTAAACTAAGAAGGAACAGCAAACCAGTCTTCCTTTTAAATTCTTTAAAATTGTCATGTATAAAGTCAAGAATAATTGGAAAAAGTTGATAAGATTGAGGGGACAAAGCTGTATGATAAACATCACTGTGGTGTGCCTGCTCCTGACTACAATGAGGAGAGCAGAATTCACTCTGAGAATAAAAGCCTCTATTTAAATTTTTTCATATGAGAATTAAAAAATGGGCAGAAGACAAGAATGGACATTTTTCCAAAGAAGATATCCAGATGGGCAACAGACAAATAAAAAGATTCTCAACATCGTACTCATTATCAGGGAAATGCAAATAAAAAAATTACAATGAGGTATTACCTTGCACCTGTTGGAATGGCTAAAATCAAAAACTTGAGAAACAAATGTTGGTGAGGATATGGAGATAAGGAACCCTCTTACACTGTTGGTGGGAATGCAAATTGGTGTAGCCACTGTAGAAGACATTGTGGAGGTTTTAAAAAATTAAAAATAGGACTACCCTACAATTCAGTAATCGCACTACTACATATTTACCCAAAGAATACAAAAACACTAATTCAAAGGGATATGTCCACCCCTATGTTTATTGTAACATTATTTGCAAAGGCCAAATTATAGAAGCAAACCAAGTGTCCATCAATAGATAAAAAGATGTCACACACACACACACACACACACACACACTGGAATATTATTCAGCCATAAAAAGAATGAAATCTTACCATTTGCAACAACATGGTTGGAGCTAGAGACTATAATACCAAGCAAAATAAGTTGGTCAGTGAAAGACAAATGTCATATGATTTCACTCATATGTGAAATTTAAGAAACAAAAGAAATGAACAAAGGAAAAAAATAGAGACAAAACAAAAAATAGATTCTTAACTATCGAGAACAAACTGATGGTTATTAGAGGAGAGATGGATGGAGGCATAGGTGAAGGGAATTAAGAGTACACTTATCATGATGAACACTGAGTAATGTATTGAATTGTTGAATCACTATATCGTATACCTGAAACTAATATAACACTGGATGTTACTACACTGGAATTGAAATTAAAAAAAAATCAAGACTAGAAAGGATAAAAAACTTTAAAAAATTGACTGATATTAGTCTTAAATTTTGCAAGTGTTGAAATATCTCTTTAGGATGACTCTCTTACGTAAAATCTGATTTTCCTGCAATAAATGTGGTAAAGATATAGCCCCTAAAGACTGGACACTGGAAAACAATATCAGTGAGACTGTAACCTTTAAAATGATGTCTTTTATTTCCAAGATGT
Source organism: Prionailurus viverrinus (assembly GCF_022837055.1). Lineage (NCBI taxonomy): Eukaryota > Metazoa > Chordata > Mammalia > Carnivora > Felidae > Prionailurus > Prionailurus viverrinus. Next base: position 81,750,848 of record NC_062565.1, read on the forward strand.
TTATCTTTCTACATCTAGATTATCAACTTGAAAACAGAATGCAGTCTATTTTGTATTCTTTGTACTTCCTCAATATCTAGTAAACAGGTACTCAATGGATATTTGGAATAATTGATTGAAAATATATACCTCTGTTGTGCATAGAATCTCACCCCATGGATGATTTTAAAAGATTATTTAAAAAATGGGGTTCTTTGTCCACAATAAGTCACTGATTTGTACCTGGGCTTATAGCTAAGATGTGATTTCAGAAGGCCTGCTGATTGCTAAATGATTGTTTCAATCTTTGCTTGTTGTAAGAAGCCCTTTACCCAACGCCACAGCGTGCTAAGAGATGCTCTCCAGTCTAAACAAATAAATCAGATAATCCTAACATTGTATAAGAATCCATGGAGTTAATGAAAACCTTAACAGGGAAATGTGCAATAAAAATATTTATATGCATCACTTAATCTAATGAACAGAAAAAATCTATAGACCTGTGGGTCTGTACATACAAGCAACATCTCCTATCTCCACTTGCCCTCCATGATATTTAGTACCACTGAATTGACAAATACATACCATGTGTTAACTCAAGGTAGGTATAAATTTTCTAACAATATTGGGTATTTACAATAACCAACAGACCTTATTAAAAGGTAATTAAAAGGGTATGCTTCTTCTTTTTTTTTAAATGAGAATAAAGTCCAAAGTGTTGTGAACTTGGATGAAAGAAACTTACAACTGTAATTTCACTAACCTCTAAGTAAAATTTCACATTTACATCTGTTATGAATGTAGGCAACAAACCACTATAGCAATGAGTAGTATTTGTGCGTCAACACAAGTATTTACATATATTACTGTTAATACATATCTTGAAATACCACGTGTGCTCATTTCTATTTTGAAATGATGGTAGGTATTACACAAATCCACTAGATCTCATTATTAAATGCATTAGCAAAGATGTACATAGATCACTATATTGCAAATTAAAAAAATGTGATGGCTTTGTGATAAAACTACTTTCCTTTATAATCCCATTTATTTTATGTTCTACATTTAAGAACATTTCTATGAAGAAATGCAGAAGACTCACAAGACTCTCAAAAGGACTGTGGCCCAGGAAAGGTTAGGAAGCCCTGATCTAGGGGCGCCTAGATGGCTCAGTTGGTTAAGCCTCTGACTCTTGGTTTTGGCTCAGGTCATGATCTCACAGTTCATGAGTTGGAGCCCCGCTGTCAGGCTCCATGCTGACAGTGAGGAGCCTGCTTGGGATTCTTTCTCTTTCTCTCTGTCTCTCAAAATAAATAAACTCGAAAAAAAAAAGAAATCTTGATCTCATGGCAGTCATAGTATTGTCTTTATTTGGAAATTAACTGGTCATATGTTTTGAAGACAAGTAGCCTAACTCACAGTTGACAAAGAAAAGATCCCTTTACTGACCAGGTCTATTATGATTATAAGTTGGAGACTACAAAGGGAACATTTTGTTACTACTATGTGTCAGAAATGTCTACATCAGAAGAGAGGTCATAACCATTTTGCTCTTTGTGGTTTTTCCCCCATACATTGATTAAAAAGCATTTTTAATTATATCTATTTGGACCTTCTCAGCAATGGGTAAATAATCTTTTAAACAGAACCATGACTTTAATTCTTTGTGCCTTATGTACAGGCATGAGATTTGCCATGTAGCGATATATACAGTGATTATGCTTTACAAAAGAGTAATGGCAGTGGCAATAACTCCCAAAGCTGCTTTTGTTCATTGAAATGAGTGATATTTGTTGCTTTAAAAAATATTTCCTAATTATATATGGCTCTTTCCTTGCCAAGTGCTGACCAGACCTGGCCTTCCTTTTCCAAGCTGACAGAAGGTTTTCAGGTTGAAAGGGATTTGGACTTGAAACTGAATTTCTAATCTGACCAGCTCCCCAAATGGGGCTCCTGTTCTTGGCAAAATGCTCTCTGCATATTTCCAGAAAGTCATCAATTATTCAGAGGGACCTTTCAAATGCCAACAGCTTAAATAAGAAAATGTGCCATGACAGAAGGAAGCAAGAATGGAGAGTCTCAGGCTAAGCTGATCCTGCTAAAAGAAAACTTTCTGTACCAGCGTTTTAGTCCCAGGAAGGCTTTTGACCCAGTGACTCCTTAGATCAGCTGAGTCAAGAGGGGTTCTGAGCACTGTGAAGGTTTTAACCCATTTGCCCTGAAGTGAGTGGTCTGCAATACCGATTCTTCTTATGTCTCACACTGTATTCCCTGAGAAGCACTAATGAACGTCATTTGATTCTATATTGAAACTGCATACTTCATGCTTTGATATTGATATGATTCTTTCAAATTCAAAGTTTCCGGAAAAAACTGGACCTAAAAAGTTGATTCCCACCCCACCCCCAGTTCATTTTAATAGATATTAAATGTCTACCATGTGCTTGGCATTATGCTAGCTGTCATGGCAGACACAAAGTTTGCTCTAAGAAAATTCAATCTAGAAGAATAGATTGGACAAGAACACAATGATTGTAGGTGTCTGAGTTAAGAGGTTCATGCCTTAAGAGATGTAAAGTAAATCTCTCATTGTTTAGAAGCTTGGTAAATCCTTAGATTCCCAAATATCACTACAATTGACAGTATCTTTGTCTTTTTCGTTTGTAAAATGAGAAATTATAAAATGTAAATTGTTGCTTCATGTGGTTTAAATGAGATTATGTATCAAAAGAGGACAATACCTTGTAGATATCTGAGGCTTGGCTAATTCACTAGTAGAACAACTCACTCCTCTTGGATAGTCTTTTAGTGTATGCAACTCAAATGATATCACACCAAATCAGGTGATTTTTGGTCACTCCTGGATGAGCCTTGAGTATTAAACTGATGTCATATGGGAATTAAGGAAAAGTTAACATAAGGATGTCTTCAAGGAAAAAGTAGATTTTGCCATGGATCTTGAAGAGGCAGTAAATGTCTAAAGAGCAGAGAGGGAAGAGATGGTTGGAAATGGTTTCTGGCAGAGAGAATAGTATAAGGGAAAACAAAGAGTTGGGTGACTATGACACATGTGCAAGAAACAGTGAGGCTTATTTTGTGTGGAACATAATACTTGCATTATAGAGTAGTGAAGAGATGGATATAGGAGAGCAGATTAGGCCATATTGTGGAAGTTCTTCATTTAGTTAACATTCGGGGGAAAATATGTAATGTGACTTAACTGGGTCAGAAAATTAGTTAACTGGGTGCTTTGGAAAATTAGTTTGGTACATCATCTAGAATGAATTGGAAGGCGCAAGTAATATTCAAGGGAAGAGAGAGACGCATTATTCCAGCTAGGGAATAACACAGGAGTTCAGTAGCTAGCTCAGGGCCTGGCTGAGTAGAGCCAATGATGTTAGGATGATATGAGCTTGGACTGTGGCAGTGGGAGAAGGAGGCATTCAAGAAGCTTTGCAGAAGTGCGCCTTACTAACTCAGCATCAGATTTATAGGAAACAAGGGAGACAATGTCAAGATATTTTGGAGGTTTGTGGCCCAGGTGACTGAGAGGAAGAGACTGAAATAACAGACAAAGAATTTGGGATCAGGAAGATGGAGTAGCTCAGGGTTAGATCAATTTGGGGTATGCTGAAGTTAGGTTGTGAGTGAGGCTTCTGAGTGGAGGGGACTACCTGCAGTTAGTAATTTGGATATGGAGCTAGAGGAAAGATAAAGATTCAAGTATACACTTATGCATCATTTCAAAGGAGGGAATTTTGAAGCTATAGAAAGTAATAGGATTCCTGAAAAGATAAAGAAAAGATGAAAGCTGAGGCTAGAGCATTAGCACATGTCAACTGTTGGTATAAGGGTGTGGATGAAGGCATTGTGGGAGCAGGGGTTGGAAGAGCCTACAAGGGTCAGGCAGGTAACTTAAAGAGGAAGGGGAGCCTGAGGTCAGAGCATGCTTGCCAACTGAGTATGAGGTGGGGACCAAGGCACTAAGGAGGTGGGTGTGTCTTAATGGGGCCGCTGAGATTCAGTTTTGATGAGTAGGCCCAATGTTGCCAGATCTTCTGAGTTTTCAAAAGAAGTCATAACTCTAGGTTACAATGGGAGTAATAGGATTATAACACATTAAATTATACTTTTGAAAACACTGTGAAGGACAAATAGAACATATTTGTGGGCCTGGACTACACCAAGGGTCATGGAGCTCTCCTTAAGCAGAGAATAGTCAGACAAGTAGGACTGGAGCCAAGTTCTCATTCACAAGGATTCATTAATTCCTGTGACACTATGGGAAGTGAGAATTCCAAGTTGATTGGGTTACATCTCTCTGGGAAGCTAAGGAGGATAAGAAGTGAGAGTGGTGCATTGAGTCTGATGAGTAGGAGGCAGCTGGTGACTTTCTAATGAGCAGTTCCAGCAGCAAGGTAAAGTTGAAGAGAGAGACATAGCCAAAGAGGGGAGAATTCTGAGAAGTTATGCTGGGTCGATAATCTTACATTGCTATTGCTGGGATAGCAGATGGGAAGTCTTTAGTAGCTAGGACCACTGATTAAGAACATTTCATGAGGAAAATAAAAAAGACTTTCCAAATTACTACATTATTATGAGTGAATTAGGAGAGCAATTTGATCACTTGGAAAGTGCTCCTCTTTCAATAAATGTAAAATATGGATTCTTGCTGAGATTTCTAAGCTGCTTCATCTAAATTATATGCTAAAGTAGAGAAACAGATGTTAAATATGATTAAAACCAATTACAAGTTCCACAGTACAATACTGTGTTTTACTTACATTAGTCTCCCTGCTAGCTTAGGTGCCATCCGTTTTGCCTTTATTTCCTATTCATAACTCCAGGGTAAGCAACATGGGGGATTTAAGCAGTTCAGACTGGGGCCTGACAGGAATACACGGATTCAAATAGAATTGCCTCAGCAAATCTAAACATCTAACATAAGGCTTACTGGAGAGGGAGGTGGGGTGGGGGTGTCCTGATTTTGCATATAAAGCAGATGATTGAGTTGCTGGCCTGACATATCCGTGCTTGTATCAAAACTGAATTTTGACTCCATAGTGGGGTGAGATTTTCTGGATTTTATTATTTTTAATATTTTCAGTGGGTTATTGCTAACTTGAGCATTATGACTGAAGCCTACTTTTTGTCATTCAGGCAGGGATTGGAAATGGGCTACATCAGTCTCCTATGATTCTCCTTCAATTTCCTGAGAGGAACAGTCTCATGGTTTCTGATTATCTTTTTTGGGAAACTGTTGGCCAACTTTAGGATTGGCTGCCCTGTATCAGACAGCCATTCCTAGCCAATCGCTTTCAGTGAGGGTTTGGGAAGACAGCTGATAAAATATGTTTGTGTCTTGTGTGAGGACTTTAGGCCTGGAACATTTGCTTGAATGGGGCCGTAGACAGTATACCTCAGTAAATATCTGTTAAATCAATGACTGAAGAATGAATGGAGTTGTTTGTGTTATGATTGGATGTATTTGTAAATGTGATAAAAATGTTTTCACATTTGAGACTAAGTCCACTTATATATTTTTCAATTATTGCAATTGGAAAAATAAATGAGGGAAAACATTTGTGCTGAAGCAGCATCTGATAAAAAAATAGCTATATTTCTTTTTAGGTCTTTAATAGTAAAATATATCCTGAATTCTTCTTAATCTCCAGTCAGTCATGGGTTGTGTGCTCAATAGCCTTCTCCCATAGTCTTTCTTCTCTTTGTGTAAAATAGGGCTGATAGAGAAATCCAAGTTGATTTAAACATATATCTTTCTTACAAAATGAGTCAATTAATAGTTTAAAACTCTTGATTTCCTGGGACTCAACTCTTATAAGAAACCGATTACCATAACTCATTTTCAGAGTCAATTCTTTTAATTCTAATTAGAAGTTTCTGAGGAGTCCTGAGTACTTGTAATTCATACATAATGTGAACTATGCTTGAGTTATTCATTGGCTTATTGTTGTGCAGTTGTTTTTTTTTTAAATGACCTCAATTTCTGAATGGATAGAGACTTCAGTCTCCTATTTTCTTACCTTCTTCCACCTTCTTTCCATTAAACATTGTCATCCATTCCAAAGTTATTGATATGGTTTCAGTGATAGTGTCTTGGTTTCTTTATTTTTTTTTTAAATCTTAGTTAATTTATTTAGCATTCTACATTATAGAGTATTGCTGTTGCACACATTTATTGGAATGAAATACATTCTGGAATAACCCCAAAATATTATCATTATTTTCCTTGATACCCTTGGTTCCTCTTCCATTCAGTGGTAGTTTGTAGATATTGAGAACCCATGATGCAAAAGGGAAATGCCACTGTATATCCTGAAGCTGTACTTGGTGGGAGTCAATGATTCCTATTTCACAGAAATTGGTCCAAGTGGTGATACATGTACGGCAACTTAATGCTGACCTTTTCTTCTCAAAGCAGAGGGTAATATTCAGGATGAAAACACAGATAGAGAAGAAGCTGCGGGGAGCCAAGAGAAGGCAGTGGAACTGGGAGAGTGGCAGGCCTTGGGTCAAGCTATTATTGACTTTTGAATAGTCAGTTTTGAATAGAATGTTTAGAAAATCAAGGACAAATTGATAAAAACCTAAAAGTATTGAAATGAGTGATTGTAAGAAGGTATGCGACAAACCGGGCAGCCAGTGGAGATCACATTACCCACAACAGGGCTGCCAGGCTGGAGATAGGACAGAGGTAGGCACAGATGGGCTTGAAGAGTAGTGGCTGAAATCAAGAGTAAGGCTGACCACCCAAGAGTGAGGGTATAATGAACCAGTTAGCTGCATGTCTCATGGCAAATTGTTAGTCTCCGTGACATTTAGTCCATTCCCTTTAAGAAGCCGGGACCCAGTTCTGTGTCTCAGTAGGTGCTATAAATCATATATACTTCAGATCAGTCACTCTCATTTGGGAGTGATATGGCTCTCCAGGGAACATTCAACAATGTTTGAAGATATATTTACTCATCACAACTGGCTGGTGTTACTGGCAACTAGTGGGTAGCTGTTAAACACTGCATAATACATAGGACCCCTACCCTGCCCCCCAACAAAGAATTATCTGATCCAACATGTCATCAGTCTTAAGTTTGAGAAAGTTAATGAAAGACATTCTTAAGGACCCATCTGCTGTGTGTTGGCCTCACATTACATATTGACCATAATGATATCTCTTCCTAATCTTCCCCACTGCCACAGTTACACCACCTCCTTCCTTTTCTTCCCAACCCCCCACTCATACTTTGGCAGATTTTTGAAAATTGCATCCAGAAGGAATTATTCTGGAGCCTCTGAATATTTTGAAAATGTTCTTCAATAATTCAATTCAATCTAGTTCAGCAAACATTTAAGTTTCTACTCATAAATGTTGTGTTGTCATTCCTATATAGGGGAATACAGGGGTTAATAAGCCCGGGTCTCTGTCCTATATGAGATCCTATATGAGATCATAATTTAGGATGGGAGCCAGACATTAATTATAATTATAATAAAGACAGGCTAAGGTAGAGCCCATAACTGAAGGATAACTTAGATGTCAGCTTGAATCTTCTTGGCTCTAGAGATATAGGTAGCATTGTTTCATATCTCCAAATTTATGACCTCAGTATATGTGAACCTTCTAAAATTTTTGCAAATTCACAGGGCCTACACTATTATAGTATGGCTCCTGTATTAATGTCTCCTTTCTCTACCCACTTTTTCTGGGACACAAAGACTCATTCCTGTGTTAGTTTTTGAGTGTAAATTCACCCATTCTAAGATTTCCTTGCATTTTCGCAGAAGGTACCAATAATTACAGGTTATTCTTCATGGAGGGATCTCATTGAACAATCTGCTTTTTCAGAATCCCCCACCCTCAATCCCCCCCCTTTTTTTTTACTCTCACCTCCCAACTCTTCACCAGAACAACTCTTCACTCATTTCTTCCATTGTCTGATGCCTAGCAGTTCTCTCTGGGTCCAGACCATTTGCCATGTCACCTTTTAGCCTAGATCTTTTTCAGTATACACTTTTCCCCAAAGAAATACAATTCCATTCCTAAAAGAATTTTTGGTGCCAGAAATAACATTTCTTTCACCTATTTAAAAAAATATAATCACATTACTTAAGTAGAAGAAATGAACTGGATGATGGGGTCAGGAAAGGCTGTGTAGGTAATGTGAGCCTGAGGATAGCAACAGCAGACAGAAGGGAGGAGGCTGCAAATATTCTAGGCAAAGCAAACAGTATCAACAAGGCACTAGAAGTGCTCTGTGTTTGGGAAATTGGTATGGCAATGGTGCAAGGAATGTTTATGCTGAGAACTTGAGACTTTACTCTGTATTCAGTGGGAAATCATTAAGCCATCTTAAGTATGTGTGTGTGTTGGGGAGGATGGGGATGCCATGATCAGATCCACGTTTTAGAGAGATCACTCTGGATACAGTGTGGCAGATGGATCAGAGCAAGGAGGAATGGTGGGAAGATGACCTATCAGAGGACAATCACAGTTGTCCAAACAAGAAATTGCATGGTACCATACACTGAATGTTTGTGTCCTCCCCAGATTTATGTTGTAGCAGCCTTATCAGACTAAAATACATGGAAGTGGGGAAAAGGAAGTGGGGAATATTTTCTTTAATCTTTTGGCTAATATTTTGTAATTTCATGTGCATGTCTTTTCTTCATTATGATATAGAAGGGAGAAGAATATTATTTTGTGTCCTAAGATCTAAGTTTGAGTCCCAGATTTGTGAATTTTTCAGTCACTATGCCCACAGGGCCACTCTTTTGAGGTGTCTCAAGTCGCCATTTGGGCTGTGTATGTCATCATTAACCAAAGAGAGAGACCTCATTTTAGTAGGTCAAGCAAGCAATAGTCAACTTTTTCTGAAATAGTTCCTTGAGTGAATTTCCTCTTCCTAGTCTTTACTTGTGTTCTATAAAGTTATCTTTGTTTTCTTGAGATATCTGTGATTCACTCACTCTGGTTTTCCTTGAAGGGTTGGTTTGGCAAGGCAAAAACCCTGGATATTTCAGTTCCCAACTGTCCCCTTTCGCCCTCAAAAAGTTGTTGCATGGTCCTGACTGTTGTAACCTGAATATGCAACACTTATTTCCTTGATCATGGAAAGGAACATTTTTCTGTAGGTCTTAGGAATATTCTTCTTGAGGAGATTCCTGGATCTCCTTGAGGAGATCCAGTTTCAAGCTGTAAATATCTTTACCTTGCCCTCATTCCTCTGCATGGTGACTATACAGAATTCATTGCTGCATGCTTGTCTTTTAACATTCCTCCATCAGTTGCCATTGCTGGCTCCTGGTGTTCCTTTAGTTTCTCCAGAGAACTTCTAGAGCATCCTTCCAGTCATTCCCACTTCTCCCAGGAACACCATCTCTGTCACTCTTATTTGGAGTGAGTTTGCATTTTTATTTCCTGGGAAGAAGAAAATCCAGTGGATGTACAGGTTTTTCAGTTCAAATCTTGATTGGATTAGAACATCCTTAAAGAAACAAACAAACATGTAAGAAATAAAACATTGCTTAGAATCAAGGATACCTGGGTGGCTCAGTCGGTTGAGCGTCTGACTCTTAATTTTGACTCAGGTCATAATCTCTCGGTTTATAGTATGGAGCCCTGCGTTGGGCTCTGCCCTGGCAGCAGGGATCCTGCTTGGGATTCTCTTTCTCTATACCCCTCCCCTGCTCACGTGTGTGTGTGTGTGTGTGTGTGTGTGTGCGCATGTGCAAGCTCTCTCTCTTTCAAAATAAATAAACATCAAAAAAACATTGCTTAGAATCAAGAATCATTTGCTGTTTACTAGCTATGCAAACCTGGGGAAGTTACAATCTTTCTCTAAACCTTAGAAGTCCTTGTCTTTCAAACTAATATAACACATTAGGTTATTGCAGGGTTATTGTGAGAGCTAGATGAGATTATGCACATGAAAGCATTTTTTGACCTTTGCAATCAGATATGCATTTTGGTGTCATAATTATTCTACATCGCTTGTTGCATGTTGTATAGTACTTTATTAATAGTGGACAGACAAAAGAACCCAGTAAATGACTTACTTGTATATATCAATATAATAGCCCTTGTATGAAGTGAATGGGAGTAAGAAAGGAGGATGTGAGAAAGAGGAGGTGTCAACTTGTTGATGTAATTATTTTGTACTTAGCAGTAGGTAAGAAGGGCCTCCTTAGTATTTTGGTCATGAGCCTAAAGTTGATTCATGCCACTAATCTGAGTCTCTATTTCAAGTCCAGGATGTAACAAAAGCACTGTTATGACACAAGTAAACCCATCTCTTGTAGAATTTTTGGCTTTAAAGTGTTGAATTCTGACCAACCATTACAAGACACTACTACTTAGAGATATTAATTATAAGGACTCCAGAGATCAGCATCTCTTGGAAGATTAAGTATATCCTGACTTTTCCTACCTCAATTAAACCTGCTTCTCCAATCCTTCATTTGGGACAGTTAACTCAGAGACAAGGATGCCTCATCTGCAATGATTTCCTCTGTAATTAGGAGGGTGCAAACATTAACATTTAGAAACAAAGAAACTATTCTGTGTATTTTGGATGATTCACAACAATTTGGACAAGTAGCTTCCTCCATAGTCCAAAACTTTTTCCAAAAATGCTCCAATAGTTGTTGTAGTATCTCATACCATTTAAATTTATTTCATTTTTTTCCCTCTGGAAGCTTTTCACCTTTGTTTTAGCTACTTCTAGATTGTACACTTGGAAAGCAGGCTTTAAGGTAAATCTGTCTTAGGGAAATTACCATAAAACAAAACTTAAATCCATTATATGACTGGCATCATGGTTGTTGTTTTTTTTGTAAATGAGGAAGTTTGCTTAAATCAGGTGGTTAAGTCATCAGAAGAAGAGATGAGAGAAAAGCCCAGGTAAGCATGTTAGAAATTGGAGATGTGTGGGTACATACTTGTATTTGCCATCTATTCAGCTGGATTTATAATTTGGGAGGAGTCAGGCAAGAAATGAATAGAAAGAAAATATGTTAGTTGCCACGAGAGAATTTGAGAAGTTTTTTTTTTTTAATGAAATTTATTGACAAATTGGTTTCCATACAACACCCAGTGCTCATCCCAAAAGGTGCCCTCCTCAATACCCATCACCCACCCTCTCCTCCCTCCCACCCCCCATCAACCCTCAGTTTGTTCTCAGTTTTTAACAGTCTCTTATGCTTTGGCTCTCTCCCATTCTAACCTCTTTTTTTTTTTTTTTCCTTCCCCTCCCCCATGGGTTCCTGTTCAGTTTCTCAGGATCCACATAAGAGTGAAACCATATGGTATCTGTCTTTCTCTGTATGGCTTATTTCACTTAGCATCACACTCTCCAGTTCCATCCACGTTGCTACAAAAGGCCATATTTCATTTTTTCTCATTGCCACGTAATATTCCATTGTGTATATAAACCACAATTTCTTTATCCATTCATCAGTTGATGGACATTTAGGCTCTTTCCATAATTTGGCTATTGTTGAGAGTGCTGCTATGAACATTGGGGTACAAGTGGCCCCATGCATCAGTGCTCCTGTATCCCTTGGATAAATTCCTAGCAGTGCTATTGCTGGGTCATAGGGTAGGTCTATTTTCAATTTTCTGAGGAACCTCCACACTGCTTTCCAGAGCGGCTGCACCAATTTGCATTCCCACCAACAGTGCAAGAGGGTTCCCGTTTCTCCACATCCTCTCCAGCATCTATAGTCTCCTGATTTGTTCATTTTGGCCACTCTGACTGGCGTGAGGTGATACCTGAGTGTGGTTTTGATTTGTATTTCCCTGATAAGGAGCGACGCTGAACATCTTTTCATGTGCCTGTTGGCCATCCGGATGTCTTCTTTAGAGAAGTGTCTATTCATGTTTTCTGCCCATTTCTTCACTGGGTTATTTGTTTTTTGGGTGTGGAGTTTGGTGAGCTCTTTATAGATTTTGGATACTAGCCCTTTGTCCGATATGTCATTTGCGAATATCTTTTCCCATTCCGTTGGTTGCCTTTTAGTTTTGTTGGTTGTTTCCTTTGCTGTGCAGAAGCTTTTTATCTTCATAAGGTCCCAGTAATTCACTTTTGCTTTTAATTCCCTTGCCTTTGGGGATGTGTCGAGTAAGAGATTGCTACGGCTGAGGTCAGAGAGGTCTTTTCCTGCTTTCTCCTCTAAGGTTTTGATGGTTTCCTGTCTCACATTTAGGTCATTTATGCATTTTGAGTTTATTTTTGTGAATGGTGTGAGAAAGTGGTCTAGTTTCAACCTTCTGCATGTTGCTGTCCAGTTCTCCCAGCACCATTTGTTAAAGAGGCTGTCTTTTTTCCATTGGATGTTCTTTCCTGCTTTGTCAAAGATGAGTTGGCCATACGTTTGTGGGTCTAGTTCTGGGGTTTCTATTCTAATCCATTGGTCTATGTGTCTGTTTTGGTGCCAATACCATGCTGTCTTGATGATGACAGCTTTGTAGTAGAGGCTAAAGTCTGGGATTGTGATGCCTCCTGCTTTGGTCTTCTTCTTCAAAATTCCTTTGGCTATTCGGGGCCTTTTGTGGTTCCATATGAATTTTAGGATTGCTTGTTCTAGTTTTGAGAAGAATGCTGGTGCAATTTTGATTGGGATTGCATTGAATGTGTAGATAGCTTTGGGTAGTATTGACATTTTGACAATATTTATTTTTCCAATCCATGAGCAGGGAATGTCTTTCCATTTCTTTAAATCTTCTTCAATTTCCTTCATAAGCTTTCTATAGTTTTCAGCATACAGATCCTTTACATCTTTGGTTAGATTTATTCCTAGGTATTTTATGCTTCTTGGTGCAATTGTGAATGGGATCAGTTTCTTTATTTGTCTTTCTGTTGCTTCATTGTTAGTGTATAAGAATGCAACTGATTTCTGTACATTGATTTTGTATCCTGCAACTTTGCTGAATTCATGTATCAGTTCTAGCAGACTTTTGGTGGAGTCTATCGGATTTTCCATGTATAATATCATGTCATCTGCAAGAAGCGAAAGCTTGACTTCATCTTTGCCAATTTTGATGCCTTTGATTTCCTTTTGTTGTCTGATTGCTGATGCTAGCACTTCCAGCACTATGTTAAACAGCAGCGGTGAGAGTGGGCATCCTTGTCGTGTTCCTGATCTCAGGGAAAAAGCTCTCAGTTTTTCCCCGTTGAGGATGATGTTAGCTGTGGGCTTTTCATAAATGGCTTTTATGATCTTTAAGTATGTTCCTTCTATCCCGACTTTCTCAAGGGTTTTTATTAAGAAAGGGTGCTGGATTTTGTCGAAGGCCTTTTCTGCATCGATTGACAGGATCATATGGTTCTTCTCTTTTTTTTTGTTAATGTGATGTATCACGTTGATTGATTTGCGAATGTTGAACCAGCCCTGCATCCCAGGAATGAATCCCACTTGATCATGGTGAATAATTCTTTTTATATGCCGTTGAATTCGATTTGCTAGTATCTTATTGAGAATTTTTGCATCCATATTCATCAGGGATATTGGCCTGTAGTTCTCTTTTTTTACTGGGTCTCTGTCTGGTTTAGGAATCAAAGTAATACTGGCTTCATAGAATGAGTCTGGAAGTTTTCCTTCCCTTTCTATTTCTTGGAATAGCTTGAGAAGGATAGGTATTATCTCTGCTTTAAATGTCTGGTAGAACTCCCCTGGGAAGCCATCTGGTCCTGGACTCTTATTTGTTGGGAGATTTTTGATAACCGGTTCAATTTCTTCGCTGGTTATGGGTCTGTTCAAGCTTTCTATTTCCTCCTGATTGAGTTTTGGAAGAGTGTGGGTGTTCAGGAATTTGTCCATTTCTTCCAGGTTGTCCAATTTGTTGGCATATAATTTTTCATAGTATTCCCTGATAATTGTTTGTATCTCTGAGGGATTGGTTGTAATCATTCCATTTTCATTCATGATTTTATCTATTTGGGTCATCTCCCTTTTCTTTTTGAGAAGCCTGGCTAGAGGTTTGTCAATTTTGTTTATTTTTTCAAAAAACCAACTCTTGGTTTCGTTGATCTGCTCTACAGTTTTTTTAGTTTCTATATTGTTTATTTCTGCTCTGATCTTTATTATTTCTCTTCTTCTGCTGGGCTTAGGCTGCCTTTGCTGTTCTGCTTCTAGTTCCTTTAGGTGTGCTGTTAGATTTTGTATTTGGGATTTTTCTTGTTTCTTGAGATAGGCCTGGATTGCAATGTATTTTCCTCTCAGGACTGCCTTTGCTGCGTCCCAAAGCGTTTGGATTGTTGTATTTTCATTTTCGTTTGTTTCCATATATTTTTTAATTTCTTCTCTAATTGTCTGGTTGACCCACTCATTCGTTAGTAGGGTGTTCTTTAACCTCCATGCTTTTGGAGGTTTTCCAGACTTTTTTCTGTGGTTGATTTCAAGCTTCATAGCATTGTGGTCTGAAAGTAAGCATGGTATAATTTCAATTCTTGTAAACTTATGAAGGGCTGTTTTGTGACCCAGTATATGATCTATCTTGGAGAATGTTCCATGTGCACTCGAGAAGAAAGTATATTCTGTTGCTTTGGGATGCAGAGTTCTAAATATATCTGTCAAGTCCATCTGATCCAATGTCTCATTCAGGGCCCTTGTGTCTTTATTGACCGTGTGTCTAGATGATCTATCCATTTCTGTAAGTGGTGTATTAAAGTCCCCTGCAATTACCACATTCTTATCAATGAGGTTGCTTATGTTTATGAGTAATTGTTTTATATATTTGGGGGCTCCGGTATTCGGTGCATAGACATTTATAATTGTTAGCTCTTCCTTATGGATAGACCCTGTAACTATTATATAATGTCCTTCTTCATCTCTTGTTACAGCCTTTAATTTAAAGTCTAGTTTGTCTGATATAAGTATGGCTACTCCAGCTTTCTTTTGGCTTCCAGTCGCATGATAAACAGTTCTCCATCCCCTCACTCTCAATCTGAAGGTGTCCTCAGGTCTAAAATGAGTCTCTTGTAGACAGCAAATAGATGGGTCTTGTTTTTTTATCCATTCTGATACCCTATGTCTTTTGGTTGGGGCATTTAATCCATTTACATTCAGTGTTATTATAGAAAGATACGGGTTTAGAGTCGTTGTGATGTCTGTATGTTTTATGCTTATAGTGATGTCTCTGGGACTTTGTCTCACAGGGTCCCCCTTAGGATCTCTTGTAGGGCTGGTTTAGTGGTGACAAATTCCTTCAGTTTTTGTTTGTTTGGGAAGACCTTTATCTCTCCTTCTATTCTAAATGACAGACTTGCTGGATAAAGGATTCTTGGCTGCATATTTTTTCTGTCTAGCACCCTGAAAATCTCATGCCAATTCTTTCTGGCCTGCCAAGTTTCAAAAGAGAGATCAGTCACGAGTCTTATAGGTCTCCCTTTATATGTGAGGGCACGTTTACCCCTTGCTGCTTTCAGAATTTTCTCTTTATCCTTGCATTTTGCCAGTTTCACTATGATATGTCGTGCAGAAGATCGATTCAAGTGACGTCTGAAGGGAGTTCTCTGTGCCTCTTGGATTTCAATGCCTTTTTCCTTCCCCAGTTCAGGGAAGTTCTCAGCTATTATTTCTTCAAGTACCCCTTCAGCACCTTTCCCTCTCTCTTCCTCCTCTGGGATACCAATTATGCGTATATTATTTCTTTTTAGTGTATCACTTAATTCTCTAATTTTCCCCTCATACTCCTGGATTTTTTTATCTCTCTTTTTCTCAGCTTCCTCTTTTTCCATAACTTTATCTTCTAGTTCACCTATTCTCTCCTCTGCCTCTTCAAGCCGAGCTGTGGTGGTTTCCATTTTGTTTTGCATTTCGTTTAAAGCGTTTTTCAGCTCATCGTGACTGTTCCTTAGTCCCTTGATCTCTGTAGCAAGAGATTCTCTGCTGTCCTGTATACTGTTTTCAAGCCCAGCGATTAATTTTATGACTATTATTCTAAATTCACTTTCTGTTATGTTATTTAAGTCCTTTTTGATCAGCTCATTAGCTGTTGTTATTTCCTGGAGATTCTTCTGAGGGGAATTCTTCCGCTTGGTCATTTTGGATAGTCCCTGGTGTGGTGAGGACCTGCAGGGCACTTCCCCTGTGCTGTGGTGTATAACTGGAGTTGGTGGGCGGGGCCGCAGTCAGACCTGATGTCTGCCCCCAGCCCACCGCTGGGGCCACAGTCAGACTGGTGTGTGCCTTCTCTTCCCCTCTCCTAGGGGCGGGATTCACTGTGGGGTGGTGTGGCTCGTCTGGGCTACTTGCACCCTGCCAGGCTTGTGATGCTGGGGATCTGGCGTATTAGCTGGGGTGGGTAGGCAAGGTGCTCGGGGGCAGGAGGGGCAGGCTTAGATCGCTTCTCCTTAGGTGATCCACTTCAGGAGGGGCCCTGTGGCAGTGGGAGGGAGTCAGATCCGCTGCCGGAGGTTTGGCTCCGCAGAAGCACAGAGTTGGGTGTTTGCGCGGAGCGAGCAAGTTCCCTGGCAGGAACCAGTTCCCTTTGGGATTTCGGCTGGGGGATGGGCGGGGGAGATGGCGCTGGCGAGCGCCTTTGTTCCCCACCAAACTGAGCTCTGTTGTCAGGGGGCTCAGCAGCTCTCCCTCCCTTTGTCCTCCAGCCTTCCCGCTTTCCGAGCAGAGCTGTTAACTTATGACCTCCCAGACGCTAAGTCGCGCTTGTTGTGGGAACACAGTCCGTCAGGCCCCTCCGCTTTTGCAAGCCAGACTCGGGGGCTGTGCTTGGCCGGCGAGCCGCCCCTCCGCCCCGGCTCCCTCCCGCCAGTCCATGGAGCGCGCACCGCCTCGCCGCCCTTCCTACCCTCTTCCGTGGGCCTCTCGTCTGCGTTTGGCTCCGGCGACTCTGTTCTGCTAATCCTCTGGCGGTTTTCTGGGTTATTTAGGCAGGTGTAGATGGAATCTAAGTGATCAGCAGGACGTGCGGTGAGCCCAGCGTCCTCCTAAGCCGCCATCTTGCCGCTCCCTCGAGAATTTGAGAAGTTAAAAAAAAATCTGGTAGACAAAGTTTAAATTAACTAAATGAGTCAGTGGACTTTTGTTGAAATTTGCTCTTTGGATGATTTCTCCAAATGTTTGGAAGAAAGGCTTAGGGGTAGCACCTTCTCAGCTATTTTATTGATGGTAGAGAACTCACTTCTACCAAGGTGACTTATGAAAGCATCCTAATGCCTCTGGCTTCCAACTGCTCCTCCTGAGAAACTGTTCTAATTTTGTTAAATGAGTTGGGAAGGTGAGTCTGTATAAAACTTATTCCAGGTTTGTCTTGCTTCAAATTATGTTCCTTCTTGTTATGAATGTCTAAAGATAAAAATACTATCCCATTGCCATCTGTTAAGTACATTCTAAACAGTTTGAGAATATATTAGAACAATACCTTGCGTGTTGAATTTATCCTCCAGAGATGGGGTGGCCTCATCAGTCTCCAGTGTCATGGCACATCCAGGACACCTGTGAATAATGAAGCCACCCTTATCATGTGCAGATGAATTCAATTTTCTCGCTATTGTAATGTCATGTTTGATTCACTCACTTCTTATTTTTATTTTTAAAGGTTGCCTATTGCTGCAAGCCTCTTTCTTTGTCACCACTAATAGGAAACATTTCTCAGAATTATCGAGTGCTGGGTCTATTTGCCTTTCCAAGGTTGGTGAATACCTCAAACTCCTAAGTGGAGTACATAGATTGGAAATATTTTTAGTCTGTGAATGTCAGGCAACTGTATGATGACATCTGAAGTTCGACTGGTAAATTAATCATCACAGAAAGTGTCTATTTGATTTGATTTTTGCTTTTGTTTATCTCACATGTGCTAAAGAAATACATATGACCCTGCGTCATGCGGGCAGTATCCCATACACTGCAACTTAACGAGGGATAGGTCACAACACAGCCTGAATTTGAATCCAATTAGAGGAGCAAAAGATTCTGCAGCATAAATCTCCTGTCGTCGCTGGTTTCCTCTTTAGAGAAACAAGACAATATTTCCATATTATATTTACTTAATGGATGAGACTCAGTCTATTAGATGAGATATAAAATAAATTAAATTCTGTGGCAGGTGAACACCCTGAGGGCACTGCGGTTTGTAACACTATGTTAATATTCTCCAAGACCACTGCATGAGCTTTAGCAGAGCTATCTTCAAAATTAGCTTTACAGGCCACCTGCAGACTTCTCTTTTGCTTTCCTAATCAAAACTGCAAGCCTAGGTAATTTAACAAAATATTAAGTAAATAATTGCTTCAGAATATTTTAGGTTTAGAGACATAAATCGTATTCTTTTTATATGCCTACTGATGCTCAGAAGCAGGGAGGTTCCAACCTTGCAATTTCAGTTTTGGGTGAGCTCTATTACTTTCCATTCTGAAAAATTAAATTCCTTCTGCAGATGGATGTAACAGAATCCTTAGCTAAATTATACTTGGGAAGAGGATCTGACTTCAGGGGTCTGTACAGTTACATACTCAGGATCAAGATAAAAGAGTGTAATGAGCTCTAGGGGTTTGGAGTGTATCCATGTGTACTTATAAATGTGAACTCCTTTTTTGGGAATGGTTTTTGTTATATTCTTCCAAACCGGTGCTTTCTGAAACTGAGCACCAACCGGGATAATAAGGACTTGAGGTGGGTGAGCCTCATAACTGCGGTTGTGGACGGAGCGGGCTCCCTAATTAGATGCTGGCAGCTTAAATCTGGCAATCTCTGCAATAAAAAGTGGTTGTGATAATAATGACAGCAACAGGGTGTGCTGTGTGTGAACAGGGAAGCATTTGCATTTTGAAATAAGCAATCTGCTTTTGGATGTAGCTCTTCCATAATGTCAAGGTTTGGTTTAGATTTTGCTTTGGTTCTATTGATGGTTTCCCTGATCCTTCCTTCATTTCCTCATTTTCTGTAGAATGATGGGGTTTTCTCTATTCCCTCCTCCTGCACCCATGCCCCTTCATGGTTGGAAGGTTATTTATTGCCATTTTGATTCTTTAATGGTTACTCTTATTTTTAGCACGCTTTTGACTTAGTAATGCCAAATATTAGTCAGTGTCCTGCTTTCCTCCCAAATGATATAAAGACCTTAGAACTCAGCTGCTCTTATCACCTCTAGAATAGCTTGCATGTTGTTATTCTCCTGCAGCTGTTTCACGTAATTTAGAAAAACTCAGAATCAGTCATTATTACCAGATAAAGCTGATACTTGGATTTACCTTGTGCTTCCAATTCTTTGCTCACTAGTCTTCCTTTCCTATCCCCCTTTCCTTTTCGTTCACTTTTCCATTCTTTATTTAATTTCATCTCCCTGAAGTACATCTTTTAAAAGATTCTTTTGTAGGGATCAGCCAATGGCAGTTATGCTCAATTTGGTAGTCTGAAAATGTCTTTGTTTTGTTCTTATTCTTCAATAGTAGTTTGGCTGGTCATGTGATAGTAAATTGACGGCTATTTTCTTGTAACATTTTGTCCCCCTCCCTCCCAACCCTGACTTCTATGATTGTTATTAGGAAGTCCCCTAGGGGCTGTCTTTGCTTTGTAGATTATCTATTTCTTTAAAAAACATCTTTGTTTTTACTGTATTCCAGTTTCTCCATTATGTGCCTAGGTTGAATTTGTTTTTGTTTATCCTGTTCAGGACCAGGGAAAATAATTACCTAAAGCCATGGAAAGGAATTCTGGTATTACCTTTCTCAAATTTTCATCCTTTGCTGATTACCTTCACCATGTTTGTCCTATCTGCTTACCACTTGTGTCATCACACTTAATAGCTTTCTTTAAATTGACTTTAAAAAGTCTTAAGTATAGTATAAACAAGTATTGAAGAAAAATTCTGTGAATTTACAGGCTTAATATGCCAATTATAATTTTTATAATGAAAACATAGCTAATATTTTATTTAAATATGTTATTTAAATAGAGAAGTTCTTGTTTGTACAACTTAAAATACCTTGCCCACCAGCACCTCATCCATCCAACGGAATGAGAAATGCCACTTGCGTATGCCATTGTTTGAAATCTTCCTCAGACCTAAGAGGAGGATTCTATTCCCTAATGGGATGAAATGACCTCTGGAAGCTTCTGCATTTGGTCAGGGCCTTGTCTGATTCTGGGAATCTTGCCCCATCATAAAAGGAAAGGATGATGTTTTATGATCCTGGCCATTTGGCCAATGAAAGTGACTAGTAGTGGTGGAAGCAGAGGTTGAGAATTGAGAGTCCTCTAGAATCTAGCTACTCTCAATTCTCAACTTCTGTTTCACAAAATGCACACAAATTTGCGCTTCAACACTATGTTGGGCCAATCTCTTTTACCCGGGAAACTGATGAGTAAAGCAAAACTTTTCTTAAATTTACACTTCATAGGAGGTTAACAAAGCAACAGAACACTATGCCAACTTAACCACTGCTCTAGTGAGCCGAGGGTGAAAGAAATTTATGGCCAGATTTAAAATGCTTTGCTTGATCAGAATATTCACACAAGTATGCTAATTGAGGGAGAGATAATTCCTCAGTCAAATTCCCACTCCAACTGAGATATTATCACTGTTTGAAACACTGAAGAGACTATGATATGCTAATAGCTTTAAATTAGTTCACATTCGAATTTCTAGGTGTTTGGGGAAGCTAAACATGCTTTACAGTAATTGGCCTCTTCTGTAAATGTGGCCTTAGGTACCACTTCTTGTGTTGAACAGCCACTTTTGAGTCCAGGAGTGATGGGTTCCAGGCCTAGTTATCTCAGTCTTCCTTAAGTAGAGATGGCTTTCTGCCATCTCACTGGGAGGCCTTCCCCAGTGTGGTACCTAGCTGTTTAGCTGGTTTTAATTTGGGCTTTTGTAGAAAGTTTTATTTAAAAACAATTATGAAAAGGACCATTTATGCCCAAGAAAGTGAGATTTGGGCCAGGATGAAAAGGATCCAAAGATGCCAGTAAACCATGGCATCTTAAGCAGAAATTTCAGAGAAGGAATGCAATTAAACAACTTTGATTCCATCATGATGAGCTGTGCTTAGTTTTAGAAAAAAAATATACATTTGCTTGAGTCATATAGGGGACTAAAGAATAGCAAACAGATTCAGAATAGTTTCTACCCCTTTTATTAGAAAATGCATGAACTCAACGGTAATTCAAGGGGATCCAAATTGATACCAAAGAAAAATCTTTGGGAAACAACAACCCCTGCTCCCAAACAAGAAAAACAGAAAGAAATAAGAATACATTTAAAAATAAGGAAGAAAAATAAATGCCTAAGAGCTAAAACTTTGATATTTTAGGTTAAAAGAGAAAGAAGAGAGTTAAGAATCCTTTCTTTCCTCCTGCCTGGTGGCTTCTCCATTATGTGGCAGTACAGAGATGAAGGACAATAAGCTGCTTCTGCTGGAGAGGGTACCATGGCCATAGCGCCTTGCATTTTGAGATGGTGTTAAGCATAGGGTGGATATGGATAGAATGGTCACATCCTGAAGTTTCTGATAGAATGGTGTCAGCAGATAGTTCTCAGGTATATGTTGGCAGTCTGGTGACCATAATTGCACAGTTGCAGACTGCTAAGTAGACTTTGCTTAGGATGCCAAACTAACCCACTGGTGAAAAGTTGGGTAACTCTTCAAGGTCACTGAGGAAGGGATATGTATTAGTTTTCCATAATGGCCATAACAAAGTACCACAGATTGGGTGGCTTAAACACAGACATTTTTTCTGGAAGCTGCAAGTCCAAGATCAAGTTGTCAAGGAGTTTGGATTCATTCTGAGGTCTCTCTCCCTGGCTTGTAGATGGTGGTTTTCTTCCTGTGTCTTCACATGCTCTTCCCTTCTGTGCATGACTGTGTCCTAATCTCTTCTTATGAGGACAGTGGTCATATTCGATTAGAATCCCCACCCCGCCCCATGACCCTGTTTTACCTAAATTACTCTTTAAAGGCCCCATCTCCAAATATAGTAACATTTTGAGGTACTAGGGATTTGCATTTCAACATATAAACTTTTTATTTTTGCAGGGGGAGGAGGGGAACAATTAAGTCCTCCTCAGAAGGGGGTGATTTGGGCAAATATCCATGTGTATGTCAGCAGAAGTAAATGGTACCTTTAGAAGTCCTTGACTACTGGGGCACCTGGGTGGCTCAGTCGGTTGGGCGTCTGTCCGACTTAGGCTCAGGTCATGATCTCATGGTTTGTGAGTTCGAGCCCTGTGTGGGGCTCTGTGCTGACACCTCAGAGCCTGGAGCCTGCTTCAGATTCTGTGTCTCCTCCTCTCTCTGCCCCTCCTCTGCTCATGCTCGTCTCTCTCTCTCTCTCCCAATAATGAATAAACGTTAAAAAAAAATTTTTTTTTAAATTTTTTTTCCACATTTTTATTTATTTTTTTGGGACAGAGAGAGACAGAGCATAAACGGGGGAGGGGCAGAGAGAGAGAGGGAGACACAGAATCGGAAACAGGCTCCAGGCTCTGAGCCATCAGCCCAGAGCCCGACGCGGGGCTCGAACTCACGGACCGCGAGATCGTGACCTGGCTGAAGTCGGAGGCTTAACAGACTGCGCCACCCAGGCGCCTCCCAAAATTTTTTTTAAAAAGTCCTTGACTACCTGTAAATATTGTTTAAATCAAACTTGCTTTGTGTGATTTTTTCCCCTAAAATTAATAATTGAATAGTAAGGTATTAGGATTACTTAGAAGAATATTAGAGTTTTGAAATGCTTTTGTATTTTCAGCACCTTCAAAATAGAATTCAGGAATCCTGATTGAGTATCTAGTGCTGGTGGGTGTTCAATAATAATGATATTAGTTAATAATAGTAAAACAATTCTAATTTTTTAAAAACCCTCCAATAATGTAGAATTCTTTGTGACCTAAAAGAAAACTTGTAATTTTTCCACATCCACAGAAATAAAAAATTGTGTTGAAATGGTATAAGCCGAGTTTGAGGAACTTCAGTATTTCTTGAATACTTGAGTATTTCCTGCTCAAGAAATATTTCCCCACAATTCCCTCCACCCCTAAGCCATGTATCTGATGCTTTGGGAAAGGGTTCTGTTTCTAGCAGGCCAATTATGGATGATAAATAAATGATGAATATAGTCACGTACTGAAGTCCAAATGTTTGAGAAGCTTTGAAAGATAAATTTTAAATGAGATTGAAAATGACATCTATTCTTGTATATATTTTTTAAACATGCTATCTTTTCTTTGGCTTCTCTGAGGGCAAAGTTTGGGTCCAAATCTCAAGGTAGGGTTGAACATGGTTACCTCTGACATGGCCTGTTGGGCACTGTAATCTACATCTAAGTACTTTCAATTTTCTTTATGCAATGTGCCCTCAGGCCTAGAGACTCAAACAGAAGCTAAAGAGGAAAATATATATTGTTAATTAGCCTGTCCCTCTGTGGAGTCCGAAAGAAGAAAAGGAAACTATTTCCTAGAGGCCAATGTTTGCATTCTCTCTGAGAAGTAGGAAAATTTTGAGTTAGCAGAGAATGAGTTTCACCAGTGGTGAGATATTGTTTCATTTTATCTTTTGTGAGAAAATAAAAAAGTAAAACAATACAAAATGTATAGTTAAAATTGGAGGCATGATTTTAGTATTTTCAAGAAAATGCAGTATTCTAGACCAAGTCTTATCTCAGTACAAATTGCTGGCATTGAAAACAATAAAAGTGAGATATTTTTTGGAGCTCTTTGAATATAGATATATAATTCTTAATTTCACAATAAATATTAGAACTCCCCTTCCCCCACAATTACACATTAATTTTATTTTGTTTGTTTCTTATTCGACTGATTTTACAACTAGATACATTTAAAAACATCTCCCAAGTAGCAGTAATTATAATTTGGTTTGGCAACTCATGATAATGCTTGATATCAAATAAAAATTTGCCTTTAAATGATAAGCATATATCTCCCAAATACTTCATTTCTTGTTTTTATGAGCCTTGCAGAGAAATACATCTGCAGTGAAGGCATTCACAAATCTGATGGTAATGCTATTATTGCTCATTTTTATATGAAGCTTTTTTATTTAGTGATCACAAAATGCATCAGAAATGTAACCTCATCTATTTTCCCAATACTAGTCACTTCTGAATTTCGTGCTTACAAATGTATAAAGAGAAGCAAGGAGGTTAGGCATGATTTTATACAAATGTCCCTGATATTTGAAAGGACTGCCAAAGAGAAAGGATTCTTTTGTGACCCCTAGGGTGCTATTCTAGCTCCTATTTAGCCTTTTCCCATGGGAGAAAATGAACGACCTCACACAACATGTTTACAGTACAGTATGTAAGCCAAAATGGCAAAACACAGTTATGTCAATATCATTTATGAAGAACAAATTAAAAAAAGAGCTCTTTCATAAAATCAATAGAAAGGAAGAAAAAAATCAAGATGAATAGGAGAAGGAGAGAAGGTAACCAGGATGACAAATGGGTGGAAACTTTGCACATTCCTGCCTGAGTGAGCAGAGGTAAACAATTATTCGCTGAATTTGTGTCTTCCCTGTGTAAGTTGGGTCAACAGAGTCTGATAAGAGGAAGAGAGGATATATTGTTGAGCATAAAATAAAAATGTTTATCTGAGCATTTATCACCCCTTGATCTAATGTGGAATTCATAGATGGGGCTTCGCACTCGGCAGGCTCAGCTCTTGGTTTATACACAGCCTCAGAATCGTTCAGTAAACCATAAAACGTGCTTTCTCACTTTTCTGCTTGGATGATTTTAGAGCTGCTCTCTAGGGACCAATTTCTCTAACGGTGAGATCTAATTCAATTGTGTGCTCAGTTCAGAAGGAAGTCCATGGAAGGAACAGAACCACAGCGTGTTTGGGTGCTGGAGGGATGAAGACCCTGTTCTGGGGAATGAGGAGAGCAAATGTGTTGCTTCTCACTGAATGTGTTGGTCATGCGTCTATCCAAAGCTTTCTTACTCATTTAATTAAGGTAAAAACTCTACTGTGTGAGGATTGCATACATCTCGACTGGTTTTGCAATGGTGATAACAGTTTTTCTTTTTCCTGAATTCTACTTTTAGTCCCTGTTATTTGGCACTTCAAGGAATGGACTATGTCAGTTCACTGAATTTTTTCAACTTACTATAGCCAGTTACCATACCACTGATTGCATGGTTTATACCCATTCTGAATCTGTCATTAAGGTTCCCCAATACCACATTAATCTCATGTTGTCATTTAGAAACACCTACACTGTAAACTCTCATGGGCCAAAGTTAAGATAATGCTGCTCATTTTGTATTGTTCATATTTGGTGTTGTGCTCATGATATTTTGACAAGTTATAAATACCTCTGGTGATAATGAATTTATATGACTGTTGCATTTTCCTACAAAGAACCAACTCTCAGTGGGTTCTGTACTTTGAGTTATTTGTATAAAGTGATGATAGATGTGATCCCCACTAAAATATCCTTTTCTAGCCATTTCTCTAGGAAATGATTATTTCATGTGTGCTCTGGGCAACGGGGAAAGGTAAACAGACTATCTTGTATATCAGGACGTATTCATCAAGTAAGCCTTACAACTTTCATATTTATATTTAGTAGGCTTACTATTGACAGATCCAGACCCTAAGGGATGAAAACTTATTGAGTCTATCTCCTTTCTACTAGATGTATGGGCTAGATAGACTCAAAGTTGACCTTCTGATGAAGCACATTCATAATTTAAACTAATATTTAAAACATATAAATTCTTATGTTACTGTTTTTAATCCTGGCCTGTTATTCTACTTTTAACATTA
This sequence comes from Prionailurus viverrinus, assembly GCF_022837055.1. NCBI lineage: Eukaryota > Metazoa > Chordata > Mammalia > Carnivora > Felidae > Prionailurus > Prionailurus viverrinus. Next base: position 81,776,592 of record NC_062565.1, read on the forward strand.
TGGTTTTCCAAGAAAGTTATCGTTTTATTAAAAAAATGTTTTTAAATGTTTACTTATTTTTGAGAGAGATAACACGAGCAGGGGAGAGGCAGGGGGTGGGGGAGGACAGAAAAACCATCTCTGTGCTGAGAGAAGAAAGCCCAATGTGAGGCTGGAACCCCTGAACTGTGAGATCATGACCTGAGCCGAAGTTGAACACTTAACCGACTGAGCCACCCAGGAGCCCCAAGAAGTTTATCTTAAACTAGCTTCACTAATGTGTTCCTCTTCCTACTATTCTAGTTTGTTTGAAGTTCTTTGACTTTATGCTAGTGGTCTCTCTTGTTTCCACTATTGTCCAGTGTTAGTAGTCCAGAAAGAAACCTTGAGAAGGAAACTACTAAAGATCATAAAAGAGAAGGCCCATCCTTCTCCAACATTCCACAGACAGCTAATCCTAAAAATCATTCTCCTGACACTTCCCTTGATAGTCTGTTTCTCAAGATTGCTCAGAAGTAATTTATTTTTTCCTCTCCATGCATTTTTTTATTTTCTATCTTGGAAGATATTAGAACAAAAAACTTAGGTCCTATGTCTGCCCGCATGAAGCCTTGTCATGGCTTTTTTCTTATTAGCAAGAAAAATTTTCCATTTAAAAAATCTTGTCATTTTGTCTTTAATGAAAACTTATGTTTACACGAAGGTTTAATTGTTTACACAGTGCTTTCATATACATTGTCTTATTGAATCTCAAAACAAATGTACCAGGTGGTCAGAATTTCTTTGCCATTTTACATATATCATTTTATACTCCTTACATTTCTTTATCATTTTGCATTTTACATTCTCTCCATTTTACAGTGTGGAACCAAGAGCTCATTGGGTATGGTAATTGATAAGATTATATTTTTGGTGCCTGCTACAAGGAGGTGCAGTTTGCTGAGAAGTGATCTTGACTCATTCCATTAATGACCATAATGACCATCATGATGACCTTTAAAACCATTTTTCTTAATTGTTCATAAATTTTATTGAAGTGTTCCTGAACAATATCATTTTTTTTCAGAGCATAGAGCATGCTTTAAAAACATGTTCGAATAGAGCATAGCAAAAATTTAAATAGCAATATAATGTTGTGTCCCCTTAACCATGTATGAGTTTATGCAGGATTCAGTTTTTCAAAAATGTTTGTTTATTGATTTTGAGAGACAGAGATAGCAAGCAGGGGAGAGGCAGAAAAAAGAGAGACAGAGAGTCTCAAGCAGGCTCTGCACTGACAGTGCAGAGCCCGACATGGGGCTCAAACTCACAAACTGTGATATCATGTCCTGAGCAGAAATCAAGAGGCGAACCCTTAACTGACTCAGCCACCCAGGCACCCTATGTAAGGATTTGTTAAATAATTTGTAAAAGTAATGACGTTTGATCTTCTATAAGTAGTGTTCTTTTGGAAAGTTAGTTTGGGTCCCAGCATAGAAGTTAAGAGTGTGGACTCTGGAAGCAGACAGTCTAGTTTCAAGTCTTGGTCCTGTCACTCCTAGCTGTATAACCTTAGGCAAATTACTTAAGATCTCTATGTGTCAGTTTCTTAATCTATAAAGTGAGCAGAAAAAATTGACCCTAGCTCATAGGGTCATTTTTAAAAAAAATTATTCATTGTTTAATTTACATCCAATTTAGTTAGCGTATGGTGCAACAATGATTTCAGGAGTACATTCCTTAATGCCCCTTACCCATTTAGACCATCCCCCCCTCCCACAACCCTTCTAACTACCCTCTATTTGTTCTCTATGAGTCTTTATGTTTTGTACCCTCCCTGTTTTTATATTATTTTTGCTTCCATTCCCTTATGTTCACCTGTTTTGTATCTTAAATTCCTCATATGAGTGAAGTTATATGATATTTGTCTTTCTCTGACTAATTTAGCATAATACCCTCCAGCTCCATCCATGTAGTTACAAATGGCAAGATTTCATTCTTTATGATTGCCAAGTAATACTCAATTGTGTATGTGTGTGTATATATATATATACACACACATATATACATACATGTATGTATATATACATACATGTATGTATATATACATACATGTATGTATATATACATATATGTATGTGTATATATATATATATATATATATATATATACACACACACACACACACACACACATATATACCACATCTTCTTTATCCATTCATCTGTCGATGTACATTTGAGTGCTTTCCATACTTTAGCTATTGTCGATAGTGCTGTTATAAACATTGGGGTGCATGTGCCCCTTCAAACAGCACACCTGTATCCCTTGGATAAATGCCTAGTAGTGCAATTGCTGGGTCATAGGGTAGTTCTATTTTTAATTTGTTGAGGAACCCCCATACTGTTTTCCAGAGTGGTTGCACCAGTTTGCTTTCCCACCAGCAGTGCAAAAGAGATCCTCTTTCTCCGCAGCCTCACCAACATCTGTTGTTGCCTGAGTTGTTAATGTTAGCCATTCTGACAGGTGTGAAGTAGTATCTCATGGTGGTTTTGATTTGTATTTTCCTGGTGATGAGTGATGTGGAGCATTTTTTCATGTGTCTGTTAGTCATCTGGCTGTCTTCTTTGGAGAAGTGTCTATTCATATTTTTTGCCCATTTCTTCACTGGATTATTTGTTTTTTGGGTGTTGAGTTTGATAAGTTTTTTATAGATTTTGGATACTAACCCTTTATCTGATATGTCATTTGCAAATATCTTCTCCCATTCCATCGGTTACCTTTTAGTTTTGTTGATTGTTTCCTTCGCTGTGCAGAAGCTTTTTATTTTGATGAGGTCCCAATAGTTCATTCTTGCTTTTGTTTCCCTTTCCTCTGGAGATGTGGAGTAAGAAGTTGCTGCAGCCGAAGTCCAAGAGGTTTTTACCTGCTTTCTCCTCTAGGAGTTTGATGGCTTCCTGTCTTACATTTAAGTCTTTCATCCATTTTGAGTCTATTTTGTGTATGGTATAAGAAAGTGGTCCAGGTTCATTTTTCCACATGTCGCTGTCTAGTATTCTCAGCACCACTTGCTGAAGAGACTTTCTTCCATTGGATATTCTTTTCTGCTTTGTCAAAGGTTAGTTGGCCATACGTTTGTGGGTCCATTTCTGGCTTCTCTGTTCCATTGATCTGAGTGTCTGTTTTTGTGCTAGTACCATACTGTCTTGATGATTACAGCTTTGTAATACATCTTGAGTGTGGGATTGTGATGCCTCAAGCTTTGATTTTCTTCTTTCAGGATTGTTTTGGATGTTTGAGGTCTTTTCTGGTTCCATACAAATTTTAGGATTGTTTGTTCTAGCTCTGTGAAGAATGCTGGTGTTATTTTCATAGGTATTGCATTGAATATGTAGATTGCTTTGGGTAGTATTGACATTTTAACAATGTTTGTTCTTTCAAGCCAGGAGTGTGGAATATTTTTCCATTTTTTTGTGTCTCCTTCACTGTCTTTCATAAGCTTTCTATAGTTTTCAGTGTATAGATTTTTCACCTCTTTGGTTAGGTTTATTCCTGGGTATTTTATGGGCTTTGGTGCAGTTGTAAATGGGATCAATTCCTTGATTTCTCTTTCTGTTGCTTCATTATTGGTGTATAAAAATGCAGCTGATTTCTGTGCATTGATTTTATATCCTGCGACTTTGCTGAATTCATGGATCAGTTCTAGCAGGTTTTTGGTGGAATCTTTTGGATTTTCCACATAGAGTATCATGTCATCTGCAAAGAGTGAAAGTTTGGCTTCCTCCTGGGCAGTTTGGATGCTTTTTATTCCTATGTGTTGTCTGATTGCTGAGGCTAAGACTTCCAATACTATGTGGAATAACAGTGGCAAGAGTGGACATCCCTGTCGTGTTCCTGACCTTAGGGGGAAAGCTCTCAGTTCTTCACCACTGAGGGTGATATTGGCAGTGGATCTTTCATATATGGCTTTTATGATCTTGAGGTATAATCCTTCTATCCCTACTTTCTTGAGGGCTTTTATCAAGAAAAGATCCTGTATTTTGTCAAATGCTTTCTCTGCATCTATGGAGAGGATCATATGCTTCTTGTCCTTTTTTTTATTGATGTGATGTATCACATTGATTGTTTTGCAGATATTGAACGAGCCCTGCATTCCAGGTATAAATCCCACTTGGTCGTGGTGACTAATTTTTTTAATGTATTGTTGGATCCAGTTGATTAGTGTCTTGTTGAGGATTTTTGCATCCATGTTCATCAGGGAAATTGGTCTATAGTTCTCCTTTTTAGTGGGTCTCTGTCTGGTTTTGGAATCAAGGTAATGCTGGCTTCATAGAAAGAGTTTGGAAGTTTTCCTTCCGTTTCTATTTTTTGGAACAGCTTCAAGAGAATAGGTGTTAACTCTTCCTTAAATGTTTGGTAGAATTCCCCTGGAAATCCATCTGGCCTTGGACTCCTGATTTTTTTGGGAGATTTTTGATTACTAATTCAATTTCTTTCCTGGTTATGGGTCTGTTCAAATTCTGTATTTCTTTCTGTTTCATTTTTGGTAGTGTATATGTTTCTAGGAATTTGTCCATTTCTCCAGATTGCCCATTTTATTGGCATATAATTGTTCATAATATTCTCATTAATGTTTGTATTTCTGCAATGTTGGTTGTGATCTCTCCTCTTTCATTCTTGATTTTTTTTATTTAGGTCCTTTCCTTGTCTTTTTTCATGTTTATTTATTTTTGAGAAAGAGGGACAGAGAGAGACATAGCATGAGCGGGAGAGGGTAGAGGGAGGGAGACAGAATCCGAAGCAGGATCCAGGCTTGGAGCTGTCAGCACAGAGCCCGACATGGGGCTCGAACCCACGAACCATGGGATTATGACCTGAGCCAAAGTCAGATGCTTAACTGGCTGAGCCACCCAGGTGCCTCTCCTTTTTATTTTTGATCAAGCTGGCTAGGGGGTTATCAATTTTGTTAATTATTTCAAAGAACCAGCTCCTGGGTTCATTGATCTGTTCCTCTGTGGGTTTTTTTTGTTGTTGTTGTTTGTTTGTTTTTTTGTTTTTTTCATTTAGAGAGCATTGATTTCTGCTCTAATTGTTATTATTTCCTGTCTTCTGTTGGTTTTGGGTTTTATTTATTTATTTATTTTATTATTTTTTGGGGGGAGGGGTTTTTTTTGCTGTTCCTTTTCCAGTTCTTTGAAGTGTAAGGTTAGTTTGTATATCTGAGACCTTTCTTCCTTCTTTAGGAAGGTCTGGATTGCTATATACTTCCCTCTTATGACCGCCTTTGCTACATCTCAGAGGTTTTGGGCTGTGGTGTTATCATTTTCATTGGCTTCCATGTACTTTTTAATTTTGTCTTAACTTCTTGGTTAGCCCATTCATTTGTTACTAGGATGGTCTTTAGTCTCCAAGTATTTGTTATTTTTCAATTCTTTTCTTGTAGTTGAGATCGAGTTTCATAGTGTTATGGTCTGAAAATATGCACGGTATGATCTCTTTTTTTTTGTATATGTTGAGGACTGATTTGTGTCCCAGTATGTGATCTATTCTGGAGAATGTTCCATGTGCAAAGGAGAAGAATGTATATTCCTCTGCTTTAGGATGAAATGTTCTGAATATATCTATTGAGTCCAACTCGTCCAGTGTGTTGTTCAAAGCCGTTGTTTCCTTGTTGATTTTGTTTAGATAATCTGTCCATCATTGTAAGTGGGGTGTTTAAGTCCCCTACTATTATGGTATTATTATCAATGAGTTTCTGTATGTTTGTGATTAATTGATTTATATATTTGGTTGCTCTCACATATGGAGCATAAATGTTTACAATTGTTAAGTGTTCTTGGTGGATATACCCCTTAATTATGATATAATGCCCTTCTTCGTCCCTTGTTACAGTCTTCATTTGAAAATCTAGACTGTCTTATATAAGTATGGCTACTCCAGCTTTCTTTTGATGACCATTAGCATGATAAATAGTTCTCCACCCCCTTATGTGCAATCTGAAGGTGTCTTTAGGTCTAATATGGGTCTCTTAGACAGCATAGAGATGGATCTTGTTTTCTTATCCATTTTCTTACCCTATGTCTTTTGATTGGAGAATTTAGGCCATTGGCGTTTAGGGTATTAAAAGATATGAATTTATTGCCATTATGTTGCCTGTAGCATTGGAGTTTCTGGTAGTGTTCTCTGGTCCTTTCTAGTCTTTGTTTCTTTTGGTCTTTTGCTTTGCTTTGTTTTGTTTTTCATCTTTTCTCCCCTTAGAGAGTCCGCCTTAAAATTTCTTGCAAGGCTGGTTTAGTGGTCATGAACTCCTTTAATTTTTGTTTGTTTGGTAAACTTTTTATCTCTTCTATTTTGAATGACAGCCCTGCTGGATAAAGAATTTTTGGCTGCAAATTTTTCTGATTTATCACATTGAATATATCATGCCACTCCTTTCTGGCCTGCCAAATTTCTGTGGCTAGGTCTTCTGCGAACCTGATCTGTCTTCCCTTTAGGTTAAGAACTTTTTTTTCTTTTGGTGCTCTCATCATTCTTTCCTTGCCTGAGTATTTTGTGAATTTGACTATGATATGCCTTGTTGATGGTCAATTTTTGTTGGATCTAATGGGAGCCCTCTGTGCTTACTGGATTTTGATGCCTGTGTTTTCCCCCAGGCTATGAAAGTTTTCCATTATGATTTGCTCACATAACCCTTCTATACCCTTTTCTCTCTCTTCATCTTCTGGGAACCCTATGATTCTGATGTTATTCCTTTTTAATGAGTCACTGAGTTCTCTAATTTTTATTTCGTGCTCTTTTGCCTTAGTCTCACTTTTTTTCTGCTTCATTATTCTCCACAAGTTTGTACTTTATATTGCTGATTCGCTGCTCTACCTCATCCAGCCTTTCCACCATGGCACCATTTGAGATTGCAGCTCAATTATAGCATTTTTTATTTCATCCTGACTACCTTTTGCTTCTTTTATCTCTGCAGAAAAAGTTCTCATCTATTTTCAACCCCAGCTAGTATTCTTTTTTTTTTTTAATTTTTTTTAACGTTTATTTATTTTTGAGACTTAGAGAGACAGAGCATGAACAGGGGAGGGGCAGAGAGAGAGGGAGACACAGAATCTGAAACAGGCTCCAGGCTCTGAGCTGTCAGCACAGAGCCTGATTTGGAGCTCGAACTCATAGACTGCGAGATCATGACCTGAGCCAAAGTCAGATGCTTAACCGGCCAAGCCACCCAGGCTCCCCCCAGCTAGTATTCTCATTATCATGATTCTAAATTCTGGTTCAGACATCTTGCTTGTATCTGTGTTGATTAAGACCCTGGCTATCATTTCTTCCTGTTCTTTCTGTTGGGGTAAATTCCTATTTTTTGTCATTTTGGAGGAATAAAAGGAATTAATAAAGTAAAAAAAATAAAATTAAAAAATAAAAACAACACCAAAAAATCAAATAAAGGATGCTAGATCCTAGGTGTGTTTTGGTCTGACTGTTGAAAGCAACTTGATAGATTAAAGAAAAAAGAAAAAGATAAGAAAGAAAAGAAAAGAAAAAAGAAAAAAGGGGAAAAATTTTGAAAATTTGAGAAAATTAAATACAATAAAATAGAATAAAATGAAATGATGAAAGCAAAATAGAATTTAAAAATTTACAAAAAGTAAAAAATATAGAAAAAATTAAATAAGAGTCTTTAATAAAAATGGAAAATAAAAGTAGATGTTTTCTCTTTCTGTATTCAAGAATAAAAAAAGAAAAGAAAAAGAAAACAATTGAATAAAAGGAACAGCGAACAGAATGAAATACCACTGAAATTGCATCTAGTTTCCCATAGAAGTCAAGCTATGAAGCACTTAATAGTCTGTAAACTAAGCAGGTGGAGAGACTTGTGGTGTTCCTGAAGAGCGACGTTGGCCCATTTGGGCAGGGTTAGTGTAACAGCTCTGTTCACTGGATGGTGCTGCTTACCTTCCTGGGATGGATTGCTGTGGCACATGTAGGCATGTATGTGCATCTGTGGGAGGGGTGAAAATGGCATCACCCAGCTACCCAGTCTCTAGTATCAGAACTCTTGGGCTTTCCACGACTGGCAATCAAGCACCCCTCCTTTGTCTCAGGCATCCATCCACTCCCTGCTTCTATATTGTCTGTGACCAAACTGTTAGGCTGCCAGGCAGCACCTCTGTCCTGAGTTTTTTCTCAAATGGGGCTGTGTTTCCTATCTCCTCACTTCTGAGGTACTGAGGCTTTGATTCAATCAGACCTTCTGGGGGAGGATCTCACTGAGCAATGGCCAGGTGCTGGCCCAACCCCAGGAACATTCATGAGACTGTGCTGCTGCAGACACCCAGAGACTATGGCTGGGTGCCAGCCCGTCCCAGAAAATGTTCTCACAATCTTGTAGCAGTAGCGTTTCAGGATTTATGGAAAATCACAACACACATCTGGTGCCAGGCTTCCCCCTTAACATCGTTGTTCCAGCACCAGCAAATGTGGTTGTTCTCTGGGGTCTTCTGGGACCTTTGCCTGTGGGATGGCTACACAGCCCCTACCAAATGTCCCCCCAGCAGAGGAACTGCTGCTCCCCAGGTGGCCCGTGGACCCTTTTGACTTCACTCTCCACTCCTGGGAATTTGCCCTTCCCACCAGAGAACTGCCACATATTGAGCTGTGGAATTTCAGACTCTGCGCTCCCCCTGTTTACAGAGTCTTAATTGGATTTAAACTTTCTCCTTTCTCCCTTTTTTGTTCAGTCCTTGCGGCTATTTCCACTTGTCTGCGTTCTCTCCAGCTGCTTTTTTAAGGGGGTTCTTTTCCAATAATCTCCCCCCACTCCCATCTCCGTCCTCTCCCCAAGGGCAAAAATAGCTCTCTGCCCTCTGAGGCTTCTCTCTTGCCCTGTTCACCTTTCCACGTTGTGTACCTGCTGAGTTCTGTGGTTCCAGTTGGAAAATTGTTGTGTTAATACTCAAATCAGATTTTGAGGTGTACAAGATGGTTTAGTGTTGATCTGGCTGCATTTCAGGGATGAGAGTTGCAAAAAAACCTTCCATGCTGTTCTGCCATCTTGGCCCCTCCCTCCTAGGGTCAAATTTTCATGTGAAGATTGAAAATCATGTGCATGTACACACACTCACACAATAGAATAGTTCCTGGTGCATAGTAAGCCAAATTGAAGTGTTAGCTATCACTCTTTAGAGAGTGTGTCAGGAAGGCAACCTGGACTTGGAATTGTGGGAGAGTGACTTCAAGTGCACATGAGAACAGAGCAGAAAGGCAGGGGTACATGTGATAGAAGTGGTATTAGTGGGCATGGTGGGGTTGGTAGATCTTGGAAGCCCTGACAGGGTCAGGATGACCTTGTATGCACAGTCATTGCTTTCTCTGCTGAGTTTGGTTTGGGGGTGCAGAGTTAGCCTCTGGGGTGAGGCTTGGAGTGAGCAACCCCAAGCCCCTTCCTTAGTTGAGGCAATGATCAGAATAAAGGCTTTGGGAATAGACTACCTGAAAGCTTACAATCATGGGAACTGGGCCACACAGTGGCCAACTTGGTCTCCATTACTCTGGAAAAAGTTGATGAATAAGAATGAAGACATCACAACAGTGCTCTCCCATAAGCAGGTGTCAGTGGGGGTCATGATTTTCTAGCTGCAAGAAGGTCTTGAGAAATAACTTAGCTCTACTTTCTGGATCTGACCTTTAGGGACATAGATTTACTCCTATATGACCTAAATTGGGGCTAGGAGTGAGCATGGGGGAAAGGTCAAAGCTGCTTAAGAATTTTCTCTTTCAAGTCAGCATTCTCTATGAACCAGTTTCAGGCTGAGGCTGTCCATGGTGGGAAGTTCCCTTACCCATCTTTCCTCTTAAATGTAAATCTTTGTGGACAAGGACCAACCATATGCACTGTTGCTCCCTAGCATGTAATAATGACAGCAAACTGGTATCTGTCATGATTACAGGTGATTGATGAATACTTGGTGAATGAATAGGAAAAACTAGAGAGAAAAGAGGGAGATGAGGTAAGAGCTGACTTAGCCAGAGGTTAAAAAGGAATGAGGCCTCAGGACCGGACTGATGCCTGGTCAGTTGAGGTGCCCACTGGATCAGACCCCCTCTTTTTTTTTAAGTTTATTTATTTATTTGGTGGGGTGGGGTAGAGGGTAAGGGAGAGAAAGAATTCCAAGCAGTCTCCATGTCCAGTGTGGAGTCTGATGCTGGGCTCGATCCCATGAACTTTGAGATCATGACTTGAGATGAAACCAAGTGCCGGAAGCTTAACTGACTGAGCCACCCAGACACCGAGATCATCACTTTTCAAATTACAGGAAACCATATAAACTTTTGATGATTCTTGGGTGCAATGGAGCAGAAGAAAATGAAAATTGATCCCAATTCTATGGGAGAAACTCATAAAGAAACATTTCAGGAACTGAGAGAGCCAATGAATGTAGTTTTAAAAATGCACACCAGTTATGTCTCTTATAAACTGACATCAACAGGGATTATTGTCATTTGCTAGAAAGGGAACTTGAGGCAAAGAAGAGCAAATGACTCAAGCCCCTACAATAGTAGAGGACAGGAACCAATTGGTCTTAGGTGCTGTTCTGCCTTCCTGTTTAAAATTTATATAATCCAAACAGCAAATGAAGCTGCATTTAATTCTAGGGAAGAGACCTCAAATGATTTAGTTCATGACAGGTGCAACTCCTTAGGGTAAGGAGGGAGATCCAGGGCTTCATGTGGAGTAGGGAAGCAGAACAGATGTAAGAAGCCATCTTCTAAATGACTGTGAAGATTTCAAAATCAGAATAGGAAGCTTCAGGCTGCGGCCTAATCCTTCCAGAAAGGAAGTCATTCTGGTCTCACTTTGAGCTGAAGCCTCAAGCAGTTAGCCCAAGGTGGAGGGTGTTGGAAACAAGGCACAACTTTACTTCAAGCAGAATCAGTCTGTTGACTCTAAAAAGCGAGACTCAGTTGTGCCCTCCCAGGACAATTGTCTTTCCTGTTCCTTAGCTCAGGTCATTTCAGTTACTTCCGTGCAGCCTGTAAATGGTTTCTGAAGAGCCTCCGTAGCTATACAATCTCGATTTATAAAGAAATATTCTGCAATACTGGGGCATCGGCACATGAATTTTAATGATCTCACTCACATTGGGTCAGGCATGATGGAGTGGTTGGATCTGTGCCGTGTTCAGGCACCTGCCCTGTCTGAAGCTGCTAGCATAGCAAACTTTGCTATCAATGGAGAATTTTTAAAGTCAACTTTCACACTGGCTTTAGAATATCAAAGGGAATATAAAAACTAGAAAGGTAATATTGGAATTCTAACTCAATGCTAAGAAAAATGTTACAGTAAACTGCCATAAACCTCAGGCTCTTGGAGATGATAGCAGTGGGAGGTGGGACACAGGAAGCCTGTATTTTGATTTTCAAGAAAGATCAGTGATGAGAAATTTTTTTTTAAAGGTTAAGATATATTTTGTCATTTTAGTTCTAGCACTGGACATATATTATTTCATGGCATTCTCGGCTTCTCTCTTTCTCTCTCTCCCTTTTATCTGTTTATTTTTGTCTCTTTCCTAGTAGTCTCTGAGCATTTTTAAAACTATTTACTTCTTTTTCTCTCTCCCCACTTCTTAGGATCATGCCTAGCACAAAGTAGATTCATAATAAATACGTGTGGAATGAAAAAAAAAATGAATGTGGAATGACCAAAGGGTAATGAAGAGATTAATTATTTAATACATGCTTTTGGTTTTGGTTAAATGTTTTAGGTGTATTTTGATTGATATGCAGCATTGTGCTGTGCCACAGTGGGTCAGAGTGAACATTATGGACTCTGGAGTCAGGTTTTCTGAGTTTGACTCTTAACTTTATGACTCATTGTCTGTGTAACCCTGTACAAATTATTTAACCTCTCTGTGTCTCAATTTTCTCATTTGTAAAACGAGGATAATTGTAGAATAAACCTCAAGGAGTTGTTATGAAAACCAAATGATTTAATCCATGTAAGGCAGTTAGAACAACTTCTGGTACATATTAAGTGCTGTGTCAGTGTTGGTGATTATTTTATTAATCATGCCCTGAGAGTGATGCTCAGAAAGCAAAAGTCTACTAAAAGGCTTATATTTTATTACTAAAAACTCAAATGAGTTTTCCAGTCTCTTTGTTTTAGTAAGTATTCACAGTGACATGTGATATCCTTTCCATCCTCTTCTGGGGTTTATTTTTAGTAGCTGGGAAAGCTGATACCGTAAATGATCACAGCTTTTGATGCCCATGGACTCGGCCAAGACCAGCTTCCTAAATAAATGCAATATGAGAATCCTTTGGCAGAGATGGGTTCTAAAACTGCTATTTCAAGAAAAAAGTCTTATGTGGAGTGAGGGGATCACACCCTCATTATAAATCTATAATACAAAAATAATACAGTTCCCCAAATAATCCTAGTCTTCAAAATTTGATTCTTGGTAGGGAATGTCTCTGATTTATGTGACTTGACTTAGGCCAATGGAAAACCTGATGGACTAGTGAGTGGTGAATACTTAAACCAACTGGAAAAAATGTGGCTCTCTGGATTGTTGCAGTACTTAGAAATGTGAAGTTATGTAAAAGCAGTACAATAGCTTGATACAATTTCATGGCATGTTTAAATCTCTGCAGTCTGAGAAGACATACTTTTCTGTTTTACCTCCAGATTGGCTCTTGGTTACATTATCCTTTTGCTTCTTGTTTGATTTACTTTTTTTGTGTGGGGCTTCTCAAAGCCTTAACCATATGGGATTATATTAAGTGGCATGAGTAACTAAGTTGAACACCAATAAACATGAAATGGCTCATTATAGGGCAGGAATAAGGAAATGGAGAGTGCTGGTAGTTAAATAGGAGTTTATGTATCTACTAAAAGGGGTTCTGTTTTTTAAGCTACCTTTTGTGGCATATTAGATGTGCTTCCTTGTGTTGAAAGTCTTTGCATCTCTTTCACATTAAATATTTCAAGAACATTTAGTTATTTATCCTTCAAATACAATGAGTAAAACTATCCCAAAAGGAGAAAAATGGCAAATTGCTGAAATTACAACTGTTTTTACTTTTCTCTATTGGAAGTAGCTTTAAAATCCATGGGGGGAAAATCCAATTTGAAGGAAAGCAGTATTAGAAAGCATGCAATTATGTATAGTGAATATTTTCTCAATGATGGAAAAATTCAAAATACATGAAGAGAAGCCTTCGTGACCATTTTCTCAATAAGGTGAGTTGATACTGTACATGGCTATTGGGGACTCCTGTTGCCAAGGAGGCAGAGTAGAATTGGATTTATTTCTGTATTCTGGACTGGAGTAAGGGCACGATATCATTGATGGAGATGGAACCATGTGCCAGAAACCACACAGGAATTAAAAATATGCAATTTGATTTTCCATTTTGATCCTGCTCCTGAGAATAATAATAGTGATGATAATAGCACTATTAATATTTAATTCAATAATACAATTGTTACACATATTAAATGAGATAATTTTCTTAAGTTACCAAGTTCTGACATGTGATGTGAGTTGAGCCACTTAGTCAAGTTTTATTCCTGTTAGTAAAACAGGGAATAAACTACTCTTTTGCTCCCTTGAAGATGAAGGCCCTTAAAGATTTTGTATTAGACATTGGATATATTTACATTAATATAGAAGTCTGTGTAGCTAATTTTGTGAGTTCTTAGGGGCACCCACCTAGTGTTCTTTTCCATTTCCCATATGTTGGTATGACTTTTCATATAATAATTGCATTCAGGCAGGTGTGAAACTGTTGAACAAGGAGAATATGAAAATGACTCCTGGTTCTTTACTTGGCACATGGAAAGATGGATAGAGTATTGTGAAGGATACTTAAACTCACCCAGGATGAGGGTGTCAAACTCTGGAAATAGGGGACAGAGTTCCTACAGCCTCGTATATGGATACTTAAAGGTGAATCATTCATTTGGTCATATCTGAGCCCTACTTCTGTAAATATAAATTTTACATGGCTTATGGGAATGAAGCACTTAAAGAAATTAGATGAGGAAAAATAAATCAGGCACAAACACTCAAAACATTAGAAAGGGAATTGAGGGGCAATGAAATATATATTTTTCTTTCCATTTCTTATGTCTACTGTTAAGGTTTTATGGAATTATTTTCCCAGGACTTGGCTATTGGGTTTATGGGCTACCCTTCTCAATCTTTATATTATATGGCCTGATATTTGTGAACTTTGGGTGTTAGGCATTTTTGCATGTTTTACCCAGAACTAGATCATGTGCTGTGATAGTTCTGAATTCATAATTCACAATACCTTTGGCAAGGTATGCTTAAAAATGTATATGATTCTCCCTAATTTTCTTTTTTAGAAGTTGTATTGAATTGTTAGAACATAGAAAAATCTCTAAATAATAATATAATGAGTAACTGTATATCCATCACTCAACTTAAGAAATAAATATTACCAGTAAGTTGAAACTCCGATGTCATTTCTCATTTTATCCCCACCCCATCAGAGGTCACCCTATCTTGAATTTGGTAATTATTATTCCCATTTATATCTTATTTTTTTTCTAAAGACAGTAATACATAGAATGCAGTGATAAAGATGTAGAAGGAAAATGGCATATGGCTTTTCATATTTTAATGTTTTATGGAGATAGTCTATTTTACTGAAACTTGCCATTCTTTTGCTCAGCATTATGTTTGTGAAATTCACCCATGTAAATATGTGTAATTCTAGTTTATTCATTTTCATGACTATGTAGTTATCCATTATATGAATATTCCACAAATAATCTATTCATTGATGTTTTGATTGACATTTAGGTTGTTTCTAGGTTTTGACAGTTACTGTGAGAGCAGCTGCACATGACTTTTTGTGTACATATGCAAGAATTTCTCTGGGATACATGCTTAGGAGAGGATTGCTTGGTCCTAGGATATGTACTTCAACTTTACTAGATAGTAGATTGCTGACTTACTTTTCAAGGTGGTGAATACTCATTTACATTCCCATGAGCACTGTATCAATATTCCCATTGCTCCACATGCTCTCCAATATTTGTGATTGTCAGACTATTTATTGTTTTCTAATCTGATGAGTAAGAGAAGGCCAATTTTTATTGGCCATTTGGGCTTCATATTTTCTGAATATCTATTTAAATGTTTTGTCCATTCACCAATTGATTTAATTATCCCTTTTCCCCTCTGCCAACTTTTTTTTTTTACTGTGGTAAAATATGCATAACATAATATTTGGCATTTTAGCCATTTCTACACATACAATTCTGGGGCATTAAGTACATTCACAGTGTTGTACAAACATCACCACTATTGTATTTCCAGAACTTTTTCATCATCCTAAACAGAAGCTCTACACCCATTAGGCAATACACTTTCCTTCTTTTCCCACCCTCTGCCAGCCCCTGGGAACCTCTAATCTACTTCATGTCTTTATGAATTTTCCTACTCAAGATATTTCATATAAATGAAATCAGACAATATTTGTCCCTTTGCATTTAGCACATTTCACTTAGCATAGTGTTTTCAAGTTCATCCATGGTGTAGCATGTATTTCTTTTTATGGCTGAATAATATTCCATTGTATGCACATATTGTAAGACTTTTGCCTCCAGCTTCTGCTTCTTGTTCAGTTCTTTCAGGTTGTCTTCTTGACTTTTCTTACTGACTTCTGCTTTTCCAGAAGGAGAATCATGATTTGACTTTCTATGCATCCTTCAATCTAGGCCTTTGGGTATCTGGCAGAATTGGGTTAAACATTTTGACTTGTGCCTAGAATGAATATAGACTTGTCCGCATTTTGTTTTCCATTTAATTCTAGAAGATGGAAAAGTAAGCATTTATATTGGTGCCATCCCAAAGACTTTCTAAAGCTAATTTAGTTTCCTTGGCCAGTTGTAGTGGTGCTTGAACACACAAACCGCGAGATCATGACCTGAGCCGAAGTCGGATGCCTAACCGACTGAGCCACCCAGGTGCCCCCCACACGTTTCTTTTTTCTTCTATTCTTTTCAGATGTTGGATGGAATCCCATATTTTCATAAATTACAAATTTTATTTGGTTAAAGCTAATCAATACTATTTTGGCATCCTAATTTGTATCTGTACCTGCGTCTTGTGTGGAGAGATGAAAATAACTGATAGCTCTGAACCCTTTAAACAGGGAGAAAAATGACGGCTGCTCATCTTCCCTGGGGTTGGCAAGGAATCATATGAACAGAGAAATAGGGTAGGGGAGAACCTTGATTTTGCAGTTTAAAATATATAACTTCTCTTTTTAATGTTTATTTATTTTTTGAGAGAGAATGAGAGAGAGAGACACACACACAACAGAGCACGAGCAGGAGAGGGGAAGAGAGAGAGGGAGACACAGAATCCAAAGCAGGCTCCAGGCTCTGAGCCATCAACATAGATCCAGATGCGGGGCTCAAACCCATGAACTGTGAGATCATGACCCAAGCCGAAGTCAGACACCTAACTGACTGAGCCACCCAGGTGCCCCTGAAATATCTAACTTTTAAAAGTAGTATAAGAAAACTTATCAATTGCAAGGATTATAGCTGAAAGAAGCACAACTGCCTGTCATATTCTTTAACAAACTTTAAAACATCTATGATTGAGAAGTCATGGGAAAAGGCAAAGGGATTCATCTGAGACTTTGAAGATCTGGGTTTTCATCATGGCTCTTCCTTCTCCTTGCCAGATGAGTACATTTTCTTTTTTTTCTGTCTTTAAAAAAATTTTTTTAGTATTAATTCATTTTTGATAGCTGCAGAGAGAGTATGGGTCAGGGTGGGGGCAGAGAGAGAGAGGCACACACAGAATCTGAAGCAGGCTTCAGGCTCTGAGCTGTCAACCCATAGCCCGATGTGGGGCTTGAACCCACAGACAGCGAGATCATGACCTGAGCCGACATCGGAGGCGTAACTGACTCTGAGACACCCAGGCACCCCTGGAAAATACGTTTTCTGCATATTATCTCTGGATCCTTCTCTCCATTTGGGATAGTGATGCCTGCATTGCTGTTATGTCAGGATTTTTGAGAGGACCACGTAAGGCAATATGTGGGAAAGAAGCTCACGAACCAGAAGCACAGGCCACCGCTTATGTTCTTCAGGAGCAACTGGTTCTGGTGAGTTAGAAGGTATTAGAAAGCCACAGCTAACTGAAGAGTTATTTTTAAATTCTCACACTTTTCTCATTTTTAAGAGGATTCTGTTTCTCTAAACATGACAGAAACCTATAGCTGACATTTTAGATGTCAGTTTACTCTTTGGATACATGGAAGTTGGGGTTAGGGTGTATAGACCCTGCAGCAATCCTCGGAACAAGGCAGAGCTGAGCATCTGGAAGAAGATCCATTCTAGGCTGGACGTTGTGCCACCTGTGTTTCTCAGCCTTTCTGTCTTCCTGCTCATCTTTTGGGGGAGGTCCTCCCCCATATACCTTGCTGTGGATTTGGGTTCACAAAAATACACTCATTGTTGGCAAAGTGTTCCAGATGCTGGGAGAACTACTACAGAATAATCCTGCTCGGCAGAATGATTTGATTCAAAATGTGGCCAATTTCTAGCCAGCAGAAGGCTCCTGAAATGTTTGTAGCATCTGTGGCTCTGAGCTACTCCAGTGCAGAGCTCCAGATGCTGGCAGGCATTTCTCTCTATTAAATCAGTCTTAAAGGATTGCTATATGCACTTCAATCAAACCTTTCCCACACACACGTTTCCATAAAATTGCTGCTCTACAGCAAATCTTTCCAACCACACTCATGTAAATGTGGCTTTTTCTATGAATAGAAGAGAAAGAATATGTATAAAATCTGGTTCAACAATAGCACCTTTATATACCCCAGCAAGCTTTATGTTGTGTGATAGGACATTGCTGCTTGATCCTTCAGAGGCTGTCAGAGGATGTTTGGTCAGGCTTTTCTTGCTGTATGTTTAGTGCATTCCCATTATGTCATAGAGTTGGGGCTCAAGGATAAAACCTTGTTTTATGGATTTCCTATCCTAAGTTTCATTTCTTTAAACTTTATGTCTTTCCAGCTCTTTTCCTTACACCCAGGTGAAGTAGGCAGAGCAGGTGTTATTATCTACATTTTACGGTTAAAGAAATCAAGGCTTAGTTATGACTTAGGGATGTTAAATAGAGTTCACTGTACTACACTGAGTAAGATTTTTTACTATGTTATATTATGTTACTTATTTTTGAGTTTTCTAATATATAGTAGCTTCATCTTTGAACAATGTCTGACCCAAATCATAGGAGTAAAACCTGTATCCTTTTGAACTCTCTGAGATTATAGTTAAATGGATATAGATTTTTAGAAATATAAACCAATGTATTTTCATTCCCCCTCAGTCATGATTCCCTACAGTAGGTAAAGGCAGATACCTTCTAGAACAAATACATCCATAGGGTAGAGAAGGGGGATTTGGCCTTTCAGGATGTCCTCACCAAATAGAAAACAGAAGAGAACACTCTTGATACTGGGAAGGGGAAAGAAAGTGTCCCATTTCCTTGGGAGTAGCCTGGGGAGGCAGCCAACCTGTATGAGTAGGAATAGACTGAAGTTGATGCTATTGGTGGCAGGATGTGATTTAGCTATGGGTTAAGATGAATCTGGCACTTCTCCATTTCCAAAGCCAGTGGGTGAGATACAGGTTTCAAAGTTCCCATGGGCTCTATTGGGGAAACATATAGATGTAGAATGGGCCAGCAGGCATCAGGGGGCCCTTCTCAACCAGAGATGAGTAACTTTGATCAGGGACTCCAGCTACTTCTCTAGCACAGTGTCTCCTCCCTCCCTCCACAGTGGTCACAACACAGGACCTCATGGACCAGGGCTGCCCTAGTGATAGAACTCTCAGGACCCTCTGTGGATCTAGGCTTACCCCTAGCCCCATCATACTGAGGACTTAATAATTTACTCTTTATACCCAGATGCCATCTTTCCATCAAAAATGTGGGGTGTCATAAGAAAAATTTGGCAGACTGAGTATTTTTCCAAATAAAGTTTTAAGTAATTCTTTTAAAACAACTTAGAAGACAGAGCAGTATTGAATTCATGAGTTTAAAATTACTTCTTCAATCATTTCTATTTCCACCTTCCCCCTTCTCCCAATTCCCAATGAAACGGAGGTGTTCACGAGAGATTTAGTTCAGTTAGAGGGATTACAAAAGAAGTTGTATTTTTTTTTGTAGTATATCTGAATTTTAGGATGTGAATTAACCACCCAGCTTCAATAGGAGAGGGAAATATTTCGGTGGAGCTGAAGGGTATGTTAGAGGTCGGTGTGTATGAGAACATTGGAAACAATAGGAAACCCTGGGCATTTTTCCTTTCTTATATTTGCTTTCATTCTTGCTTGCCTAAGGATCTTTTATATAATGGACGTCAGCAAAAGTGCCTTCCTCCAGGAGGGCAGTCCCTGCGCCTACTGTGCAGGCCTCCAGGGGTCTCTTGGTTTCTTGATTTAATTACCATAAGACCTTTTGCAGTTGCCCCATGGTGCTTCTAGGCTTTCCCAGAAGCTGTGCTATAAATCTTCCACCCACCGAAACCTTTTGTATATCCCTCAGCCAGAATAATTGGGAAGAAAATTATGTGCATGTTATTTCAGTTGGAGAAAGTGCTAATAATTCAGGGATCTGTGCAGTGGGACATAGAAATCCATTACTTTTAGGGTTAGCTCCATATTCTATTGACCTTGGGTAACTCTCTGGGCCACTCTAAAAGGAATTGGGCTATGTGATTTTAAATGTCACCATTTACATTTTGCTTGATTTGCCTATTCACTTAACACATATATATTAAGTGCCTACTATGTGTTATCTTAGATGCAGAGATGTGATAATGAACCAAATAGGCATGGTCTATGCCTTCATGGTGCTTTTATATGGATACAAAAATTGAGAAGCTTTAATAAAATATAAGGCGATATTTACCATAAAACCATGACAACAAACTCTAATCGCTTTATAATCAAATGATCTTTTCAAGTAAATCCTTGCTCCAGCTATTCTTAGGCATACTTGACCAGCTGTCTTAAGATGTCTGGTTCAGGTTGGATTCCCCAAAAGGGCAGCAGAGAGAGAACTGAGGTCTCAGCACAGATCTTGTCTGCAAAATGATCCTTTTCTGATTGGAGCAAAATAATGGAAGTGACTGACACTCTGATCACCTATTATATGCTAAGTGCTACCCTATGGGCTTAACACACCTTACCCATTTGGGGGAAATTAATCTCAATTACTCTTGGCCTTGAACTCCCAAGTAAACTGTAGATAGATGGCTTTCTGTCAAAGCTTTCCATGTTCTTTACCATGACCTTCTTTTCTAATTTAGTAAAATAGAGTGCAGAGGCCACCAAATGGACTAACCTAAAAATAAGGGATAACTGGTCAGGGAACTTTTTGGTGAAGAAAGGGTGTGCATGAGGGAGAAACAGATGGGGAAGAGTAATACCAGTGAGTTTGCCTCTTCATTTTATAGCCATCTATATTTTTTTGAAGTAATGAAGCATTTTCTTAAGTGGGAAATCCTATCATCTGTTGTGCTTGAGTAGGCTTGATCTAAAGAGAAGCAAAATATTTCATGTTTTTATAAGGAACTCTGGGGAAAAAAAAACAATGACAAGCCATCTGGTTATGTCTAAAATCTGCTCTGGAATGTATATTTTACATATTTTCTAGATTGTCATATTTTACTGCCAAGCATCCTTACAGACACACCTATTTCAGGGTTACATGTCCAGATGATTGCTTAAAGAGGACACGGTATCCCTCCCCAATCCCAAAACCAGTATTCTGACCATCATTTATTCAGAATGCTTAACAAAATAGAGTCTCAAACTATGGCATAAACACCTAAATATTCATGGATATGAATCTGTTACCAGGGGGACTGGGGAGGTCTTGGACCCCGAGGTCTCTATCTGGCCCATCCAAAGGATGTAGTGGGAAGCTCTTGGTCTCACCGTGAGAAAGAATTCAAGGACAGACACAGCACAGTGGATCACCAGCATAAGCAGGAAAGTTTATCAAAGTGAAAGTATTCTCTCAAGACATGAGTGGGTGAACTCAAGTGAGAGCAGCACCCACTGGGGTTTGGGTTTCTACCTTTTATTGGCAGTTGTTAACAAAAGGGTAGACTATTAATTACTTGAGGAAGGCATTTCTTGGAAACAGGGTGGTCTCTTTCAGGAATGTGGATTACGCTTTTCATTCCTTATTTGGTCAGGGGTTTCCTGTTGCGGCACTCTTAGGGAAGAGATTTTAGTATGTTAATATAGTATAATAAAGGAATAATGTGAACTTTGGCCTACTTTGTCAGCCATCTTGGGCCTGTCTGGTTTGATCTGGTTTCTTGTGGTTTTGTTTTGGAGTGCTGCCAGGACAGGCCTGTGATTTCCTCATAGTTGGCCAATAAACTTCCTCTTTGCTGATCTCTAGGCATCCTGTTAGAACCTAACTAACTGCCTACTCTAACAATTCATGTGTGTTGAGGCAAGTCCTTGAACCTGAAATAGCTCATTTTCTGAGCATGTACTACTTTCTTCCTGTAGAAGTGTCAAAATTTATATATGATGATTTAGATGGGGAAAAAATAAGGAAATTTTTATTTTCTATCACTGATGTTCCTTTGCTTTTGAGCTCTATACCTGAAAATGATGGGAAAACTTAAAATTTATAAAGAAATCTTGGTTTCATATTTTTGATAAATCTTCAACTAATTTAAAGTTCAAACTCTTGGGGTACCTGGGTGGCTCAGCTGGTTAAGTTTCTAACTCTTGATTTTGGCTCAGGTCATCATCTCACAGTTTGTGGAATCCAGCCCCACTTTGGGCTCTGTGCTGACAGGGTAGAGCCTGCTTGGGATTCTCTCTCTTCCTCTCTCTCTGCCCCTCCCTTGCTTGTACTCTCTCTCGAGCTGTTTCTCTCTCTCAAATACATTAACTCAAAAAAAAAAAAAGCTCAAATTCTTTATTACTGTTGTTTCTCCCCTACCAAAGGTCCACCTTACTTTCCAAAGGGGGTTCTGAGTATAGTGGAAGGCGTGGTAGAAGGTGGAAGTGGCCTCAGGGCCTCAGGGACCCACTATCTGGTGTCTTCTGAGGCTTTCCTGGAAATTTCCCTTGACCTGACTAGCTGGCCACTGATATCTGCTGAGTGTGGATCATCCTACCTAGTTTGTTTGTGTGCCATGTGCTAAATGCTGCTGATTATGGATCTTCCACCCTCCAGGACCCTGGTCCTGCAATTATGACCAGGTACGTACTTTGTAAGAGTCCATGCAAAATGAAAAAGTGAGGTCTTGTTCAAAAATTATTAAAATTTCCAGATGGCTACAGCAGAGCGTTAAGCCAAGCATGGGGCCCTTCTGAGCACTGGGTTCTTTTAAGCTTCTCTGCTATACCTACTTTCCAGAGTAACTCAGAATAACCAGTCTGGCAAAGAGACCACTTTAAGTCCTTAGGAGATTAGGATGGGGGAGAAACTGAATGGGAGAATACAGATTTATGTATTTATTTTTAAAAATTGGGTGGGTGAGAACATGGATGCATATTAATGTCTTGTCTTTGACACATGCTCAGTCTCTGAATTCTTGTTACACTTGTGAATGGTTGCTTCATCTCTGTGTCTCTAAACCAAGCTCCCTGTAAGATGCTTCCTCTTTTTGCAAAGGTCAGCATCCTCTTATTGAGGTGGCTAATTTCTCCATGTTGTGACAACCAAAGGATTTTAAATATATATATTTAAATATATATATATTTATGTAGGTCTTTTATATTAACACCATTAAAACTCTTCCTTCTGCAGCCTCCCCCACATGCTCTAATCTTACACAACAGTGCCTTAAAATAGTAAGCTTTCGTATTTACATTATTTTGGTACTATGTCTTCAGGATGGAGTGGAAAGCATTTCTTTGGGGTGGAAATAATATTTGGTTTGTATGAGGGTTGGTGCATTAAAGGTAATTTATTAAGTATTTGTAATCCATGTGCATGCTGGTGGGTGGGCCCCATCTTATTTATTTTAAAAGGAAATATGATTGAAATCCATTAGAATATAATAAAATCAGATTAGAAATTACAATAACACTGGGGCGGCTGGGTGGCTCAGTTGGGTAAGCGTCTAACTCGATTTCAGTTTAGGTCATGAATTCACGGTTTGTGAGTTTGAGCCCCACCTGGGGCTCCTGGCTGACAGTGTGGAGCTTGCCTGGGATTCTCTCTCTCTCCCCACCTCTCTCTGCCCCTCCCTTGCTTACACATGTATTCTCTCTCTCTCTCTCTCTCTCTCTCTCTCAAAATTCATTCATTCATTAATTAATAAGAAATTAAAATAACATTGTTAAATTTTAATTCTAGCATCATCTATATTATGCCGGCATATACTTAGGAAGTTGAAATGAGATTAAAAGTATTTTGCCGAAAAATTAGGTGGCAATTTAACATAACATTGGCTGCCACTGTTTTTTTTTTTTATTATTCAGAAGGCTAATCATTCACAAATTACATATTGCTATGCTAACAGTATCTTATTGCAATGTCTAAAAATCAGATTGACATCTTTGTACTAAGGGACCCTGGTTCTCTATTAAATTAAGAGACCATTTTTATTTTGTAGTTTGCTATTTACCTGGAGCACCACAGCAGCAATCATACCTACAATTACAGACAAAGAGGTACGATAAGGTGGCCATCCACCCTATTTGATTTGTTAGCAGCTAACAGCAGCAGCTTCTTAACAACATAATTTAGACTCACGCATTCCTTGCAGAGGCAGCTGATAGTGATATTCCTGGGGAGAGAAGGAAGTGTTCTATCCAACAGATATATTTGAAAAGATGTGCTAATGTGTAGTTAGGAGAAGAATATTGCCAGGGGTTGGGTTTGTAGATTAAAACATTTTTTTTCTCATTAGTAATATTGTTACATTTAAAAATATGATTGGTAATTTCCGGATTGACTTTCCTCACCCTGCCTATCCCTTTATTGTGTTTACATCCTAGTGAAATAGTAGCACATTGCTGTTCATTAATCAAGTCCTGCGATTCCTTCATAATGCTTCATAAATCTGAGCCTTTCCTTAGCTCGGTTCTCCCCACCACCCCATGTTTAGGTTCCTGTTGCTTCAGTCCTTCACAATTATAAAAATCTCTTTGTCTTCCTGTATTTACTCTTATCCCTATTTTATTTATCCCCCATACAGCTGCCATATTAATATTTTGAAAATGCCCCTGGATTACACTATTCTTGTACTCAAAAAACTTAAAGATGCCCCAGAGCCTACAGAATAAAGTCCAACTTTCTTATTCTGACATGTCCCCTGCATCATTGTGCCCCAACTACCTCTTCAAACTATATTCCTACTGGTCCTCCCAAAGAATCTGTCATTTCATTTCTAATTGGTCTGTTGGCAACCTACCCAAGCATGCTTCTGTCCTCATGTGTTTTTTCTCACTGTGTTTTCATCACCTGAAATGCTCTCCTATCATCCCATCATTTATCCAAGTTATTGTCAGTCTTCAAAGTAGCCTAAGTTCTCTCTCCTCCGTGGGCTTTTTTTTTCTAGCACTTGAGGTAACAGGCATTTTGTTTCTTTTAATTTACTCAACCAATGATTAAGTTCCTTCTACATGTCATTTTTTTTTTTATGAGGCCCTAGAAATGTAATAGTGAGCAAGCCAGATGTGGTCTCTGCACTCATGGAGGTTCTAGGCACAAAATAGAGTAAACCTCTCCATTTCCAGAGCATTGACTATCTATGATCTAATTTAGGCAAAAGATATTATCTACATATATTATACATGTGTCACAGAGGGTGTATATTTATATCTTCTTTCTATACTTGATTTAACCCTTTGAGAACAGAAGCTACAGCTTATGTTCAATTCCATGAAAGAGGCAGTGTGGCTTGTTGGGAAATAGTGCAGTTCTGTAGCCAAATGGCAAGCCATCAGTTTGGTTCCAGGTCTTAATGGTTTTGTAGCCTTGGATGAGTTACTTAATTGCTCACAATCTCCTCCTTACAAAGTAGTTTAATCATATACCTACCAAAACAGGATGATGATGAGTATGAAGTGATTTCATACTTAGAATGTTCTTTTAACAGAGCCAGGCCTATATTGGGCGCTTAGCAAATGTTAGTTTTTGTTTTTATTTTTATAATGCCACAGCCTGTGTGGCCTTAGGCAAATCATTTAACTTCACCATATCTTCTTTACTTCATCTGTAAGGTAAAAACGATGATGTAACCCTACTGAAGGGGTCTATGTGTGTGTGTGTGTGTGTGTGTGTGTGTGTGTGTGTGTGTGTATGTGTGTGTGTGTGTTTGAGGAAATTAGATAAAAGATTCAAGTTCTGGGAAAATCAGATCGTGCTGTAGAAATGTAAGGCTCATTCATCAACCTGTTCTGGTTGTCTGGGAAAAAACAACCACAGTTCCTGCCCTCCCAGAGCCTACAGTCAACAGGAGCAGCAACAAAGACAAATAAGCCATTACAGTATATTGTATTAACACTTGGACAGGGAAAAAGACAACACTGTTCAAGTATGCAGCAGGAATACGTCATGTAGCCCTGGTGTGGCAATAGTTGGAGTAAAATTCTTTTACCTAGGAGGAATATTGAAGCAGATGGAATGATGTGTGGAGAGCAAGGTTGACTTGTTTGAACATGAAATAAAATTTAGGATAGATGGCACTTCCGATGTGGCCATGAGAGTGGCCAGAGGGTGGGTACATAAGGTAAACAGGACAGACTACATAATTTGTGGGGTCTACAACAATATTAAAATGTAGACATCTTTTCAGACAGCAAGAACATGGATTTTTCTTTCTTTTGCAGGCTCTTATTTTTTAATTTGCTATTTAATGTGCTCCCTCAGGCGCAGAGATACTTGGAGGGTAAATGCAGACTCTCCCACTTCTCCTGTGCCCTATCCTGCAACTTGGTGCTAATTGTCCAACTGCAGCTCTCCCTGAGGGCTGGGGCCAGAGGGCAGCTGCATTTGCTAGGTGGGGGGCAGGGAGCATTCAGCTGAGGATCCCTTCTGGGAAGGTGAAGAGGCAGAGTGTGGTAGGAGGCCCCAGTACATGCTCCATTGTCTCATCAGCCTTCCTTGACAAAATTCAGAGATAAAATTAGTAAGAATTTCAAGACAGTGACATTCTGAGTATGGGAATCTGTGTGACTGTATTATTGGTATGGGATTATTTTCTTACGTTCTAGGGATAAAGTGTAGATATAGCATAAATATATATGATGCCAAATCAATGGATCATTTGGGTCATTTCAGAGTTTGTTTTTAAAAAGTAGTTAAAGGGCATCTGGGTGGCTCAGTCGGTTAAGCCTCTGACTTTGGATCAGGTCATGACCTTGAGGTTCATGAGTTTGAGCCCAGCGTCAGGCTCTGTGCCGCCAGCTTAGGGCCTGGAGCCTGCTTTGGATTCTGTGTCTCCCTCTCTCTCTGCCCCTCTCCCGCTCGTTCTCTGTCTCTCTTTCAAAAATAAATAAACATTAAAAAAATTTGTTTTAAAAATAGTTAAAATTAAGCAGGAAATAGGTGAACAATTAAACAGGGAAGAGATGTGGAAGGTTATACAGCAGTTTAAATTGTTTCCTGTGAGTGGTAAGATTATTGTGTAATTAGCTTATCTAAACTTTATAATTGTTCTAAAATAAACATATTATTTTATAACAAGAAAACATAAATTATAATGATTTTTATTTTAAAAAAATCTCTGGAAGAGTTTTCCTTGAGTACTGCTCAGAAAAAGTGAAGGTTCCAAAAGATGTATGTTCATAGCAAAAATGGGTGTGTTAAATCATTAGCCTGCTATTTCCAGAATAAACCCAACTTGGCAATGATTAAACAAAAAAATAACCAAAGTATTTGGATTTGTTTGCTAATAATTTATTTATTTTTTTTTTTACTTTTCTTTCTAGGTTTATAACTGAGATGAGAAAATTATAGACCATTATTTTGTATTATAAAGATATTTTGAGTAAAGTGACATCAGCAAGATGGCAAAATAGGACTATTTTACCATTGACCCCAAACAGATTTTACCCACTTTAGGAGGTGTATAGTTTGATGAGTTTTAATTTTTTTTTCCACGTTTTTATTTATTTTTGGGACAGAGAGAGACAGAGCATGAACGGGGGAGGGGCAGAGAGAGAGGGAGACACAGAATCGGAAACAGGCTCCAGGCTCCGAGCCATCAGCCCAGAGCCTGACGTGGGGCTCGAACTCACGGACCGCGAGATGGTGACCTGGCTGAAGTCGGACGCTTAACCGACTGCGCCACCCAGACGCCCCTGATGAGTTTTGACAAATACATACAGTCATGAATCCATTTACCAAATCAAATATAGCTTATTTCCGTTACCCCACAAAATTCCCTTATGCCTCTTTGTGATCAATCTTCTATCCCCTAGCTTCCAGCAATAACTGATCTGATTTCTGTCTCTATAGTTATTGATTGATAACTATTGATTTTAATTTAGTTGCACTGTGGCTGCAAAACACAGACTTTATTATTTGGTAAGATTTGCTTTTGGCACATTATGTGGTTGATTATCATAAAATATCTTTAGTTTTGAATTATCGTATGCAGAGTTCTATGTATGTCAGTTAAACCAAGCTCGTGTATAGTTTTTTCCAATCTTCTATCACCTTACTCATTTTCTGTCTGCTTTATCTATCAATTTCTGAGAAAGGTATATTAAAATTTTCCATTGTTGTGGTGGATTGTCAATTTCTTATTACTGTTTTGTCTAATTTTTTTTGCCTCATACATACATGTTAAGATTAGGTGCTTATAAATTTAGAATTGATAAATCTTCCTTGTGAATCAAAACTTTTATTATTATAAAGTAACTTTCCCTTATCCCTAAAATTATTTATTTAATTTTTTTTCTGGTATTAATCTACCTTTCTTCTGGCTGATATTTGAGTGATAAATTCTTTTTTCTTGCCTTTTATTTTAAATATTTCTGAGTCCCTATGTTTTATGTGATTTTTGTCCAAAGCCTTAAGCTGTATTTATTTTTTAATGCATATAATTTCTGCCTATTAACTGAACAGGTTAGGCCATTTACATTTATTATTACTTATATTTTTAATTTGTTTCCTCTTTTGGCTTCATAGTTTATCTTTTTCTGCCACTTTTGAATCCTTTGAGGTGTTTGTTTGTTTGTTTGTTTGTTTGTTTGTTTCATTCCTTATCCCCACTGCTTTGGAAGTTCACAATTTTGAGTAATTACTCATAAAATTTTAATATGTCCACTTAATTTGCCAAAGTTTAAATGTAATATCTCTACTTCCTTCTTGAACATTAAATAACTTTAGAATTCTTTAAACATGATTATACCCTTCCCATCTTCTATGTTATTTTTATCCAGAATTTTAGTCCTCATCTGGTTTTATATCCCTCAAATCAATTGTTTTAAATAATCTGTTTAGATCTATCCATATACTTGCTGGATTCTTTTTTTTAATTTTTTTTTCAACGTTTATTTATTTTTGGGACAGAGAGAGACAGAGCATGAACGGGGGAGGGGCAGAGGGAGAGGGAGACACAGAATCGGAAACAGGCTCCAGGCTCTGAGCCATCAGCCCAGAGCCTGACGCGGGGCTCGAACTCCCGGACCGCGAGATCGTGACCTGGCTGAAGTCGGACGCTTAACCGACTGCGCCACCCAGGCGCCCCTACTTGCTGGATTCTTTATTCACTACTCCTAGCATCTCAGACTTTGCTCCTGATATCATGTTTCTTCTTCCTGAAATGTGTCTTTTACAAGTTCTTTTAATGATACTCTGTTGCTAGTCAGTTCTAATTTTCTCTTGTTCTTTTTAGCTATGTACACAATTCTGGGCAGACAGTTATTTTCTCTGGATGCTTAGTGCTATTATGTCACTGTCTGAGTTTAGCCTGGATGGCTTATAATACATTTAAATTTTTGTTGGAAATTTATTTCTCATAGTTCTGGAGTCTGGAAATCTCAGTGATTTCAAGGTGACAGTATGGTTGAGTTCTGGTGAGGATCTTCATCTGGCTTGCAGACTATTGTTTTATTGTATCCTCATATGATGGAAGGGGTGAGACCTAATGACTCAATCATCTTTCAAAGGGCTCACCTCCAAATACCATCACACTGGAGGTTAGGATTTCAACATACGATTTCAGAAGTGGCAGCACAAACATTCAGTCCATAAGAGTCAGTATTTTGTTTTCCATTGTTGCCATTAATTAAGTCTTAGAATTCATTTATCTTCAAATTCAGTTTTGAAGACTCTCAGTCATGGTTTCCACAAATATTCCCTCTTTCTCATTCTCATTATTTTCTTCTAGAAATCCAACTTGACATATGTTGGAGATTCTCATTCTATTCAACATGTCTCTTAATTTCTCTTTCATAATTTATATTTCTTTGTGTTGCACGTGGAGCAATTTATTTAACTTTATCTTTCAGATAATGTCAACTTCTTCAGTAGGAGTGTAGTTTTTCAAGGGTCCAGGCATCATGAAGGAGTCTTACTATTCAGTGTAGTACTGAATAGTACTATTGCTATTAGGACTAGTTTGTGCTTTGGTCCTATTTCCCTAGAGGTTGTTGTTAAAAGCAAATCTAAACCTGAAATTAGGTCATGGATAAGAACGAATGCCCAAGGAAGCCAAATCTCACCTTACATTACTATACTGGTTTTCAGTTATCTTTTCTTTTTTTTCACCAGTCCCTAGGTATTTCCTTTATATTTTATGATCTCAGCTAACATTTCAAAGGGTGTTCATTATATTTCATCCAGTATTTCTAGATATTTCATTTATAAAGGAATTTTTAGTATATTTATCTGCCATATTGCTAGAATAAGAAGTCCAGAGTTCATCCTTTGCCTGAATTTCTTTTATACTTGGTCAGATTTTAATAAGTATGTACCTTAGCTTTCCATATCTTTGTGCTTTGCAAGAATACAAAGCATTCCACAATCTTGCTCTCTTGTATTCACTATTCTACTCATTTATCCACCAGATCTTTTTGATCTATATTCTTTCTTAGTTTCTTAATTTAAATTTCTAATGACACTTGCTACTAACCAGCTCAATGTGGGGATATAGGCATTCTTAGATGCCACATAGCTGGAGGCAGAGTCAGGGGAATGAATGCACTGATCATTAATCACCCCACCTAAGGGGTTATTTTTACTAATATTGAGATTGGCATGAGAAGTGGGAAAGTTATCATGTCTGTAAATGTTCCCTTAAATAGCAAATTATTTCTGTGTAGGTATATAAGGCTTTAAGTATAAAAGGACCATGATACAATGCAAAATTAAGCAATATGGAACTGACATTTCCCCAACTTGCTTGTAAAATGTCACTGGTAGCTATGCACCATTTTTGGGTACTTGGAGCGGTCTTGGGAAACTGTGAGGAGACACCATGCATTTTCTACTGCTCTGTGTAATCCCCTTATTTCAGGTGAGTTTCTATATCCTTTGCTCATTTTAAAAAATTTTTTAAAGTGTATATTTATATATTTTGAAAGAGAGAGAGAGAGGATGGGACAGAGAGAGAGGGAGAGAGAGAAGCCTAAGCAGACTCTGTTCTGGCAGCACAGAGCCTGATGTGGGGCTTGAACTCACTAACTGTGAGATCATGACCTGAGCTGAAAAGAGTTAGATGCTTAACTGAGTGAGCCACCCAGGTGCCCCTATATCCTTTGCTCCTTAAAGTCTTTGTGGTTCTTTTTCACCAAGCCAAACTCAGCTCAGATGATACATTAACTTCCTTCAATATAATAGGCTTTCTTTCCAACCATGCTGTCCATTTACAGTAGGGGTTTATAATTGTTATAATATTATAAGACTTCACGTAAGACTTTAGGTAAGACTTCAACTAGGTGGTAAGCTCTTTAATGACAGCTTTGTTGTATCTTTCATGAGTTGTATCCCATTGCTATGGCTGGTGCTTCATACACACTTGTTGAATAAATGAATGTAAACATGCCTTTCTCAGTACATCTTGAGTGGTCTATCATGGAAATTAATATCTAGAGACTTTTGAAAGTGAATTTTATATCCATAAATGAAACTGTCTTAGCCCTAGTGGCCTATCATTTCTAAGAGTTTTAGTACTTAGTGACCATTTAATGTATGGATTATTGACCTATTCACTCATATTGCAGATGCTTTAAGCTGTCTAAGTCTGCCAACAGAAATCTGCTACAGACTTTAAGATAAATGACTTAATAGTCTTTAATGGTTGCTGTTATGGATGGCTGTGCCCTTAATTGATAGTGTAGCAGATTAACAGCTCACTGGATAGATTATTTCACTCTGCTATATGTTTTAGAGAATGAATATATCTCTAATGGTTCCAGTCAAATCAAATATTTGCTAAACTTCCACTG
The DNA here is from genome assembly GCF_022837055.1 of Prionailurus viverrinus. NCBI lineage: Eukaryota > Metazoa > Chordata > Mammalia > Carnivora > Felidae > Prionailurus > Prionailurus viverrinus. The sequence continues at coordinate 81,807,997 of NC_062565.1, forward strand.
TGGGCAAAACACTGTCTGGGTACCAGAGTAGGGGTGATGTGGGGGGTGAGAATCAACTTTCAAAGCACAACAGCAACAAAATGCATGCAGTAAAAATGTCAAAATCAAATGGTAGTCATCTATAATGAATGCTTTCTATGGAAAGGTTCACCAGTTTTATATCAATGAAACACTAATAAGAAATGATATTAGTCATTATTCTTAAGAATCTCTAAAACAGATATTCGTTGAGTGTTTGCATAGGCACATTTAATTGTGCTAAAAGAGTGTTACTGAATATTATTGTTTATAAAACATGAAATTAACAAAAACATTAACAGCATTTGAGTGATTAAGAGATGTGTTAGCAGCAGCACTAGCAGCCACGGTAATCATGGCCATGGTTAAAAACAAACAAACAAAAACTTGTTAAATACCATGCTATGTGTGTTTTCTTCCTTGCTAGTAATGTCAAGTCAGAGAAGATTTGTTGCAAATGAGAAGAGGGGGACTCCTCTGTCCATTTGTGAGACTGTGTGTAATGGTTCAGAACATGGGCATTGTTAACAGACCTGATTTTGAATCTCTCAGTTTTTGATTACCAACAGTATGAAGCTGGGCAAGTCACTGAACCTCTCTGTAGGTTTATCAGTTAAGAAATGTGTGTCATACCTGCTTTTATGTGTGGTTACTGTACCAGTAGTTATAAGTGCCTGGTACGTAGCTTGCACAGTCAAAGTGTTTAAAAAATAGTAATAGTTATTATTCTAGTTATTCTGTTTATCCCAAATCCATGTGTCTGCCATGATTGTAAAAATCCAGCAAAGCCATTTACTGTTAGGGAGCAAGTGTTTGGAAAGTCAATGTGAATGTTGATGATGAAGAGGACATGGGGCACAGCTGGGAAGTTGGACTGGGAAAAGATAGGCTGTTTGCAGGACAAGCTGGTGAAAACAGAAGATAGAGAACTGTGGTTGCAGAAACTGGGTGCTGGTAATTGTGGAAAGAAAGGGAGAATTATCGCTATGTATTCTCCCAATAAGCCCATGAAGACTGTTGTTATATCTGGTTTAAAAGAGAGAAATATTACTAGACAGCACACCGGTGTTTGCTCTTTTTAGCCTGTCCTATAGAACCAATTACAATTGCACTTTAATACCCGAAAACTATTTCAGGGCAGAAAGGGTAATGCTTGCACTGAGAAGGATAATAGATGTGAAGTTTCTCTGAAAAGAAAAAACGAAGAAATACTATGCACATTTATAATATGGTTATTTTCCTTCCTTACATCTCTGTGCCTGATTTTTTAACCTAATCAAGACTTGGTTTTCTTGACTCTTTGGCCTGCCTCAACATTGCTGCAATTCACTGGAAGGTTGGAGGTCACAGAAATTCTTGCGGTGCAGAAAGTCAAGTGAAGAAAGACTTTATTTCCTCATTAATGCATTTTTACTTACATAAAATGGAAACTCTTGATAAATACCAATAAATCTTGAAGAAAGAGTTGGCAGAGTGATAAAAACAAGTTTTCCTCCTGCCCATTAAATGTGTCTTTTGGATACAACAGAGGAACCCACTCACGGGCTGTCGGCTCCAGCACCTCTCACCTAAAGCAGGGGCTGCACAGCCCACGTTGGCTCTAAGATTTCAAGTCCAGAGTCAGCTTACATTTCCCATTAGGCATGGTAGTCTTGTGATTCATTGCCAGTAGCCTACCCCTGGAGGGATGGTTAATGAGGTTTGAAGTTTCATTTAAATTTTCTTTTCAAAATCCTTTTCTTTCCACAAAGATGAAAGTCAAGAGTTTCCAGATAAGCTTAGCTGGAATGCATTCCACTTCTCTGAAGTTTAAGAATGGTGAAAAAAATGTGGGTAGAAATGCAGGGACCGTGTCTGATTTAACTGGGTGGGACTGCCCCAGCATTACCTGCTGAGAGGTTTCTTGGGCAGGTACCAATTTGCCTCAGGCATTTAGAGGGCTTATTTCTTCAGGTGGGCTGGTCCATTATCTCCTCAGGGCACAAGCCTGCTTTCCATTAGTGCTGATGTGAAGGGCATGCTCACTGAATCATGAGTGCACAGACATGAGTGTGAAAAGCTGGACTGGCGCTGTCGAAAGGAGTCAGCAGGGCAGGAGGAGGCTCTTGAAATGGTGGCAGACATGCTTGCCAGGAAGTTCGCACTTCCTGATATTTCTATTCCTGTCTTTAGAGGTGCAATTGGGACTTTGGAGGTAGAATTTTAGAACTAAAGAAAGCCAAATGTAGAGCATGAAAGTTTTTACTTGGCTCACAGGTATCAGCAGGGTTAGGAGACAGATTTTCAAACTGCCAGAAAAGCAGGACACAAAGAACAAGAACAATGAAGATACTATGGAACGGTTGGTCTCGGCCAAGTGAAGAAGCAAGAAAGGATGCACCGTGAGTACAGGTGTGGCTTGCTGCAGCAGAAAGCTTCCGACCTCCTGACATAGCGTGAATCCTCACCAGCCCCGGAGAGCATGGCAATTCCAAGTTCATTGCTAAGTAATAATTTATCACAGTTGGAGGCTCTCATAAAAGCTGTTTATATAGATGCTGTTCTTTTGAAAAAGTTAGAAAGGTTGAAGTGGGGATGAGTAGGAAGGGTCTGTAGGCAAATTTTATGTTGTTATGACTTGGGTTTCATTACAGCTTACCTAGTAACCTTGATGCTATTTCCCAGGGACTTTGTGTCTGCCTTCATTTCACTGGGTCAATCAGTATTTCAAACAAATGCATGAAGCTAGGTGACTCCATATCAGGAAAGCAGTCTTCAGGCTATAAGAATAATTATGGCCAGTGTCATCCTGTCATGTCAACCACTAAACTCTAGATGTGTGTTTTTAAAGTGTGGACCTGGCTATCTACATCAGAACCACATGGTGTGTTTGCAAAAATGCCCCCCCCCCACCCCGCCGCAGATCTGCCACAATAGAACTTTTTGATGTACACATGTACATGAACACTCAGGGGACCCCTATAAATCTAATGTTTGAGAACCACTGCTTTTGTTGATATTTATTAGTTTTAAAATGTAGGTGGACAATATTTATATAGGCAGTTTTTCTTCCATACCTACCTATCTGTCAGTTAAGGTGAAATGCATACATGTGGTAGCAATGATCTTTAATTCAAATGGCCTCTGTAGAGGTTCAAACTAGAAGGCTTGTGCTTTCCCAGAAATCCAGACTGCAATAGCAACATTTTCATGCTTAAAAGTAATAATAATAATGTCTTTCCAAATACTAGGCCTATCAAATACATATTAGTAGATTAACTAGTCACCTTGACCAATTCTTAAAAAAAAAAAAGAAGTGCCTTTTTCACCCATACTTATTTTTACAGTTTAATGCAACCATACTCTTCCATTTAGATTGATTTTTAAAAACTTGAATGGTCTTTCGATCTTTTTGGAACTGCATTGTAGAGGCATGCCATCATAGCACATAATATGTGTAAAGCATGTACCACAGTGCTTGTCATGCGATGATGCTCAGAAAATGAGTCTGGTGTTTTGTTCCTTCCTCCCATTCTCCTTCTTTCCCCTCTAGATGGCTCCAGAAATTCATATCAACTTTGTGGTAACCATCTCTCTGATTCATGATTTCCGCTTTAAGCCACAGGCAGTCTATTCATCCTATTTATAACATTGAAGGTAATTACAGGTACCATTTGGTTCTTAATTAAAAGCATCTTCTTTGCCTGACTTAGTCCTTCATGTAAACTTGGAGGTGTATGCTTCCTACGGAGTCCCTGCTCTCAACATGGCCAATGGAGAAAGAGAAGATAAATGTCGGGAATTCCTTATGGAAAGTGTACAAATTCCACTTCCATTTTGTCCCAAGTGGGGAAAAAGTAATATCCATGCCTTCTTTTTGAGAAAACAAATAAAGCTGTATCCTCTCATCAGTATGATTGCAGACTTTTGGACAAAAACATTTAACTGGACTAAAGCCACCTTTGTTTATCTCTTGTGCTGACATTATCGCTACCTTTGGACCAGTTACGCAGAATCTTCTAACAGAGCAGCTCCTATTACAAGGTTTGAGAGACAACGTTACATATTACCCTTTACTTTCACATATATAATCATATGTAATCACACAAGAGCTCCTCAAGAGGCACAGAGAGGCCATTTTTCTTTGCTGGGACAATCCCCGCTTAGTTTGCCAAAGATATTACATTTCATTCTCTTCACAGTTATTATACAAATACTCATGAAAGTTACCATTTATTTTTAGGGATCATTTGGAAGTGTTCCTGGATTACAATTTTAACTCCAGAATATAGGTCATTGGCAGAATGCATATACATTTATATCTACATCTATATTTATATTGTAAACAAGTTTAACCCCATTCCTGCGGCTCCTTTAAAATTGTCTTAATTTTCTAGAGCAGTGTTGCCCAGATTACAGACCTTGAAGCTCATCCATCTCTTTCACATGCTGCCTTTGCTCTTCATGATCTCTAATTTATGTATTGGAAAATCTTATTAAATCAGATTTGACAAGGCAAACAACAGTAATTTCCTTTTTCTGTTGGTTTCAAATGTGGCTTCTGGGTTACTTGAGTACTAATAGTTTCTTTTCTTCAGTTTGAGTTGTACTGGGATTTGAAATTAAAAAAAGTCAATTTAACTTCCAGTACCATCGGTTTTGAGGAAAGACAAAAACAAAAATGAGGAAGTTGGGAAGACTTCAAAGGAAGTCTTTACATTCTACATGAATTTGAATTAATAGTTTGTGGGGAGTAGGGCTTTTTCAATTCATTTAGAAACAATGTTGACATTAATGAAGAAATTAAAAAAATGAAGTGGAAGATAGAGCAGTGGAGAATTCTGATTTTGACGCCAACTTCTCACTGAGCTAATCTTGGGGTTATAGATTTTTTTCTAGAAGCCAACTGGTTCATGATTTCCAATTTAAGCCACTTACAAAGCTCATAAGTTGGGTGTGGAGATGGAGAGGTTGATGTTCAGAGAATATGGCTAAATGGCAGGGTTCTCTGAATTTCATATGCTTTAGTATGGTTACTTCTAAAGACTACTGTCCTTGAGGTCAATAATAGTTGGTGGAAATTTGGGATGTCAATACCTTATGGGAGGACTAAGTCCATTTGATACTTATGCTTGATGGGAGCTGCTTAACAGGTCAACACGTGGAAGATGTCAGCTTCAGGGAGTGGTAGTCTTGGTCTAGGGGCAGAAGGAGCGAACTGAGGGAAGACACATGGATCAGCAGAGGAAGAAAGGAGAGGAAGAAGGAGAATGCAAATACTATTTGAATAGGAAGCTTAAAAGTAATGATTATCTACTTGAGTAACTTGAGAAATATTAATAAGTACAGAAGTCTATAATAAGTACTTTACACTAATAAATTTGGTTATTTATTCCTCCTTTTATCAGGATATTTCTCTTGACAATCATGGAAGAATGTCCTCATAATAATCCTGAATCTTCAAAAAATATTCAAAATATATTCAAAATCTTCTTGGCTTCTGCCCAGTCCATTGTTTCTCCCTTGACTCTTGGTCTAATCTCCACTTCATTTTTTTGTTTTTGTTGTCAGCCAAATTCTGAAAACCATAAAGTGACCACATCATTTAAGCTCATTTTTATTTCCCCACTGCTTGGTCCAGTGTCAGGCATAAAGTTGATTGGTTAGCTGTTGAAACTGTTGAATCATTTTGTTTTCAAAGATAAAACACAAAGCCTTGAGTACCACCCATCTTAGTATACACAGCTGAAATGTCTTGACCTTTCTCAGTGAGAAATTTGGGGTACATGGGTCTGTATATATGGTACTCTATGCATGCCTTTCTCTCTCCAATGGGGGACTATCTCCCCCTATATCTCTTTAATCTCAGCCTGGTCAGTGCTGTGCAGTGATGGCAATGAGTGGGGGATTAAATAAAGAATGGAGAAAACATGAAGAGCCCATATGCCATTTCATTTGGCCCTTTGAGTGTCCTCTCTTTATTGTGAATACTGAGGGATGCTTATACTAAAGGGTCCTGCTAGTAACTGCCTGTGGTTCAAGAATTCTTCTGCATTTTATGCAAATTTAATCCAGATGTTAAGACCTTTCTCTAGAGTTTAATGGTGCTGGGCTTATTGCATCTAACCCAGAGAGGACTATTCATATGGTAATAGATAATTTTGCTAGAGAGGAGAGCTGGGAGTTGAATCCAGAGTACATCGCTTCTGTTCCAGGCCAAACTGTTTTCCTAAAGTAGGAGAAATGTTGTATTGGGGATAAAGTGTCCTCTTAAGTGTTCTTACCTCTAGTAGGAAAAATTCAATTTCCCTGAAAGATATGTCACCACTTTTCCCTTCCTGAGACTTTAATCTCTGTATCACAGCGGAAAAGGAGCTGAAGATCAAAGATGCAATACAAATTACTGGGTCACGTTTTGAACCCTACTTGTGTGGTCATCTGAACGTCTAGGAGCAGGAGGAGGCTGGTGGCAGATGGAGATCTGTGGGAGTGTCGGAGGAACAGCAGGGAAGGCTGGTGAAATTATCTCAACACAGAATGGTGATTTTGATACTGTGTTCTGCCACCAAGCACAGGTTATTAGCTGTAAAAAATCAATTTTCTTTGATAGTGTCTCTACGTCCCTTACCTCTTCTCTGAAATTTGGGTGATGACCAAAGTAACTTCAGACAGTATACCGCATAGCACATTATGTGTTTGTTGCATTTAGTTGATCTGGACATTATAAAATCAATGGATTATGATGCTGAAGCCAAATTTCAAAATGTATACTGTATTTTTCCTATCTCCCTTGTAATTTCAATCAGATAAGGTTTTTTGTTACTTGTCCAATGCCATTTGGTGAACATTCAGTTTCTTGCAAAAAGCTAAATGTAATATGTGGATATGCTTCAATCTAATCACAACGTATTTATTTAGTTCATAACATGTGCAAAGTACATGGAAGGTGCTGTGAAACAAACTTTGTATTAAACACAGCACTTTTCCTGTCTTACAGAATTTACCCCTGTATGTGAAAATGCTCTTGTTTCTTTCTGAACTTTTGAGCTTATCTTTTGTATGATGCATTGTCGACAAATTGGAAATAGGAGACTAAATATTGTCCAGAAAGTCATTACCCTAACAGAAAACTGCCAAAATTTGGTGTTTTCTTCCAGTCTTTTTTTCTGGGCATGTGAGTTTTCTCCTTGCTTCAGTGTACATATATGCTTATAGCTTCTTTACATTTTACAACATTGTAAACACTGTCCATTTTACTATAAAATCTTCACATCTTAATTGTGAGAGTTATAATACTTTGAAGAATAGATGAGAGACACTGTTTCAGTAGTCCCTTGTTTTTATAGCTTTAGTAACAGCATAGAATAGTAAAGTGAGCATGGGCTTTGCACAGAAATTGGGCTTGGATACAGACTCAACTACACTTTTGCTCTGTGATCAAAGGCAAGTTATTTCTCCTCTCTGAGCCTCAGTTTTTCTATCTGTAAAATCTGCCATGTACTTAGTAAATGTGTGATCTGGAAATGGTAGCTGTTATCACTTAGGCTCTTTCCAATTTTTGTCATTATAAATAGTGAAATATGGATCATCTTTGCTTGTATAACACTTCCAGATTTTCTATTATTTTCTTTGGCCAGAACTCCAAAGTGGAATTTCTGGGTTGATTTATTTAAGGATTCTTGACTGCTTTTTCATGTTTCTTCCCAAAAGAATTTACTAATTTAAATCATGCTATCAACATCTGAGAAAACCTCATCTCACTTTTTATTTTTCAGGTGAACTTTAAGGGTCATCCCTTTAAGTTTCTGCCAATCCAAATGGGATTTTGATTATAATATTCAGCCTTTTCAATTGGGAATATTTCATGTCTGTTCATTTACTAAAATATTTTCTATTTTTATAAACTTTCATATTTCTTCATAGAGCTCACTTTTCTCAACCAGGACATGCATAAAGCTTTATGTGTCTTACTGCTATTAGGAATGTACACATACTAGAATTATTATAGATTATATAATTGTAGATAATTATATTGTGTGAAATGACTATATCACATAATCTACATTTTTCACATGTCTTTCATATTCATAACTATTTTGTGTGCTTTTGCATCATTCTTCTTTTACAGTCAGAATTTCTAAACCGATATAAGTTGCGATAGGGTAATAGGCATCCTTGATTTATCTGAATGTAAAGGAATTGTTCTAGGAAAACATTTCCCAAACTGGTCTGAAGGGACTACGCTCTGAGCAAAAAAAGCGGTGACAGTCCACTGATATTTGTAATTGGCAGCACCATATTAATATTTTCAAGAAGCCCTGTAGTCGGAAATATGTCTAAACATTATTCAACTCGGCGTTTTCCACTATTACTTGGACAAGGAATCCTCACACCCACCCCCCCCCCTCCCTTTTTAGAACTGCATTTTAGAGAACATTTTAAAGAATGGTATTTCTTAGTAACTCCCATTTGGGAAAAATTCTATAATATACCCCATGAAATATAATGTTGCAATTAATTTGGAAGAGATTTTGTTAATAATGTCAAGGAAGTAGCCATTTGTTCCTTTTAAAAAAATGTCATTAACAGGAATGAGTATTAAGTGTCTTTTAAGTGTCTATTAAACAATTTAGTTTTTGTTATTTAGCCTACTAATAGGATATAATAAAAAGTTCCTCAAGATTGAGCCCTCTTTAAAATCCTGCATAATAACTACTTAGAATTGGTAACTTTTTTTTCAACACTTTTTGAATTCTCTTTGTTAGTATTTTATAATACCTAGAATTTTTGCATTTATAGTCTTAAGTGAAATTGGTCTCTGATTTTTATTTTAGTGTTAACATCATTAAATTCTGGTATCAGATACATATTCATTCCACTGAATGATGTGAATACTGTCCTATCTTTTTTCAATACAGTAACTGTTTATATTCAACATGGGAATCCTTTGCTCCTTGAATGTTTGAAATAATTCCCTGGTTAATGGGCTGAAGGCTTTTATGGGGGATATTCTTTAATAACCCTATCAATAATTTCCCCAGTATTGCTCTTGTCAGGTTTTCTTTTTGTTGTTAAGTCAGTTTGGTAATTTATGTTTTTCTTCCAGAAAATTGCCTATTTTGTTGGGATTACTTCATTTATTTGCCTATAATTATCCTTAGTATATAATTTTCAAATACTTTCTGTACTAGTTTATATTTTATTTTTCTAATTGTGCTGCTCCTGCCCTTCTCTTTACAGAGTTATACTTGAATTTATTAGCTCCAGTATTTTTCTTTTTTTTAATTTCTGAATTGGTTATTATTATGTCTGTTTTCTGAAGCTACTTGTGCTTCTTTTCCTAAATTATTAATTTGATTATTTTTTCCCTTTCCCTTCTACTTTTTAAACGATAAGAACACTTGAGCATAAAATTGCCTGTGCGTAGATCCATGAATTCTATAAAGTTTAGTGATTTTTATTACAAGTTTGTCATACTGAAATAAGATTTTACTGTATTACTATTTGGCCTATTGAAGATCTCAGGAAAAATCCCCTAGGTGGGCCTGAGATTTGTGCCTGCCATGCATTACCTTTTCTTTCTCATTTTTGCTGCTAGATCTAATAGGGCTAAGATGTCTGGTTGAAAGGAAGCTCTGCTAAAGTCACTGTGTCTCATGTAACAGTTCGACTCCTTACCTGCTCAGAGAGAAATAGCCAAGACCTTCCAAGTGTCTGTGTAAAGCCGCTTTAAATTTATTTAACAAATACTGATAAATTACTATGTGCCAAGCATCACTTTAAGCATTTTTTGAATATTAATCCAGTTAATGCTGCAACGACCTTGTGCTATAGATATTATTCACCCCTTCACGGATGGGAAAAGTAAGGTGCAGAGAGGCCAGTGAGAGTCAGGATTGAACCTAGTAGGTCTGGCCCCAGAGGCTTCAGTCTGAACAATTAAGCTAAACTGCTCTTTTGTTTTGAAATTCTGTCTGCTTGTTCCTTTCATACAAATATGTCCTTAAACAAGTTAGAGAAAAATGTCTCGTTCTGTAAACCTGTTTAAGATTTTTAAAAAGGATGTACCTGCACAGACTTCAATACTTGTCCCAGGAAAGTAATCAAAAGGGTGAAGGGAATTAGGATACACCTCCCCAAAGTATGGAATCTTGGATATTTTAAGCAGAGGAATTTGAGAAACAGCCAAGCAAGAAGGACTCCCTGACCTCCTGCTTTTCCCCAAGCAGATTGCAAGACTCTCTGGTGAGAGGTGCCCTCCCTGTATGGGGAGGAAAGGAGCGACTTTATCTCAGAAGACAGAGGGATGTTGAGAGGAATCAGAACCAACAGTCCTTACTAATTTAGCCCAGTTCAATACCCTTAGCTCATATCTTTTGTCCTAGCATATTTTACCAAGACCTTCCACTCTTCATCAAGCCTAGATTAAAAATGCTCAGACCTGACCATTTTTTGTTAGGTCTTCATTTCCTTATGATGGCTCCCACGTTACTGAAAACTTACCTTAAATACATTTGCGTGCTTTTCTCATGTTAATCTGTCTTTGTCAGTTTAATTTTTAGGTACAGCCAGTGACCCTAAGAGCCTGGAGGTAAAGTTTTCTCTCCTCTGTAGAGGTCAGAACATACCCCTCTCATTCTACTCCTTGCTGGAATCACCAGCAAAGGCTGGTCAAGGTTTCCCTCCCAGTAGTAGCTACAGGCTACAGACAAAAATCTGCATCTGTGCTTATTGCCAAGCCAGTCTTAACAGCTGCAGAGTCCAGAGTGTTCGGATCATTGAAACCCCCACCATTGACAGAGAGAGGGTTGTAAGCAAGATGACTATACTGAGACAGTCCTTGGCACTACCTTAGGTAGGGAATAAAAGGAGAGGAAATGGTCTCTATTCTCAGCATTCTGAAGTTGCTGTCTCAAATGGATCAAAAAAATTAAAGCAAGATGTGGTTCATTTAAACAGGTGGTCCCAAGTTTGGAGGTCTGAGAATAGGAAACGCTTAAGTGGCTCAGGAGAAACACAGGAACCTTGCTTCTGACCATGGATCACTCCACACATGAATCACTCCCCAGTGAACCATTACCTCTTGGCGAGTCCATCTTCCATGTTGTAAATGGAATTTTGAGGTTTACGTTTAAATGGCAGCTTGTTTTCTCTGACCAGGACATCAAAGGACACAAAGAACATCTCATCAATCTTTTCATTGTTTTCCGGTTTGGGCTCCTCTGGAAGAAATAATTTATTTCAATAAGGTGCTACGGAGTGAACCACACTCTCCTAAGCAAATTTTACATATACCTTATAGTGTATATTTTACTTAAAACCATCCTTCATATAGTCTTCAAATTCTATCATAAGCACACATAAAATTACTTCTATTTACTTAGATTGAGTTCTTCCTTGACCTAGTTGTTTGTAAGAAGATAACTCTATTTTTTCCTCAGTGAATGGAGTTTCAATTAAAAAATACCATTACTTTTAATTTTAGTGTGTTGTGGTCAGAGAATATGTTCTATTTTTCTCTCTGTTTTCCTATACACATATCTCTTGTTTTTAGTGTATTTGATTTAACAAACACATATAGCTTTTTAATCAACAGGGTTAATGATCGACTACATTCAATGGCAATGTACAACATAACAAATGTTAGCTCTTTCATATTTAGTGAAGTTCTGTATCAATTGCTAAAATTATATGATTATACAGTTAAGATTTAAATTCTTTTAATGTTTATTTATTTTTGAGACAGAGGGAGACAGAGTGCGAGTGGGGGAGGGGCAGAGAGAGAGGGAGACACAGAATCTGAAACCGTCTCGAGGCTCTGAGCTGTCGGCACAGAGCCTGATGCAGGTCTCGAATCCACAACCTGTGAGATCATGACCTGAGCCGAAGTGGGACGCTTAACTGACTGAGCCACCCAGGTGCCCCAATACAGCTAAGATTTAGAGCATGTAGTCTTTTCCCAAAACAGTTACAGTTTTTAGGAGGTCATTTGTTTAATTCCAGGATTTACCTAACAACGTCACATACTTACAAATTAGCTATACGACATGGAAACTCAAATTTATAATAATAGCATCATATATTAATTGTAAATCATGTCACAACCCTTTGAGACTTTTTTTTGTATCATCTTAAATATTTTAAGTCAGAGAGAACCTTTCATCCGTTTCAGCCTTTCAACCATTTCTCTTGCATCCTCTGGTTCTTCATGACACCTAATTTCTGAACTGGAATATTCTTTATAGTAGACTAGAGTGGGTTACTTATTGTGCTATGATTCTCTGACTAAGGATGAGTACTAACATGGTTCTAGAAATACTTGAGTGCCATTGCCCTAGAACAGAGGTTCTCAAACTTTAGCAGGCATTAGACTCACCTAGAGGGCTTATTAAAACAATGATTGTTAGGCTTTCCTCCCAGAGTTTCTGGTCTGGCAGATCAACATGGTGCCCAAGAATTTGTATTTCTAACAAATTGCTGGGTGATTTTGATGCTGTTAGTCCCAGTCTATACTCTGAGAACCACTAACTAGAATCACGTAAGACACGTGCAGAACCTTTGTTCCAATATAAAGGGTTATTGTCAAATCTGACAAGTCCCAAGTCTCAATCCATTGGTCTTGATTATAAGTCTGAAAAAAAATCTATTCTTCTCCAATAACGAGTGCTTCTCAGAGTCCATCTTCTCAACTTTCTGGCTGGCTTAGTCTTAATCCGGGGGGTTACCATTCTCAGACTTGGAAGCACAATCATGTATAGCTGGTGTTTCAGCATGCTTTATTCCTGTGGCAGGCATCATTTGAAATACACAGACATTTGCTCTCTCAAGCACCTGAAAAGAACTTTTCTATACTTTGATCTGTTTTCTTGCTTACAAGAGTGAGATAGACAAGTGGAATGCAGAAATGGTGCAGCAAAGACGGATGCTCCTAGAAGCCAAACAGAACAAGTAAGAGCGTTCAGGGCTGTCCAGACTTTTGCTGAATTCCTTTGAATCTCTATTGCCTCCGGGTGTGCACATTTTCTTGATGGTCAGATCATATGATTTTTTTTCCCCCAGTATAGACAAGGGAGAAGAATTAAAATTCTTGTTGGGGTCTTTTTGCTTTATTACATACCAATCACAACATTTCTTGAACTTCACAGACAATTAGCAGAAGTCCCTTATAGTAATCAATTCTGTGTCATCAATAAATACAGTTACCAGGAGAAACTTTCAGGTTATTCGACTAAGACCATCTTTAAATGAGTTTAGGAATAGATGTTCCAACATAGGTAACCTGTTTTAGTGTTCATTTATATTTATATGGATGACGTTCTTTTCCTAAATTTGTACAAATCCTTAAAATGTCAGCCCATTTTTTTTTTTTCCTGATTTCACTTCTATTGAGATGGAAGTCAGGCTAGGTATGTCCTTATGGTAACACAAGTATCAATTAAATTACACTTTTAAAGGCAAAACCAATTGAGATTCTTCAATTTTTTAAATGGGTCTAAACTCTTAATCCCGTTCATGTTTTTGTTTTGTTTTGTTTAGTTTCTGTCCTCTTAAATATTTGTTAGCTTAAAAAATTGTGGGGTTTTTTTTGGTAATAATAACATGTTTTCTTACTTGCAGTGTGTCAAAGTCCTCAGCACTTCACATGTCATTACATGCTTTACCAAATTAGTAGATATGCATTATTAAAATCTCATGGGTTTCTAAAAAATTAATCATTTTGCATGAAGATTCAGACATTTCTCTCAAGCGAACAGAAATAATTTTTCCTGGTCATTATTTCTTGTTTTCCTATCTTGTAAGGGTTCTCTGGAAATTGATTTTTGATTTGCACCAGTTGTTTTAATATTCTAGTGTTTTCCAATTCTGTCAGTATTAGTAGCTTCGATGAATACTGCAATTTTCTCTGGCATTCAGGGAAGCTCAATATGCTAATTAAAAGATGCTGATCAGGAGATGTTAAAATTTCTTTTAGGATCTCAGTTAAATATAACACAAAGATTTCTGACAGAAAAGAAATGGGTGATAACAAATATAGAAGCAGGTGGCAGAAACTGTTTAAAAGATTGCTAGATGTCACTCTGGAAGAGTAAGCAAAATAAGAACACTCTCCTGAACAGAAAAGTTTAACCCTTGATAGTGACTAAAAATCTGTGTCCCCAACAGAAGTTTGTGCATTCATTTGGCTATTCCCGCAATAATCACGAGCAGCCCTTTACGGTGCACGTGGTCCCGTGCTGAGGGTAGGGTACAGCTACAAAGTCCTGGTTCTTGTCCTTGAGGGAGAGGCTCCCACAGGGCAGAAGAGTGCAAGTAACAGTGACCTTACCCCTGCACTTCACTTGTAGACTCTTAAAATACTGGAGAAGGGCATTTTCACTTGGGATATTATAATAACGGGCACTGGGGTGGCTCAGTCGATTAAGCATCTTACTCTTCTTGATCTCAGCTCAGGTCATGATCTCACGTTCATGGGATCAAGCTCTGCATTGGGCTCTGTGCTGATAGCTTGGGGTTCTCTCTCTCTCCCTCTCTCTCTGTACCTCCTTCAATCTCGTTCTCTCTTGCACGTTCTCTCTCTCTCTGTCAAAATAAATAAACCTAAAAAAAAAAAAAACCAAGAACGAAAGGAAAATGTCCTCCAGAAGAAGATACTTTTTCCCAAGGGGCTCATGATAGGAAAGAGTGTGAGAAATGTTGTTGGCTGTAGGGAGGAGTGACTACTGGTCAACCAGGATGCTTAGGAAGTTCTGTCCCTGCCTTAGCAAGCTAAGAAAAGGCTCCTTCCCCAATCTGCAGCAGGTCCAGGTATGAGAGCTAATTGGGCGACCCAATCCTAAGGGAGTGGGCAGCATCTGGTCCTGGGGGTCTTGGGGATCTGGGCCCAAGTGGTGTCTGGTATCTGAACTGGATGAAGATAATGCAGTGCTCATCATGAGCTGAGACTACCATGCTTTTTCTATGTATAAATAAGGTTGATCATGAGTTGAAACTATCATGCTTTTTCTAAGGTGTATAAATAAGGTTGAGGGCTCATTGCTGCTTTCTCATAATAAAACCTCTTTCTATATCATTTTCTTAATGTGTTTGGTGGAATTATTCTGAAAGATGGGATTTATCAAGTTGGGCAATAGCCTCATCCTCTCTCAGATAATGCAGCTCCAGATCTGCCACAGACAACTCTGGCAATAGGGTCGTATAAATATCCAGTAAATGATGCTTTCAGTTATGATACTGTTAAACTTTGAGTAGGAATTCCATAAATTGACCTTCATTGCACTGTATAACACAACATAATACAAAATAACACGGCATAACATAACATCCCTGTTAAATCCTTGTCAATAAATGATAACAAGATTAAAAGAAAAAAATGTTATTTTCTCAAAGTTATGAGATTTGAGCATATCAGCATCATTTAATCTTAGGCATAATACATTTCAAGTCTCCCACTTTCTTTTCCCTCTCTTTGCAATTCCTCTTTTGACCACACTCGACTGAATGTTATTTATAATATTGGGAATAACTACATACTATGTGCCCTCTATGTGCTGGGCATTTTGTATATAGTATTGCTAATACATAGAAACTCTACCAGCATAGGTACTATTATCTCTCTTTAATACTGAACTCAGATTTTTTTGGGAAGGGCCAAGGTGGGATTGAGACCCAGACCTGACAGATTCTAGAGCTGGGCTTGTTCTCCGCAGTGCACCCTCTCTTCTGGAGAAGTACTTTCCACTCATGTTCACAACACACCAAATCACGATCATTGCAAACTGCCCTTCACAACTGATGAGATTTCAGATGCGGTTATAAGAATCAAAAGAGGAGGCACCTGGGTGGCTCAGTCGGTTAAGTGGCCGACTTCGGTTCAAGGCATGATCTCGCGGTCCGTGAGTTCGAGCCCTGCGTTGGGCTCTGTGCTGGCCACTGGGAGCCTGGAGCCTGCTTTGGATTCTGTGTCTCCCTCTCTCTCTGCTCCTCCCCTGCTTGTGCTCTGTCTCTCAAAAATAAATAAATGTTAAAAAAAATTTAAAAAGAATCAAAAGAGTAATTTTAACAGCAAATGCAACACATAAAAGGGAGAGCAATGTTATTAAAAATGGTAATGGTTCACAAGTATTGCAATTTAAATAACCATTACTCCTATGTAGTCGTATTTAAGATAGCAAAGCAGGAATTCAGTAGTGCCAGGAATCAAATTTGACATTACTTTGGAACTGGAGTATATGGTTCAGTTCTCTTCCCCAAACAGACGAGAATGACAAGTTGGTTTTTTTTTTTTTTTTCATGTCCAGTCTAAAGATAGCTGGCCTGCTATTGGTAAAGATTTGCCCCCGGTGGGTGGTCTGGGAGATTTAACCATGCCCGGACTGGGCGGGCTCCACAGCCTGTGGTGTCTTCTAACTTCCAAATGTGGCTCAGCGTTTGACTGTTAGATCCATCCTCCAAAGTTGAATCAGAGGGGTCAGGGAAGTCATTTGGAATGTTTTGTTCCAAATCCCTGCTGCTGTTACTAAGCATAGATGCAAACGCAGTGAGCTGGCCTTAATGCTTACACCATGGTGAATGGGGTAAGTGGGATAATGCCAAGGATGGTTACCCACTGATCACTTTCCTGGAGACTTGAAATTAGCTTCATGCTCCCCCATGTTCCGCCTCACCTTCCCTTGGGGATGCCCTGGACCCAGTGTCATCTGAGCCCAGAGAGAGTATGTCCACATCTTTAGGGACCTATCCTTTTTGTATGTATTTATGTGGGCCACCCTCTGTGCCCTTGCATCATTAGCTAATACTCCTGAGATAAAAATATCTCAGAAATCAAATCACTGTTCTTCAGCTGCACAAATAACTTGGTGGAGATAACCCTGGAAAAATATGACCATTTTTTTTAAAGGAAGAAAAACAGCATGTTAAGAACTAATAGAACAAATGTTTGGAGATGTTTTGTCTTGTAATATGTGTGCATCACACAAGGTGGCAGAATAAGCATAAGGTGATCCTCCAGCATGAGGCTGGACCCTGCATTGTTTTCAAGGCAGGGACGAGATTGCTAACCCTTACCTTTGCAGCCTCAGCCACAGCTGCTAGCTGGTCCTTTCTGTGTGTGCTCACACATTTGCGTTTAAGTAGAGTGTGGCACATAGTTTAGTAATCTGCCAGCACTCAAATCCTTTGCTTTCAATGAGAAACTGTGTTAAATGATTAGACTTCATTGGTTTCTTGAAAATATGCACTGACTCCTGGCTCCGATTTATATGCCTTCTTTTGATTGAAAACACAAGCTTATTCTCCATGAGCCTTCTAGTTCAACTCAAGGGTATTGTAAAAGCTGAGCCACAAGACAGTTTTATAACCTATGATATCAAATTTTACTTTTTTCTTCTCCATATAGGATGTGAATGTGAAGTTAAATATTTATTAAATATTTGTCAAGCTTATTAACTCTGTTTGTTTTTCTCAATAAGGAGAATTAAAAGTCCCTGGATTTATTTTTAAATTTAATTGAATGGTTAATACTTAATTTTAATCATTATTAATTCAATTTTTAATGTAGTCATTTTTATGGCTGAATTAAATATTTTACTTGGGCTTGTGAACAAGACCATTAGCAATGGACTACATAGGACTGTCACACCACACATCAGAAATACTATAGAACAAATGTATTTGTACTATTAACCTATTCAGTACAAAGAAATGGGTCATCTCTCAAAGTTACAGTGAAAACATTTGATCTCCAGAATAAAAAAATGAAGCTATGCATATGCCTCATTTCTCATATAAAATTCACATGTCTTAGCCTCAGATGTTTTGACTGATACAATTTATTTTCCCAAGTTCTTTACAGAAAATATTAGGATGGACTATGGGAGGGTAAAATGCTCATCCTTAATAAAATGGGTCATGTAATTTACCAAGCTAGACCACCAGCTATGCAGATGACCATGGCTGTCATTCTTGGTCACCTCTTCTCTCCTATGATCACTTTTCCAAAGACTTTCAATACTTCTGGAAATCCTGTTGTTTCCTGCATCTGTGTCTCTCCTTTCCTCTAGCTTAAATTATAATTCTTATTTGTAGGCCTCTTGCATTTGGCTGCCTCTTGTCATTTCCTCTTCTACCTTACACCCACCAGAAAGTGCTAGAGCTAGGTCATACTGTTTTGGGAGAGTTGATTTTGCACATCTTTTCCCAATTCCGAGGTTAGCGACATCAGGTTGACAGCTTGAAATTGGCCCTCGTGGGAGAGTTTACACCACAGAAATAAGCAAACACTACAAAAAATCAGGGCTCTTATTCCTCTCCTCCTAAGCCAGTTTATCTGCACACCACAGAGTAATACCATGGATTCAAATGAATAACCTCAGCTCCACGTGGATTCTGTCATTTCCCCCCATTGTCCAAAATTTGTAGCTAATGGCTCATTATATGAAGTTACTCTTCTGTGTGTTAACTTCCATAACTGGGAAATAAATCTTCAGTGTGCTAATTTCCATAACTGGGAAATAAATACATTTATTCACAGAACTGATAGTATTCTTGTCCATGTTTAGGAATGACAGATGACTGTTTCACAGCTGGTGTGTCATTTGAACCATTGTGCATGCAGCAGCTGGGCAGAGATTTAAATGGAGAGTGTCTCCACCTAAAGACCATGCCAAAAATGAACTCCAAGTTGTCTAAATACCACACTGAGTTTAGTGAAATGTCTAGCACTTCTTCAATTTGCTGGCTACTCCTGGAGAGCTTGGTACAGTAGACCAGTACAGAGTATTATAAAGTCACAAATTTGATTTTTTTTTTTCAACGTTTATTTATTTTTGGGATAGAGAGAGACAGAGCATGAATGGGGGAGGGGCAGAGAGAGAGGGACACACAGAATCGGAAACAGGCTCCAGGCTCTGAGCCATCAGCCCAGAGCCTGACGCGGGGCTCGAACTCACGGACCGCGAGATCATGACCTGGCTGAAGTCGGACGCTTAACCGACTGCGCCACCCAGGTGCCCCACAAATTTGATTTTTGAGAGATCCTACAAGCTACCTTATTTTGAGGTCTTTTGTCACCCTAGAAAAGAAATGCTCTGACTTCCTGCACTAAATTTGAATACTGTCACCTGGAAGTCAAACAATCTGGCAGAGTATTCAGGTATTCAAGTGTTTAAGAGTATTCGAGTATTCAAAGTGTTTAAAAATCCACAAAAATTCAGAACATTCTTCAGTCTGAACTTAAAGCCCTCTACAATATTTTCCCAACCAACTACCCAATTTGTTGTTTTCTGTGATTTCCAGTCGTCCTATCTTTGTCCATTCTGTATCTTCTGCCTGAAGTTTCCTTTATCCTCTCTTATTTTAAACTTTATCCTGCTTCAAGATTGATGTGAAATTCCAGCCTTTCCCTAAAGCTTATCCTAGTCTCCCCGCTTGGAAATAAGTACATTCTCTATAGAATACTTACCCCATTTTCTATACAAATGTTAGGTTACTTATTAATTTTTACTTTATATTTACACACGTGTTTTATCTTTTCTATTAGATTTGACACCAGGGGTCACGTGTGCCTGTTATTAAGCTATTGAAGCTTAGCTCCAAATTCATCCTTCTTCCTCTACTCTGTGATGCTGGGGCCGATGCTCTGCAAACCATACATCTCTCTATCAGCCGTTTCCTGTTGGGTTCCTCATTAGTGGTGGAGAGGAGAGACTGGAAGGCAGTGACTGAGAACGGCCATGCTCCTTCCTGTTTGCTTGAAGTTTCTGACAGTAACGTCCTAGGGCAGGCACTTGCTTCCAGCCCCCAGCTTCTTTGCAAATTCCACAACCCACCTCACGCTGTCCCTCAGAGGCAGCAGCAACATCTGCCCCCAGCCTTCTTCTCAGGCGCCTCAACTCTGGCCCCGTGAGGCTCCACCTCCAGTTTCCTGAGCAGCCATTGAGTGGTGCCCCCTACTCAGACGTTGGAGTCCAGATCCATGGAGGGCCTCCTCTAGTTTCTAGGTTTTCCCCTGTGTTTCTCCAGCTTAAGGGTGCACTGCTTCCTACGATTATGAACTCTATGTCACCTCAGTCTTCCCTCTAAAAGGCTTATTGAGTCCTCCAACAACTGTGTCACGGATCCCCTATAAGAAATACCCTGTTGAAATACCCAGTGTGGTTGCTGTGTTCCTGGCTGGACCATGATTACTTCACAATGACTGATCCATCTGTGTTTCCTCCTTTGCCCAGTGGCCCAACTCAATTCTTAACAAGACGGTGTGGTGTGAGCACAGTAATTACTTAGTATTTAAATATTAGTTGAATGAATGAATATTTATTAAGATAAAAGATCCTGCTATATTTCATTATTTTGTCTTTTGTCTTCCATTTTCATGATTACTATGCTCAAATAGGGGCTTTAGTTAACATTCATGGCCATTATTTGGTTGGATCAGGAAACATTTCCTTGGAGTTTATGGAATGGCTTAAAATGCATGACTTGTCACTATGCTTTACAAGCAGTAGAAAACACCATCTGGATTACACAGTGCCCCTCTGTGTTGGCCACTCTTCTACTACAGACTCTGGGGAAGTTTTCCGTACTGAGAAAGGTACAACTTCCCTCATGTGTACTGGTAACCAAAACAGACATGATTTATGATGTGTGCATCGAGAAGGAGAAGCCACTAGCCACACTTTTGCTCTCTCCTAAAAATTGGTAAGGATAGTTTTGAGGATATGATTTAAGGGCAGATTGTGGAGAAAACAGCTGCTCTACAGGCATATGAATAATTGTGATTTTAACCAGAGTAAACTTTGCAGGAGGCTGAGGCATTATCCATTACAGTAGAAGATAAAAAAGAGTGCTGGGGGAATGTAGAACTTGACCAACTGGGTAATCGGCAAAGATGTGATTTCTAGACTGGATTATGGCAAATGCTCAAGTCTGGATATGTGGTGCACCCACAGGAATCTAGTAAAGCAGGGGCACACCTATAGATCTCTTCCTCACCGCTTTTTAGTGCTTACTGTCAACTTAAGCAGCTAATCTCATTAGAGTGTCTTTGAGAAAACTCCTTGAATACAGGTGTGAAATTGGTAGTTACTGCAATGGTAGTAGAGTGAATGTTTTCTCTGAGTGTTTTACGGATTTTGATCATTGTTAGCATACAAAGCCAGTACTCTAGTGAATAAACCGCAAGCGCCATTAACCAGGCAAAGGAGGCGAGCCACACCCTAATGTCCTTTGTCCCCCCCCCCCCCCCAGGCTGTGTCATTTGGGAATCTTCTGAAAATAATTCCTCACCAAAAATGTGAGTTTGCTTAATATACGTTTTGCTAAATATAAATAGCTTAAAGGTAAGTAAGTTGAAGTTCAGCAGCACTGAGGACCTTTTCCTAGAACTGAAATCTAATCTTGAACACCTATATCACAGACTTTGGATTTGGATCATTTTTATAACCAACCCAGAATACGAGAAACTTCAAAAATATATACCCTTGCCCTCTAAAAAGGATAAAGAAAATGTATTCTGAATTGGGACAATCAAGTGGTTTAGGGTATGGATAGGAGACAGATTACGCTGTACGTTGGGGTAGTATGGTATAGCATAACAACCATGGGCTTTGAGCCAGTAGAACTGTTTCAGCCTTATCTCTTCTGCGAGAGAACCTCAGTTTTTGCTATGAAATAGGGATGACAATATCTCCCTCACAGGTTACAGTGAGGATCAAATACTGTTACCTTCCTGAAGGTTCTTTTGACAGTGATGGCTTATAGTAGATTCCCAGTCTCTGCTGACTGAGTTGGAAGGGACAGGTGGAGAACTGGATGCAGAAAGTCATAGCGGGCTGTGAAGTGTTCAGCACTGGTACGCAGATCCCCGACTGGCCTAAAGGGATATGTGACACACTGTGTTCACCACAAGGAGTGGGGGAAGGAATTTAACATTTTCCCTCTAACCTATAGAGTTTAAGGTCAGGTGTGAAAATTAGTGGGCCCAGAAGGCAAAGCAGGGAAGGTGGATGTAGGTACATGGCCTCAGAGCAAATAAGACATGCGGAGCTTGTGAGTCACTGAATCTCCCAGCCATCAAAGTCCCTCAAGTAAAATCTCAGACCTGCTGCTATTGTCCCACTACAACAGCATCCTGGTATCTTTCTTCTGTTTCTCTTAGGTCCATGTTGCCAGAACATCATACCTCATGTCTGAGCCATGCTTTGCTGTCACAGAGCTGTCTGTATCTGTAAACTCTACACTTCAGTGCAGTTGGAATTCTAACTTTTACAGTTGGTTTTTCCCTTCTGGACTGTGTAATATTTCTTTTCACTATTGTGAATTTTCTGAAGTCGTCTATGCCTCAAGCAGTCTATGCCCATCTTCAAATTTGCTATTTCTAATTAACTTGCAATCTGAATAACAGCAATCTGATTTCTACCCTTCAGAATCACATGGAAAATAAGCATAAGTGGGTGATGATAAAATCCCAGGTGAGCCAAGGCTCTTATGAGCCAAGTGCCTCAGCTTTTGTGCCTGGACTTTGTAGCATATTTTGGCTGCGCAGAGATCTCTTTATGTTCTTCTTGCTTTGTGGCTGTTTTCTGGAAAGGTGACATTGCTTATTGTAGAGTTCTAGATGAAATATTATTGAATTGTTCTTAATCCTCTTGTGAGAATACAGGGATGATATTACTGATTCACTGGGCACCTGCCATTAAGTGGAGAGAGGCAGCATTCTGTGCTGCCTCATTTTTCAGGACTCCCGGTGTTGATAAGAGGCATTCAGAAGAGCTTGATACAGACACTAACTTATCTAGTATCCTTGGCAATTGCTTGTGGATGAATAGGCAAGTCAAGTCCTCATAAAGAAAGGTCAGGATGAAGGTTAACAAATATATTTTTGAGGCTGGAGACATGAATAAGCAGAAACTGTCAGAGGTTGAAAGGAAAAAGAAAGGGGGAAAAGGGAATTCAGGACCATTTTCAGACAAGAGAGGAGAAAGAGAGCAGACAAAGGAACATATGGGGGAGGAAGTAGAGAAAGAATTAATGAATGCTGGCATACTGACCCTCAACTGCAGCGGGAGCAGCAGGTCTAGGAAAGCGTCCCCTGACTAAGACTGATCGCTGCACACAGACACAGCATATAAGGTCCAGCTCCAGGAAAGTCCTTGGAGAGAAGCACAGTGTGATTAAGATGCAGTTCCTGCTTAACCCAGACCTGGGAAAGTGAAGAGAAAGCAAAAGGTGAGTCAACAGGAAACTGTGAGCAATACTGTGGCAAAGAAAGAAAGTTAAGGAGTCAGAAGGTGGAAGAGTAGTCTGAAATAAACCGTGCAGCTTAGCGGGCTGGGGCAGAGGTAAGCAGTGGCAAAGGGATGGAAAATAAGGACCTCTGGTGTCGTCTGGTGAGTCTAGAAAGCCAGGCACTTGGGGGCTTGGAATGAAGGACTCCAGATATTACGTTTACACAGAAGAGGCACAAAAGAGAGCTACATTTGGGCTGGAAGGGTCTCTAGGGGAGGAGTACTGGTGATAGGTATGGTAAGTCTTACATACTAATATTCCCCAGTGGCATTGCAGATTGATTTTGCCCTTTTGCCAGGTACAGTTCTAAGACTAGGGGTCACTACCACCTCAGATCTGAGCCACCATCATCCCTTGCCTGGATTATTTAATAGTTTCTTAATTGGACTCCCTGCTTCTCTTCTTATCCTCTAAAGCCTATTTCCAATAGAGCAAACCAGAATGATCTGTTTTAAACTATAAAACAGATCTCTTTTGCATAAAACCCCATGATGACTCCCCATTTAACCCAGAATAACAGTCCAAGTTCCCACAAGGATTTGCAAGGCTTTTTGTGATCTGCCCTCTCTGCAGCCCTATTCCTTCTGTGATTCCACTTCCTACAACTCTTTCTTTTACTCACTTGGCTCCAGTTAAATACCCCTCCCCCCCTGGCTATTCCTCAATCCTGCCAGGTGTGCTACCCGCTGAGGGCTTTTTCTCTGGCTACTCCCTCTGCCTGGAATGTTCTTTCCCCTAGAGACTCACAAGGATAACTCTGTCGCCTTTCTGGAATCCTTGATCAAATGTTGTCTTCTTGGTAATGGTAGGGGAAAAAATCCGTTATAAAGTGGCTGACAGGACTGATAGGGGAATTCCAGTCCCTGCCTGAAGACTCCCCTTCCGGGTACTTCTTCCCACCCTGCTTGCCGTGTGTGCCAAATTACTACTAATGAGGAATGCGGAGGTAACAGACTATAAGTTGTCCCCTCTGCTAATGTTCCTGGCCCAGACCTCTGGAGAATGATCTCCTTTGAGCCCACCAGTGTAAAATAAACCTCCTGTCTTCCAGGATCTCCGAGTGCTGCTTGGTTCTTCTGCCAGGTGACCCAGACTTGACCACTTCATTTAAAATTGTAACCCCCCCCCCCCCCCTTGGGGCGCCTGGGTGGCTCAGTCGGTTAAACGTCCAACTTCGGCTCAGGTCATGATCTCACGGTTCGTGGGTTCAAGCCCCACATTGGGCTCTGTGCTGACAGCTCGGAGCCTGGAGCCTGCTTTAGATTCTCTGTTTCCCTCTCTCTCTGCCCCTCCTCTACTCTCTCTCTCTCTCTCTCTCCCTCTTTTAAGAATAAATAAACATTACAAAAAAAAATTGTAACCCCCACATCCCTTCTCAGTATCCTCTCCCCCTTTCATTCCTACCTTTTCTCTTATTTCCATAGCCCTTATCATTCTCTACTACACCATTCCAATTTTTTAGGTTTGTTGTTTACTGTTTGTCTTCCCCCACTAGACTGTGAGCCCCACCAGGGCAGGCATTAATATGTTGCTCACGGATATACCCTGGGTGACCAGGCTAGTGCTTTGTTACACAGTAATACTCAATTTCCCTTCAGTAATCTTAATCTCTGTAAGTAGTACCAGCATCCAAACAATTTCCCAGCCAGAAATCGAGAAGTCACCCTAGATTCTAGCCTTCTCCTCCACCTCCTGCATCCAGTTAGCCTCAAAGTCCTATTAAATCAATTTCCTAAGTATCTCGGATCCACCTCCTTCTATCTAATATCACTGTTCCACGGTGTTGATAATGAGGATGGGGAAAAAGAAAAACTCAAGATGATGAACTGTTCTTTTAAAAATTTTATGTTATGTTGTAAGCATAAGATTGGTTTGTGTGTATGTCACTAGTACAGGAAGATAAAGAAATTGGAAATCGCCGTTCTTTCTTTCTTAGTCTAGGATGTATCTACACTGTGTACCCCTCACCCAGTACACACAATTGTTTCACTTCGACCCTGAGGGAGAGGAAATCAGATTGGTAAATGTCTAGATGTGGAACTCAGTTGCAGTGCAAGTCAATAAGGGAAACCTAAGATATGGATGATGCAATGAAGAGAATATTCTATAGGCTTTGTTTGTTTTGATTAGCTTATAGTTGCCTGAAGACATAAAACCTCATGGAGCCTTGGGTTAGTCCAGAAGATCTGCTTCCATCCAGTATCGATATGAATGAAAAGATCTTGCAGGGGTGGGAGTGTTAAAATGATGTCTTGGCCCATGAGGTCCATGCACAATTAAGGGGGGGGAGTCTCATTAACTAGTAGGGTATTCCCCTGGAGGCAGTTGTGAGCTGAAGCACACCTGACCCACCCTAGACCCTATCTTACCCTGGCTGCTATTGAAAACCAGATCTCAGACTAGCAGTCTACTTCCCTCATCTTTTTCTTATGATCTATAGTTCTTGAAAGATAGAAACAAGAAAAAGCATTCACTGAGTTGATTGAAGTCAGCTGTATTTGCAAACCGAAGAAGAGTGATAGAATCATAGTTGTTCAGTGCCCCAGCCATACCTCAACCTTTCAAGACTGTTGCTATCTCCAGGCAGTGAAGAAGCAGTTTTTTCCTGGGCGTTTTATGATCAGTATATGTAGTATATTTCTCTGGGAAAATTGAGATCTCTCTCTCTCTCTCTCTCTCTCACTTACTTTCTCTTTGTGAGCATTCCTCTGGGATTATAACTACACAACCTGGTGGTCAGAGGGCTCTGTCACTGGGCAGTATATGCAGAGCCAGATTGCAGCATCAGTTCTATTTGAGATTTGCCACATGATGATGAGGGGCAGTCCGTCTGCAGAAATAGCAAGGTTTGCTTCAGAGCCTTTTCTAGAATTTTCAGGAGCTATTTAACCTACTTTGTACCAACTGTCTATGGCTTTATGGTCTGAGAAGCAGATTCTATAGCATTTTAGCATTCTAAATCCCAAATAAAATTCAACAAGTGCAGTTATACATAGACAAAAACAGTTTCAACTAAGGAATAAATGAATGCTTTGCTCCTCCAAATGTAGTCTTGATTAACCTCTCCTTTAATTATGGTTTAGAACGTCTAGACTTTCTATTCCTTCTCTTAGACTTTCCTTCCTCACAAAAGATCAATCTCAGATGTCTTTCTTGTGTTCCTTTAAAAAAAAACACCTATCTGTCCCTTCCTCCCTCCAATTTCCAGTTCTTTCATGGGTAGAACTTTCAACAAGCCTGAAGGCTGACTGGAGAACTCTGACATCTCGTTACTCCGTGCTTCAGTGGCTGTTAAATTGATAGTTTCAGAGTGGATATCAAACTATCCACTCTATCAATGTTTTTTAAAAAAGGGAAAAAGATTACAGTCTGTCTAAATCAATGTGACACCTCTCTGACATGTGTGTCTCGATCGCGTTCTCTCAACATATCCATTCCTTTTGACTGTCTCCATTTCTCAATGGCTATCTAAGTCAAATAGGGCTTGTCATTTCATGAAAATTGCTCCCCATCTTACTTAGGTTTCTCTTAATTTTCTGTCTTTCTGTATTTATCCCAGGGCCAAGGATTCCCCACAGGCCTTACTTCCAATCAACATGGGTTGGAATTTCACAAGGCAGACGGAGTCTTGGTTTTTCTCCTCCGTAGAGTTTCTATTTGCGACACATGCATTTCCTTCTCTGCTGAATTCCCAGCAACAGTTTTCAGGGAGGGTTTCTGCTGCTCTGAGCCTGTTTGGATTTTTCTTTCATTCTCTCTTCACATATTGAACTCATTCTGTCTTGAAAGGTTCTCAGTCTCCACTGGCCGGGGGAAGGTGAAACATATCACAAGTTGGCAGAGTTGCAGTGCACTGTGCTTTGAACTTGTAAAATTCTTTTTAAAAGTCTAAATCTTTAAAGGAAAGAAAAGAGGCTTCTGGTACATTGAGACAATGTGAGAACAGAAATGACCTGAGTTTAAAGATAAGGGTTAATGCTGTGATGTCAGTTCTTGGGCATAACTTCCCGGGAACCTTTAGCTTTGCCAAAGCTCTCTGATTTTAAATGTCTTTCGAGGTAATCTTTTTGTGTCTGAAAAAATAAGAAAATAGAGCAGGATTTCTGACTGTTTTAGTAATTTATCCTAAAACATACAAACATGGTATTTTGTTGTATTCACAGGAGCCTCTCTGCAGAGATAAAATTCAGCATCATGAAGCCACTGTTACTACTGCCCTTCCAATCTGACAAACTAGTTAGAAAAATGAAGTGCAATGAAGATGTTCACCATCTTCCCTCTCAATTAATCAGTCCCTGTTAAGAGGCATGGACTGTTAGCACATGCAGTAATTACTTCACACATATTCCTCATCCAGCTATGATTATAGGATCACATACTAAGGGCTTGTGATTTAGCTCAACAACCAGGGAATATAAATGCTGGCCTGATAAAGATTCACAGTGTGCCTGGGCAAAAACTCTCTGGCTTAATGTCATCATCTAAAAAATAAGTATAAAAATAATGTCATAGTAAGCATGGAAAGCAACAGAACTTAAAAAAAATGCTTTTTAATGTTTATTTATTTTTGAGAGAGACAGAGCACAAGTGGGGGAGGGGCAGAGAGATAGGGAGACACAGAATCTGAAGCAGGGACCAGGCTCTGAGCTGTCAGCACAGAGCCTGATGTAGGGCTTGAACTCATGAACCACGAGATCATGACCTGAGCTGAAGTAGGATGCTTAACTGACTGAACCACCCAGGTGTCCCTGCAATAGAACTTTCTAAAAAGCACATTACGTATACTCTGAGTTGGTTCTAAACATATGTATGAGGTAGAGTTTCTTTTTCTTTTTTCCCATCACTACTCCTTAGCATCTGTGCTCATAGGCCTATTCCTACACCACCCCCCTGGCTCCCCCAGCCATCTACTCTGTCAGTGTACTCATCTGGGTTATATATTAGAGAAAATATCTGATTATATTTCACTGGAGTTGGGTTTCTTAGCCTGGGGTTTATGAAGCCCTAAAAATTCTACACAAGATTCTGTGTTTGGGGATCTATGTGCCTTATTCTGTAGAAAGGATCTACAAGTTTCATCTGATTCTCAAAGCATTCTAGGATTCCCAAATGATTAAAATCACTGCAAAAATATTTTCCATTAGAAGGGCTTGCTAATTTGGTCATGCATGCTTAATGGAGGTATTTCAGGAAGTTCAAGGAAGGTAGTTTGAGCAGTAAGGTGAAGTGGGGGCAGGTTTCCACTCTTCTATTAGCTCTGTCACAATTCTGTATGCTCACTGTTCTTTAGAATCTTCAACTTGTTCCATTTAGAACTCTTTACTTTTAGCGATTTTGTTTGGTACATGCCTAGAGAAAAATGTACTTAGTTCTTGCATGCTGAGTCTGCCCCTCACATGCTCAGTGGTGTGTATTGTGGGTCTGGGGATATTGTTGTTCTGCTATAGATTTCAAGTTATTTAGGAGATGGAGGGTTGGGGAGAGGCAAAAAAATAATTTATTATTCCATTTGTTTGTTAATTTGAGGAAAAGGCATTTTTCCTGAACTACCCAAATGGCTAATGAATCAGTATTTATCCTTTGAATAAATGAAAGAAAAAGAGAAATGACCTAGGTTTATATTTTGTAGGTTTTAAAGTCAGTAAGTCAATATAATTTGCCTGAGAATCAACTTTTTAAAACTTTGCCCTTAGTTTGATGTAAAGGATGGACACAAATTAAGGTCCAGAGGGAGGACGATTGATATTGCTATACAAACACAAGCATGGGGAGATTTAATGGGCTGATATTTAGAATGGCTTCTTGCATGGCAACTCCTAAGATGGAATATACTTTTTAAAAAAGCATATCTTGGTCTCATACCTAATCATTTGAAGAAGACCACTCTCTCAGATCTTTGTGAAGACTTTGGAAGGAATCACTATTGCCTCAGGAAAAGGAAATAGGTCTGACTTTTAACAGAGAAGGGCTGCCTTCCAATACACAATTCCTCTTTACCTGTCTCAAATCTGCTTGGGTAGTTTTTCAAGGAGTTTGTCCTCGGGCAAATTAATCTGAAGCAAAATGAACTGGGGGAGGATTGAAGTTTGAATCAAAGATATGAAATAATTTTCCCCTGAGTTAATTAGCACACTTATTTTAGGAAAAGTAAACTGTATCAAGAACATTGCTTCTCAATCATCAGCTTATAACTCATGCCTGGTGACATGAATTCTCCTCCAAATAATGACTGCTTGTCAGAGAGACAGCCTTCCCTTACCTGGCTTTTGCACAGACTCTTAGTTCATAGACAGGTCTCACAAAAGCTTTTGCTGTGTGATTTATTTTCTTAAAAAAAAAAAACAAAAACAAAAACAAAAAACTTGTCTCTTTGTAACTGACCGAAAAGAGGGAATTTGGGAGAGATGGAGAATTCTGTCATATGCTTTATAGACATTCCAGACAAGCCTGGGACAACAGCCCATTTAAATAACCACTCTATGGATCCTTCAAACTGAGCTGAGACATGTGTCAGCAACCTCTATCCATTTCAAAACCAAGCTCTCACATAAAGAGCAGGGTAAAGAAGGGTCTGCAGGCAGTTCATACCTGGGAACTTCTCTGAAATAAGGATGCTAGAGAGAGTTGAATGGAGCAGGCTGTGACAGAGGAGTTGATTTTTATCTCTGCTGTTACACAGAAGCATATGGTTTCCGCCCACAGGAAAAATCTGCTTCTCTTCTGGCTGCCACACTAATGCATGCATGAAGGGGAAAGACTTTGCTATCAAATGCATCTCTAGGGTTGGCATCTGTGATTAAGGCTTTCTGCTTGCCCTACATCCCTCCTCCAGGAGGTTTAAAGAAACTGCCAAAAGTTGTGCCTGCTTTGCTCAGATAGTGAGAAGTTGGGTGCTTGTTGTTAGCAGTTTATAACATATCTACTGGTTGGGTCAGTGTCCTAGCTCCATGCATTCTTTAATTCTGCTTTTCAGTTAATGAAATAATTAGAGGACAGGTTTAGAAATTGGAGTGTAATAGAGCAGTCTTTTATGGCCAACACTGGTGGCAGACTGTCTAATTAGGTTGACCATGAATAGGGGAATTCTTGGCTTCAGGTGTTACTTTCTAGGAGCTAGATGTAAATTCTATCTCCTCTATTTTACAGACAGGAAACACAGAGGCTATGTTATCAGAACACAAAGCCGAGAGGACATAAGATAGCTCAGTAGTGCGGTTGGTGGTGGGAATTAATAGCACACCAGTAGAAGAAAATATAATGGAGCCTTTAAGGTAATGGAAGGAAGACTCTTTTCATCAGGGCTCAGGATAGAATTTGCTTTCTTCCTTCCAAAAGCCAGAAAGGTTCATTTAGGACCTCTTTTCACTACACAGACACAAGAGAGGATTTGGCATTTGTACCAGTCACATTTCATATTGAACTTTGAGGGCAAGAGTCACGTGCCCTGACTTCCTAACATTTGCACAAATCCCTTCATTAACATAACACAAATAGTTAAAGTTTTAGTAATACAGTTGGTTTAAACTTGGTGTCTTAATGTCAGATATTGGAACAATTGTCCAGAGAGACCAAGTGTCCTCTGCTACCATCCACACCAATACAAGGAAGAGACCTGTCACCTGGATGACATGGGGTACCTGTGAGCTTTGGATGTGGAAGGCAATGAGGCGGTCATGCAGCACTGCAAACAAAAAAGACTGTAGGTGGCTCTCATTTGGGAACTGGAAACCTGCTGGAAAGAGTAGGGGAACAATTTCCACTCTTGTAATTTTTTTTTAAAGTTTATTTATTTATTTTGAGAGAGAGCACAAATGGGGGAGGGACAGGGTGAGAAGGAGAGAAAGAATCCCAAGCAGGCTCCGCACTGCCAGCACAGAGCCCCACGAGGGGCTCGAACCCACAAAGAAGTTAGATCATGACCTGAACTGAAACTGAGTCAGACTCAACTGACTGAGCCACCCAGGTGCCCTTGCCACCCCCCACCTTCCCCCCTCCTCCTACACCCTCGGTCCTGTAATTCTTTACTTGACTAGAGACTTCACCACCACTCTACTGAGGAAGGCACACAGATGGTCCTGGGAATTACACTGTAGTTAGATTCGCAAGAAGTTGTGGTTTGCTTTTGCACAGGTTAATTGGTAAACTCTATATGGTTCATTTCAGAGTTTTCTCAGTTCGTCTTTTTTTTTTTTTCTTTTTTTGGCTGCCTTTATAAGTTTTCAAGTCGACAATTTGGTTGCTAAGGAGAAGCTTCTGTACGACTTGGATGCCACACTGACATTCAAGTTAACAACTTGTAGGGTGGACCAGGTGAGTCACATCCCATACAGCTAAGAGCCAGAATGAAGCCTGAAATTATGATCATGTGATATGAAGTAAAGTGCAAAATCAGCATTTATTCTGTTGCTGATTTTTTTCAGAGTCAGATTCTAAATATTCTTTCTGTCACTGTCAGGAGCAACCTTCTAACAGTTCTGTCTCAAATCTTGCCCCACTACGACCTCAATGGTCCTGCTAATTCCCTCACATGGCATAAAAGGCTCCTCTTGATCTGGCTCCTGCTGTCATTTCCAGCCACATCTCCCTCAGGTCTGTAACCCTGGCACTCTCTGGCCCATCAATCCTGAAGTACTTGGAGTTTTCCCAACATGCCCTGCTGTGACTTGTCCCTTTGCAGATGCTTGTCTCTCTGCCTGGAATCCTTCCCCCTTTCCTGTTGGCCACTTGGCAAGCGCAGACCTGATCTTAAAGCCACAGCTTAAGCATTCTCTTTCTGGGATCTTCTAAGCACATGTGGCTGCTCAGTGTATGAATGAACAAGTAAATGAGCAAATAAATGAATGAGAGTAAGTGAATGGTCTTGCCCTTTACTTAGATTCCTCAGAATTAACAGAGACAGTGCTGCCTGGATCAGCATTATGATAAATTTGTAATTTTTAGCCAAATGCTTTAAAGGTTGGAGGAAACTTGGCACTTCACTACGCCAACTTTGACAAACTGCTTTTGTCATTCTGCTTCAGAATGACTTTAAGATTGATTTCTTCATCCTCTCTAATATCACTATCAGCATCTAGCATCTAACCTTTACAAAATAAAAAATGATGAAAACGAAATCATCCAGCATGGAGAGCTCACCAGAAGACAAATGGACTGTGTGCAATATGGTTGGTTGCGTGGATGGCATCTCTCAGTAGTTAAGTATTTGTGTTCGCGAATTAGCTCCAAAATCTCTGAAGACTAGATCTTGAAAGGTGAAGTCAAAGGAACGGTTTTTTATTTCCTATGTGAAGATGATATCCTCCAGTCATTTCCTTCTCTGCCTCCCCAACTTCCTCCCACCCCGCCCCGCCTTAGAGATGTTCAGTTAGTGAAGCTTTAGCCTTTGAACTGTAGAGGTTCATGTGTCACACAGCAGTCAAGCCCTAGGGTCTGAAGAAAATCATCGAGGGGAGGAAGAAAGTGAGTCCATCTGTGATGAGGAAGAAGCACGAAGAGTGTGCAGTGCATACCTGGGGACGTATCTTTGTCCTCTTCCTCTTATCCTTTAGTGCAATGCGCCCAGGATAGATTACGGGTGTTTGTTTACAAGGATGTCTTACACGGCCAAATTGTGATCTTTACTCCTTACGTGGCATTTTGTGCCTTTGGAGTTATCTGTGGAAAGTTAAGTCCTCAATTACTGTTCTTACCTAATGCAGCATATTCTCTGGTGAGAGTGGGATCAAGGGGTTGTCTTTAGAATTTAGAATATTTGTTACAAACTAATTTTGATGTAGCCCAAACAAAACACATGTGAAGGGGGTGTGAATAACCACAGTCTCTGTTCACAGTGTTCCAGAATATGTGTACTATCCCACCCTGTTAGGGATTTGAGCTCTATGCCCTTCTCTTAGGGCGATGGGATGTTATGAGCTGGTGGTTCTTTGCTCAGGGTGAGTGAGACGGGATGAGTCCTATCCAGGGCACACAGAAGCATCTCTACTGCTGGGCAGTTCCAAACCGGTAGCAGCCTGATCATGAGGGTCCACCCTTAGCAATTAGTGCTGGAAAGACCCTGTATAGCCTCTGGCCTCTGGGCCTTGATGAGGGATGGTGCTCCCTGTGGTGAAGAGTGGGCCATCAAACTATCTCTTGTTCTGGCCTACATGGCTCCTCAGATCTTGCCCCTTCCTCAAGAACCCCAAACCTTTTATGTTTTACCTCCAATCCAGCTGAAATATTCCTCCAGTTTTGATACCTGATATAATCTCTCAACTGGGTTTAGGCTCTGGAAAACAAACCATAAAGAATTCTTTCCTTCTGACTATATCCCTCCCCTGAGGCAGACGACACAGAATTAAATAGCTGTTTTAATAGGCAAGTTGGTGGGAGAGGAGATAATTTATTAATATTCCACAAAATTGGGAATTGAATTCTGATATAAATGTACACCATAATGTATAAATATCTATATGTACTGTCAGAGAGTCAAGGATAAGTAGTTTGGGCTTATATTTTGTTTTAGGTGATAGGCACCTGTTTCTTTAATTCATTGAGAGATATTGATGTATTTTCCTTAAGTAGAAGAAAATATCTGATTTTCATTTTTTATATGGTTCTCCCATGTTTCGGTTTCATTTTATAGGTAGGCAATGCCAGAGCAGAGATGTGCTCCTGGTCTCCAACATTACATTCTGTATGCAGAAGATTTCCCTTAACATTTCTAAGGCAATTTTAATTGGTAGCCCTAAACAGACCTAGTTTTGAAGAGACCAGGCATTTGAATCCCAGAGATTTATCTGTCTGAGAAGCTCTGGCATCCTTTAGTCACTGAGAACATGTGTGTTGAGTAAGAAAGAGAGATTTTCTGTGTGATGAGATTTTCTGTATATTTTCTGCAGAGAGAAAATATATAGTTCCTTGGAAGAGAAAAATCCATGAATACATTTAACAAATGTGCATTCCCCACCTGTGAAATCAATCATGCTATTTAGTAAACTACCACCAAATACATCTCAATATGGTAAAATATGAAAACTAATGACTATTCATAAAAATTGAAAGAAAAATATTTTGAGCAAAAGATCTATAAAGAAAAGATTTCACTTTAATAAATGGGATTTGGTGGATGAGTTATGCTCTTATGCACTTTCTTGCATTTATAAAATAATAGGCTTATGAATCTTCTTTTGCCTGACAGGGTCAAGTAGCATACGGATTTCCTTTCCTCTTTATTTCAACTATTTAGACACAGCAATAGAGGTTCACTTGAACTATTCTGGTTGCTCTGATGGAGAGTTATAGCTCATGCCCGGTGGAAACATGAGAATCATAATACCCTTAACAACAGCATTCCAGAATTTGTCCCAAATGAATCTTCAAGATACTCTCCCTTAGGAGACTGGAATATACTTTGAGTTGAGGTTATTTATTTATTTATTTTTCACAAGGCTGTGTGGTTGATTTTAAACTATGCCATTTAAATTCTAGTTGCTTTTTAAAAGGCCATCTTCAGTAACATAATAAAAACCTTCACCACTCAAAAGTTGCTGGCTAAAACAAATTCTTCAAATTCCTTTGTTTTAATCTATAAATTGAAAAGGAAGAAAGGATTTTCCTCTAGAAAAGATTATCCCAGTGGTTATTTAAAACTAGAATGATAATGTGATATGAGAATTATAATGATTCAGAAGAGAGTCAAACATTTGCAATTGCAGCGTATTGAGAAATCCAATCACATCATTAATTGCTGCATACAATTGCTAAGTAGAGGAGGATTATTATTATTGTTTTTGATGAAGTACCTTTAGTTATTAAGATTCACTTCCTCTTAGCCACATACCTGGAGAGTAGGTACAGCATCAGAAGCTATTCTGCTGATCCTGCAGGGAATGTATAATGTTGCAATACTATAGTATTGATTTTTTTTTAAGATTCCATGAGTAACGGTGTAGTGTTTTGTTTTGTTTTGTTTTTTAAGATAGAAAAAATGCAAATGTTGAGTTCTCCTGCGGCATGTAAACAAACACCTTTCCCCCAATCTGCCGTGGCCTTTGCTCCCTTGTTTAAATCAAATCTATTCCTGTCTTTTTGACATATTTCCTTGAGCTCATCATTTTATTTTCATCTGTCCTCGTTTGGAGACTGCTGTGTTCCCTATCAGCTTTAGGCCTCCCCACAGCCATTTTTGTTTGCACCTGTGAAAAACAGGATTCCTCTCCTCCAATTTTCCTGTAAAGAAACCAGTGTCACGAGTATATGACACCCATACCTTGGACTCTGCACTCTATCATTCCCCAAATGCTCTCTTTGAGCCCAACCCTTTCGTAGGTGTGTCCGGAACCTCTAACTCATTGTCCCTGAATTCTGCCTGAGTTCTTACTGGGAATCACTTAGGGAAGTGATTGTGGATAGCGTACCTATTCCACAGCTCTCTCTCTGATTTAATAAAGTGTCATCTGGATTTCTGTGCTAGGAAAGTTTAGACCTTGAGATTGTGCTTCTCTTCAAAATTTGATTGCATTTTTCTGTTCCTAGAAATTTTTGTAGGGCATAGAAAAGAGGTATAATGGCTATGAAGTAAGAGTTTTATTTTGAGCCAGTAGTGGCTTTAAAAACCAAAAAGTATCTGCTATTTTTAAGTTGAGAAAGTCTCCACATGTATTTATATGATATGGCTCATTCAATGAATATGATATTAGCGCTAAGTATCTTGCTATCAGTCTGATCCACAGCTATATAAGACGTTAAATCTTAGGTAAAATAAATATTCCAATATACTGGATCTGAGAACTATTTCTGTCTTAATATCAGAATCCTCCAAGTGTGCTTTCTGTCAGAACTTGTAGGGCCTTTTGGGATCCTCTTTTTCTTCTTTCCAGTCCCACTTAAGTGCATAAAATCTATATAAGTAATCATCCAATACCATTTCCTTTTTGTTTTTTTTTTTGGTAAAATGAACATGATAAATGATAGTAATTGCTAATGGTTTTATAACAATTCATAGCTTTGGCTGGATTTAGCAAGTTACAAAATGCATCTGCCTCCCCTGACTCCTTTCATTTATTTCTTGGGAGACAGTGACCAGGAATGGTTTTGTAGCAGGCTGATAAATCTTGGTGCCTGCTTACAAGTGTCAAGTCATGGGTCCTTCCTAGGCACCATACCATTTGTGTTAAAGTTCATTATACTAAAAAGTAAGAGCTGCTAAAAGTAAGGATTGAATTCTTCAATAATACCTACTTAAAGTAAATTAGTTATAGAATTAGTTTTAAAATAGATTATTTGGTGCCTCAGGCTTTAATTAAGTGAGTTGAAGGGCCCTGTTCAACAGCAGTGAAATAAAATGTAAGCAGTGGTATGTGAGCTTGTATGAAGGGAGATATGGCCTCCCTCACAGGTGGAGCATCTGGCCCGGCAAATCACATTCCGCGGCGGTCACGTCACTGTAAGTAAGCGGTACTCTTTAAAAAGATTCCATGAATTTTAATAATACTTCTTATGACTACTTTTAAGTGGAGACATGTTAGAACTTCCAATTAAGCTTTTAAAATGAAGTAGAGAACTAAAGGTTGAAAGTTCGTATCTGCCACAGCCTTTTCATAGTGGGTGTTTTGGGGATACTTTTTAGTTTTATAAATTGCAAATGCAGTTGCCCATTTTCTCTGTTTCAGTTTGTTTCTTGCCATTTATCTTTCCCAGTGCTTTTCACTGCTGTGAAAGGTTGTTTCCCCCTCATTTTCATGTTTTAATGCCTTTTTCTTAATTGAGTATAGATCTGGAAAGTGATCATCTGTGTGAAGATTAATGGGAGACTTATTCTTAGAGACACACAGAGCTTCAGGCCTGGGCTTTGAAACTTCATGCTGTTGCCCTCAGACACTGCCAAGGAATCTGCCATCATGAGAATGAACGAACTTGTGCTATGATAATGAAGCTACTTGATTTTAAGCTTCTTCAGGGTGAGGATTACTTCTTGTTCTGAGCAGACATCCCTAATATATGTAAACCTTGATGTGATGCCACACTGGTGGTGCAGAATGAATGAGTCAGTTCTTGCTTCCAACATTTTTCTTTGCTGTTTCCTGTCTTGGAGGGGTTATTAATGAGCCAATGATTGACATCAAGGTTTTTGAACCCCCCAACCTTTCTCTATACTGGCTAACTTACATCAAATCGAAGGTCTTTAAACATCCCTGATTTAAGCTTCCCAGTTATTAGAAGAGATACTGATTTTTATAGTGGTTTACTCTTGAACTTCTAGGACAGATGGAGAAGTGAATGGAAATATGCTAAGTTTGAGATGGAGTGGTCTGGTTCATCAACATGGATGAATATTGTGGCTTGATCTCCTAGATTTTTGAGGTGATTACAGAGACTTCTGGGCTTAAAGAATTTCAAGTTATTTCCAAGGGGCACCCAAATAGACCCAAGTCATTCAGTATCTTAGGGTCCAAATATCCTGCTAAATGTCTAAATAAAATAATTGGAGTTGTTGTTCCACATATAGCTGCAGGGGACATAATGCTATTAAAAACAAACAAACAAACAAACAAACAAACAAACAAACAAACAAACATCTAAGGACTTTTGGGTTAGTCAGACCGGGGAGACCGGGAAGGAAGGTCAATTACATTCTTGTGGTGGCCACTTCTCATTCCATGCTCCACTTCCAGCTTCAAATCATAACCCTTCTTCATCTTATATTTTCTGCTGCTGAAGCTGTTGGTCCCTTTTCACATAGCTCCACTTAAGGGTGACCCCAATTTTTTCTCATCCCTCAAGGTGGGATAATACAAGGTTGGCATTTGAAGGGACTTCTTCTGAAGGCTTGTTTAACTGAAAATATGGCTTATCTCAAATAATCAATGCTACTCAATCTATTGGAAAGAACATGAACTTGTAGACCCACATATCAGAGTGTGAATCCTGGCCCCACCTCTTCCTGGATGTGACCCACGGGGGAAGTTATATCTTTCAAGTCTCAGTTTGCTGTTCTTTAAAATGAAAACAGGGCGCCTGGGTGGCTCAGTTGGTTAAGCGTCCAACTTCAGCTCAAGTCATGATCTCATGGTTGACAAGTTCGAACCCCATGTCAGGTTCTGTGCTGACAGCTCAGAGCCTGACGCCTGCTTCAGATTCTGTGCCTCCCTCTCTCTCTGCCCCTCCCTTCTCACACTTTGTGTCTCTCTGTCTCAAAAATAAATAAACATTAAAAAAAAATTTTAAATGAGAACACAGATACCTCATAAAGTTATTAGGGATAAGTAAGATAATGTAGGTAAATTCCTTGGCATATAGGACCCATCTGATAAATGTTTCTTGATACCTTTCAAAGTTCAGAGTTCAGACTCCCTTCTTTAACCTGGGAAGAATTTTTGTCTTTGTTCTTGAGGGGTGTGCCTTTGTGTGCCTATGCTTGTGTGTATTGCATGTAGCTGGGGTAAAGGTGGGAGAAGGCAGAAAATAGCTGTGCTCAGTTTAAATAGTTTAATTTGAAACCCTTGAAATTCTTATTAAGTACTTGGTTACATATTAGTTTGTGACTATTCTATTTATGCATGGACTTCTCTTGCCTGATGGATTCCTTGTGGGTGACTCTGTGTCAAAGCCTCCTAATGTGGCTATAGATGCTTAGCATATCTTTTTCAACTTGGTTGGAAGCTGCTTATTCAGACATTGATAAACATTAAAGAATTTCATTTTTCTGAACAGGTCATGAAGCCCAATTATAGCCCTCTTCTGAGAATAGTAGCTACAAAGGTTCTTTCCTGCAGAGTGGCTATGGCTCCAACCACATAGTTTTAGAGTATTAACCCTACTATGACAGTGACAGCTGATTGCCCCCTGGGTCTGAGCACTGTTGAAGGCAGCCACATAGGAACCGGCTATCTCAGATGTCTGCTTCTAAGGGGGTTTTGCATGAACTCTGCCTTAAGAGACATTCCATTATAAGATGGTGGAAATCTATGCCTTTCCAAACTTCTCTAAGCCTTAGTCTTATCTCTAAAATAAGCATGTTACCTATCTCATGGCATGTTTTAAGGATTAGGGAAATAAGTTATTTCAGGATAAAGCTGAACATAGTACTGGCTCATGATATATATTTGATAATATTAATGAGGTAGATGACATTATTGGCCTCAATTCATTATTCCTTCTGTGTCCACACCCTGCCTTGACCCCAAACTGGGGTTATTGTATAGTCCACCCCTTAAATTGAGATTGGCCACATGACTCACATTGAGTGAAATTGACTATGAATTAGTTCTAAGCCTAAGTGTTGAAAGTCTTGTCTTTTTCTTTCTTTCTTTCTTGATCACCACCATGGAAAAACTATGTGCCAGCTAACCTCCTTTTCAAGGAGGGTAAGAGACACAGGAGCAGAGCTGCCCTAGACCCATGATGAGAAGTGGGCCACCCCAGCTTTTGCAGCCTAAAGCAGAGCTGCCCAGACAACCCAGCCTAGATCAGTTGAACTTTAGCCAATGTGCAGATATATGGGTGATAGTAAATGATCATCATCTAGGCACCGAGGGTTGGGAGGTTTGTTATGCAGCAATGGCTAACCAGTGAAGTTAGCTAGTATTATAACTATTCTTTTTTAGGAAACACCAGGGCTATTAAGCAAACAAAGAGCAAACCGTGACCTTGAGCCAGCTGATTGTTGTGAATGATGTTGAGCCTCCATCCGCAGGTCTCTTGCAGGCAGAAACCCTGGGACTCCTAATGCCCCCACAGCAGACAAGGCAGTTTCCCAGACTGCTTCCCTCTTTCCAGTATTCCTGCAATCATCTCTCAACATTGTGGGTGTCACTGTCTTGTGATTTCAAGGATCTGGACTAATATACTCATGAAAAATAGCAAAAGGAAGTTAAAATGCTTACAGGTTAATTTGCATCCCGTTTCTTTTTTAGTATTTCTTCTAAATTACAATTCTGCTATGGTGGATGCTTTTGGCCTGAGCATAGATGCATTCCGTTCTTGAGACCTTTTTAGCACATAGTTCAGTTTCTTTGTGTTCCTGCTTCTCTAACTACATTGGCCTAATAATACTTGCTATCACCCAACTTCCTCTCAGGGAGTTGGAGGGGATTAATGAGACAGTGTTTGCAAGGCACTCCAAGTCTCTCTCTGGAAAAGACACAGTAGTCATATAAATGTGGATATCTGGAGTTGGCACTCATTTGTCCCTGTGTATCCATTTCAGATAGTTTGGTATCTTTGAGGCAATAATTTGGAAGGCACAACCTCATGCCCTTCTCTTAGTAATGCACAGCATTTTGCTTGGAGCCGAGATATTTTTTCCACCCTTTTGGCCTTGCCGAGCTTTTTAACGATCACTTCCATGCTGCCTGTCTCTAATCTGCTGAGAGATGCTGTCGGTACAAACTGTACTGTGAGACTGTGAGAAAATTACACCCCAGCCCACATGGAAGCCCTGCTTTTGGTTCCAGGATGTCTGTTGGGACCGCTGTTAAGAATATGTGTCTAAAGAAGGAGCTCATTCTAATTCTTGGTGCACAGGTGAGTTAATAAGTGTGTGCATTGAGACCAAGAGCTGATGTATCAAAGATGTGGCTCTCTATCACCTCAGGGGTGTTCTTAATAGTGGTGCCGATTTTTTTCCCCTTTCATTTTCGTCAAAGTGTATCAAGGGCTGTCATTGCTTCTCAAAGAAAGCACTTATTAATATGTATAAGGTATGACTGACTGTTCCTTTCTAAGAATTAACTTTACTCACAATCATTACACCTAACCATAATGCATATGAAGAAAAAAGGTAAAACACACACACACACACACACACACACACACACACACACACACGTACACAAAACCTAAACAATAAAAGAGTACCATAGCTCTTAACTTTCACAAAACAGAAAATGTCATATATTAATGCAAAATAAAACCCAGTCCCTTGCTTCTTATGCTCCTCTCTGAGGTTGTAGCATTTGCTAGGAAATGATATTTCCTTTTGTTTCTGAGTCCAAATGTGCTTTATTTTTAAATTTATTTTGAGTATATATCAGTAGTTAAATAATGGTATATGAACAATGTTAGAGCTCCATGTACTTGCCTTGATTTGCCTTTTTTAAAAATTGAAGAATAATTGACATATAACATTATATTCATTTCAGGTGTACGACAGAATGATTTGATATTTGTATATATTGTGAAATGATCACCACAGTAAGTCTAGTTCCCATCTGTCACTATGCGAAGTGACAATTTTTTTTCTTGTGTTGAGAGTTTTCAATATTTATTCTCAGCACCTTCCAATGTAATATTATTGACTACAGTCTCTACGATGTATATTATATCCATGACTTATTTATTTTATAACTAAAAGTTTGTAACTTTTGACTCTCTTCACCCATTCTGCTTGCCCCACAACCCTCCGCCCCTCTGGCAACCAAGACTCTCTTCTCTGTATCTATGAGTTTTGTTTTGTTTGTTCAATTGTGTTTTAGATTCCATGTGTAAGAGACTTCATATTTGAAGTATTTGTCTTTCTCTTTCTGGCTTATTTCAATTAGGATAATACCCTTGAGGTCTATCCATGTTGTTATTAATGGCAAGATTTCATTCCTTTTTATGGCTGAATAGTATTCCATTGTATATGTATATACCACATCTTTATCCATTCATCCATCAATGGTCACTTAGGTTTTTTACCATATCTTGGCTATTGCAAATAATGTTGCAATGAACATAGGTATGCACATACCTTTTCAAGTTACTGTTTTCATTTTCTTCAGGTAAATACTCAGAATGAAATTGCCAGATCATATTCTATTTTTTAATTTTTTCAGGAAACTCCATGTTGTTTACTGTAGTGGTTGCACCAATTTATATTACATTACATTTACATCATAAAAATGCATGAGGATTCCCTTATATCCACATCCTCACCAACGCATGTTAATTCTTGGCCTTTTGATAATAGCCATTCTACTAGGAGTGAGGTGATACCTCACTGGTTTTGATTTGTATTTCCCTGATGATTAGTAGTGTTGGGTATCTATTCATGTGCCATTGGTCATTTGTATGTCTTCTTTGGAAAAATGTCTAATCAGGTCCTCTAATCAGTTTTTAATCATAATGTGTTGTTATTGAGCTGTAAGAGTTCTATTATACTTTGGATATTAACCAATTGTTGGATATATTATTTGCAAATATCTTCTCCCACTTAGAAGTTTCCTTTTTCCTTTTGTTGATGGATTTTCTCACTTTGGAAAGTTTTTTAGTTTTATGTAGTCCTGTTCATTTATTTTAGTTTTTGTTGCCCCTGCCTTTGAAGTCAGACCTAAAAGATCATTGCCAAGACCCATGTCAAGGAGCTTACTGCCTGTGTTTTCCTCTAGGAGTTTTATGGTTTCAGGTATTATAGTCAAGTCTTTAATCCATTTTGAGTTCAATTTGGTGTATGGTGTAAGTCCAATTTCATTCTTTTGCCTGTGGCTGTCCAGTTTTACCCACATCATTTTATTGAAGTGACTGTCCTTTCCCCATTGTATATTCTTGCCTCCTTTGTCATATATTAACTGACCATAAGCATAAATTTCTTTCTGGGTTCTCTATTCTGTTCCATTGGCCTATGTGATTTGTTTTTATGCCCAAACCATACTGTTTTGATTACTATTGCTTTGCAGTATAGTTTGAAATCAGGGAGCATGATGCCTTTAGCTTTGTTCTTCTTTCTCCAGATTGCTTGAGACCTCAAGATTCGAGATCTTTTGTGGTTCCATAAAAATTCTTTGTTTTAGTTCTGTGAAAAATGTCACTGTAGTTTGGATAGGGATCACATTGATCTATAGATTGCTTGGGTAGTATGGATGTTTTAACAATATTAAGTGAGTTCCTTTCCCCATGTTTTGTAGAGGACAGATTCAGACCTCTATTTCTTTTTATTCCTATTCAAGGCACATGAGGCAATTCATGGGTTACAGGCATTTGTCATCTTTCCAGCCTCTCCTTTTCCTCCCTGGTTGGTGGGAAGATTTTTTTCCCCCCTTTCATCTGCTTTTCTGTGTGAGCAGCTATGAGGCCTGTTCTTCCAGAGGAGGTGCGATCTAACACTGCCAATTTCATCAGTTTACTAAATGGTCATTCAGGAGAAGGCTTGGCAGGCTCCTTGGCCAGTAAGTCTTCACTGACACTGAGTGGATTTCAGAAACAAATCTCTGTTTGGTGGTGCCAAGTAACCATCTGTTTTAGGAGACTCCTCTGTTCTTTTCCTTTCTGCCCTAACAGGGGGGCCATTACTCTGGCTCTGGGCCCCTCCAGAGATGCAGGTCAGAGTGGAGTGGACTGGGGATGCCACTCCTTTCTGGAGTGATAACAAAAGCCTGGGCCATGCCTTGTGGGGATTTTGCCTTGTTCCAGGAGTCCCTGGGTACCCTGGAAACTCCAGAACTCAGGGAAGCCTCTCTTCTGCTCTAGCTCTTTCCTTGCTTTTCCAGCAGTCACTGCACTGACCAAGGATGGCCTAGGATCTTGGCCTTACATGAGCTCTCCTATATGTGACACCAGGCTTTGAGAAGTGTCCAAATTGAAGCTAAAGCTCTGTCACTTGATCTGGTCTTGCTCCTCTTGAGACACTAGAGTAGTATATTAAGAATTTCTGAAGGTTAAGGGATGATGTGACAATGGCTCTATTGTGTTGGTCAAATGTCTATTGATGTGGTGAAATGGGCAGCTCCTTAGGTATTCCAACCATTTCAGTGATTAAATTGCCTTCATGATCCCTGCTTTTGTTCTCATGTGTGTGCCCCACTCCCAAAAGCATATTT
This sequence comes from Prionailurus viverrinus, assembly GCF_022837055.1. Lineage (NCBI taxonomy): Eukaryota > Metazoa > Chordata > Mammalia > Carnivora > Felidae > Prionailurus > Prionailurus viverrinus. The sequence continues at coordinate 81,852,054 of NC_062565.1, forward strand.
TGAGGATTGGAGTGAAACCTGAGAAGCACAGTCATGTAATGTCTTCTCAACTTCAAAATAATGATGTCAAGTGATTACTTGGGATAGCTTCTCAGTGCCTGAAGAGCCATAAATTTGTCCATTTGTGGAATTGAGACCACCAGAGAATATGTCTGGTAGTTTGTAAATTCAACACTCCTATGATGATCAGTAATTCATTTATGACTTCTCCCCTTGCGCACACCACAGTAGAGAAACGATTACTCAATAGGAGAGATATTTAATATTCTTTGCTCTCAAGTGTCGATGGCATAGCATTGTCTGTCGCCTCCTGTCCCAGAACTTCTTCATTTAGTTGAAAGGGAAATCTACCTACCTACTACTGAGTACACAGTGGGATAGCTCCCCATGCCTGGGCCCTTGTCCCTGAATCAGTTGGAGAGAAATATTTCTTCTGATGGAAAATCCTTTGAAATAAATGGTGAAGGGACCCAAAGAGTAAGATTTTCTTTTCATGCTTTTTTGGGAACTTTTTTTGGTGTTTATTTCAAAGACTTAAGTGTACTTTGGGGGGCCCCTAATCATCATAAGCCCTGGGAATTTACTTCTCTGCAGCTGCTCCCCCTCCCCAAGCAGCCCTGCATGGAGCAAAATAATTGTCTGTTTCTGCAAGCGGCCTCCTGTGCAGATGGAGCCTGATTAGCATGTGTGCTTGCTGCAGTCCACTGCTCTAACCACATTTGGAAATCCAGCCACTGAGAGAAATGTGGGCTTGACATTCATTAACATTCTTTGGCTCCCTGGGAAATACACATAATAGGGTAAAATTGCCATTAAGGAGAGCAACACTTGAGGGAAATATCTACTCAATAAAGACAGAGATTCTTCTTATCAACAGCTGAGGAAAAATCCAGTTGCCAGAAAGGGTAAAAGAAACAGCCTCTTAATATGTGTGGAGATGACCAGAGTTCAGCAGGTCTGCAGCTCTAATGGGTCCCATCATCCTGCATTGGATCGCAACTGGCTTATTGGCATGCACGTGTTTCTCAGGCATATTTTGGTCTCAGCAGATCCCAGAAACTGTGTAATGATTTCTATCCCCAGAATTGTCTGTATTAACCTTAAGACGAGGCAAACATAGAAGGAGCAACTCTGAACACGGATGTGGAGCCCTTAGGTTAAAACTTTTTTTCCCCCCTAGGATGGGGAAATAATATTCTTGGGCTATTCTCCTTGCTTGGTAGTTGGGGTTCATAGTAGTATATGATGAACTAACCTATACTGTGGATAATTTCTACACTAGACCTAGATTCACTTATACATCCCTTGGGTGATTTGATTGGACTCTTTGGTCTCCATAGTCCTTTGAATTTGAATGATACTCTAATAATGCTAGAGGATTGTGTGTTGTATGTGCTGAAACTGATAAAAGGAGTAGTTATTAACATTTGGGAAGACTGTCCAAAGAGCAGCACTAAAGAGTGTTTAAACCAATCCAGGTTCCTGGATATTTTAAAATTCTCTTTGAAGAGACTTGAGATTATATCTGACTTAATTCCTTACTACTGACTTGGACTCAGGTGTGGGTCCATGACACAACGCCTTAAAACTCATTTTTATTTTATCCTCACTTGACCAATGAAATGCTCCATTTGGTAGTTCTCACGGCTACTGTCCTTGATGATTGGCAGGAACGAACGAGACTCCTTGCTGAGTCTGTGTCTTGCATAAAATTATTGATGTATTGAATAAGTTATCTAAAGCAGCAGGTTTCTTAAATGTCTGGTTGAGCAGTTTTAAATTCCTTCCTGGGATATAACACCAATTTGTGCACATACTATTTTGATTCTTTTATCTCCAAATGGCCTTAATTTGATGTTAGGCATCTGCATTGCATTTCAATTTCACAGGAAGCAGCACCCTGTGCTCCTTATTAATAACAATAATACCCTGTATCTGCATAGCAGTTTATAATTTGCAGTACTTTTCACACATGTTCTCATACTTAATCCTCACAATGTGCCTGTGCAATAGGTGCCATTACCCTCATTTTTCTTTAGATGAGGAAACTGAGGCTCAGGGAATAAATTTATTAAGTTTCACAGCAATTTATTAGCAAAAACAGAATTTGAACCTGAAGCTACAAGCCCTTTGTATAATACAGAGCTCTTTTTGTTAGAGAAGGTTTTTTTTGTTATAAATATTAATTTGTTGATGCAAAATCTAAGATACTGCCTTAAATATCTGCAGCTAGATCTGGCTGCAGTTAGCTGAATTTAACATGTTTGCTGAACATGCAAACATACTGAAGTAGTAAAAAGCCTTTTTTTTTTTGTCACAAACAGATGATGATTAAGAAGTGTGTCTTTAGTGGGGCTGTAGTGGTAGTACTCTTCAGAGGCAGGAGGAGCTTGGTACTCTTCAAAGCTTACACTTGTATCACCGTCCCTTGAGATGTAGTGATGTATGGGGTGCATTTCCTTTTCTTCAGGTCCAATGACATGACTTGATTCTGGAGTGAAAAACAGTCATCGTTGCAATATTGTAAGTGTTATTTTTATTGGATTTTACTTTTTAAGATCAACCTACAGACAAAATATTAAACATTAAATTATAGTTACAGAGCAAAATGCAATTGTTATAAACCCTGGCAATACAAAAGTAATGGTCGAGCCGATAGGCGTCAGGAGGTGGGGATGGATGGTGGGAAGATATGGAGGGCGAGAGGAGGGCTCTAATTTCTTCATCTAATATAGTGGAAGGTTAAGATATATAACTTAAAGTTGATGGAACAATATATACTATTTAAAGTTATACTATTTAAAGTTATAAAGTTAAGCTATACTATTTAAAGTTATAAAGTTAAGCAGTAGAAGAACTAAAAATAATATAACGAATAAAGCCTGATGGGGAAGGAAAGAGGAGAAAGTATAATTGAGCTGCTTTTCTCAGCTTTAATAGTATTGAGTCAAAAGTTAATGTCTATAATTAAGAAATCATGAAAGAGATGTTTAACATATTTATGATCACCAATGACTAAACTGGGACTCCAAAGGGTAGTAGAGCTCAGAGTGGGGAGTGGAGCAGAAAACTTTCTTTTCTTCATAACATGCTATACAATTTGATTTTTAAATAACGGTATGTATAACACTTGAAAAAATTTTAATCAGTGAGGACTTTACTGGTGGGTTTCTGCCATAGACTGGTTAGTGTAGTTGTGTGAAAGTCATAGTGACTGTCTATGCTGACAGACAGACACGGCAGGCCAGACTTTCAATAGACTAATGAGTTATGACTGCAGCTCTACACAGACTGCACAGGCTGAGTCAACAGACTCAGTAGAGCCCTGGACCATCAGATGCTGGCCTGAGCCATGTCATAGCAACCTGACATACCAACAGCCTGGAATAGATGCCAATAGATCACTTACTAGTTGTGATTTTTACCAGTAAGTGACTATATTACTTGGGCAAGTTTGAGATCTCAGTCTTTTCCTCTGTAAAAAGCAGAGGTTCAACTCTAGACTCCCTCCTAACTTTGACTTTTTGCTTTTCTATAATTCTGTTTTTATTTTTATTTGTAAGATGTGCCAAGTTATAAATCTTTTGAACCTGATATCACCTTTGCTAGAAGATCTAAAAGCCTATTTTAGAATAATGTGTTCTCTCTAGGAAAGACCTTTGTGTTATCAAACAGCTATCAGTCATGGTTATATCTTAAACAGTGTTAATCAGACTCAAGAATGTGTTAGTTTATTGCTAATGGAGTTCTTAATTATATTACTGAAATGATTCAAAAGAGTTTGGGCTTTTGGGAATAGGGTTCTAAGTATATTATCTTCCATCAATTTTTATAACTTGAGCTACTTATTTCTTATTTTAGGTGTTTTTTTAGAATATGTTGTCAAATTTCCTTAAAATAAGGAAGACCTTAACCTTCACGAAGAGTGTAGTTTCATTGCTGGATCGTGCCTAACAAAGCAGCTTTGCTCTATGTAGCCCATATTGGAATTGACCCAGTCACATATTCCTCAAAATTTGTTTTACTTGTCATATCTCACGATTTCAGTTATGAGACTTCCAGTAACAAATTTAATATGGAAGATGACAAAAAATAATTAAACTTCTTTCATGTTATTATTTTGCTTCTAGGTAATCAAGTCTTAGATCAATTCTTTGAAAGTTTGAATTAAGGTGAGAGGAAAGCAAAGCTGAATGGGAAGGATCCTATGTATATCAGGAGATTTTTCCCTCTCAAATTTATTGCAGACTTTTGATGTTTTAATACATTTGTACAGTTGCTTACTGCAGTGACTTTGGAGATATAACTTAGGCAGTAGTGTCCTAAAGAATGAAAGACTGCATTGACCAATTTTCTGGCCATTACTCAGGCAACTGAAAACCGCTCTGCTCATCACTGGGTGATATTCACTCCATCCCAGCAATTCTGGTTGAATGGGTATTACTATATAGGTCATTTAACCGTTCTCCTTCTCTTGATGTTTTGTCTTCATTGATTATTAGTTTCCCCAGGCAGCCAGACATCCATAGATCTTTAGGCTGAAACGTGAACTAGGGCTCGGGTATGGGAGGCTGCATTGAGAATCCTATACCACCTGGGGTGGGGCTGAGGAAGACAGAGGTCAGGCCAGCAGGAGACTGGCTGAGGCTGGCTGAAAATGGTTTGGGGGGTGCTGAGAATGGATTAGGGTGATGGAGAGTGATGGCAACTAGTTCAAATAACCGTGTAAACAAGCCATTTACATACATTAATCCTCAGAGCAAGTAAGGTAGATATTAAGAGTGGTAAGTCTAGATCTGGAGAGGTTAAATAATTTGCCCAAGGTCACGCGTAAGTATTGGAGCCAATTTTGAACTCAGTTCTGTCTGAATGCAAAAACCCTTACTCAATGCCACTTTATCGTTCTGCCATTAGTGACTGCCACCGAGGTGTTGAGGATTCCTGAAACGCTCTTGTGTGCTGAGGGGGATGTTGCAAATATGAGCTAGTTGTTTTTTTGAAGATGCTACTTCTCACTCGTGCTTACCTGGCTGTTGTTCCAGTTGTAGCAGCAAGCCTCAATTTGCAAGCAAGAAACAGTCTGTGTCGGAAGGCGTGGATAGGGATGGGAAGTGGGGTGTGCAGGGCCAATTCTATTTCCCTTCTACCCCATTACAAAGCTTATCTTAATAGCACAAGAAATACTTGCTTCTCTGAAGACTAAGTGAGTTAAGGATGCTTTGTAATTATTTTCTTTTTTTTTTTTTGAATGAAATTAAAATATCCCATTAAAAGGAAATTCTTCACTTCAAACTGTTGAATGCTATGATACTTAATTTCAGCTTGTTAAATTTAGGGTCTTGAAACAAAATTCCACACATAAATGTTCTTTGGGATTATGGCATTTCCATTTGATTGTGAATTGGATTAATGTTCATTTATCTTAAGCTCTTGCCTCTCATTCTTTTTTGTTTTGAGATACTTAAGCAAATGTTGACAGTTATGGTTGGCTTAATAAGCTGCCTCAGTTATGTAAATGATTTCCGTCAGTTATGTTATTGCTAGTTGAAGATAGCCTTAAATTTTCTGGCATATTTTTAGGACTTACTGGTAAAGCATTCCTGATACCTTTTAACATTCTTTTGCTTCTTCAGGCATCAAGTTGACCTTTTTTCTAGCTCCCTCTAGCCCTACACTTCCTTTTTGAATCTACTGTTTGCTTGACATGAAAAATGAACTTATACAATTATAGACCCAGTGGCCTTTTCTCCTTCCTCATTCTTCTTTGCTGCTTTGCTGCAGTTGACACTGCTGCTTCCCCGCTTTCTTGAAATGTCCTTCTCCTTTGGCTTCCATGTTTTTCTGGCTCTTTCTTTCCTGTCTCTGACTGCTTTCTCATCTTTATTCCCTCCACAATATTTACTATCTGTGTACTTTCCGGTTGGAACTTTCCAGTTGTGACACTTGTACATGATAATTGTGCAGCACATGGGTTTTTTTCCAGATGAGGCCGCTCAAAGTCTGAAGGTTACTGGAGAGTGGGCTGAGGACATGAATTTCTTGGCATACCTGAAACCCAGCTGCGCACATCAATGTGTTTCTGCATACCAACTGGGAGCTTTGTTACATGCATTCTGGAGATCTGGGTTATCCACCTCCATTTCATAGTAGATAGAGGTTAAAAGAATCAAGTACATAGTGGGAAAACCTGGACTCCAAGTAATGAAGTATCAGAAATAGGAATGGGCAGAAGGTCCAGGAAGTTTAGAGAGAAGTCAAGGAGAGGGCATTCAACAGCTGTGAGAAACAGCAAGGATTCAAGCACCAGGAGTTTTAACATGGGCCTAGGAACATCTGTGACAGCTGTCAGATATCAGGAACAGAAATTAGTAACCCAAACTCTCAGTTGAGCTTGGATGGAATCCAGAGAAATACCAAGACATGGCTGAGCACTAAAAATCAGAGCATAGTTGACTGCTCATTGAAAATCGCTCTTGGGTATCTGTGAGAGCCATTCTGAGCTAAGGAAGGGAACAAGGTGATAGACCATAGACTGAAGAGCTATAGACTGAATGCAGGTGACACTCATTGTATGTAAAACAAACTTGGGGGTCCTGGCTGCAGTTAGTCTGGGAAGCTTCTTTATTGTCACGTTACCTTTTGGGGGATATCTTTCATGTCTAACTCTAAGGTGATGGTTCCTTGCCCTGTCTTCTTATTTAAACCTAAACTCTGGATGAATAGAAACTGAATGTTTCTACCTAGAGATCTTGTCACCTCAACCTCATGCATTTCATATCTGAACACTGGCTCCACTTCCTACTTCTCAGTTTCTTCATTAATCTCTTAGGCTCATCATCTTGTAGACATATTTGACTCATGTCCTCTTTGGTCCTCATTGACACGAAGTCATTTTCTGAAGGGTGTCTGATATTTATCCCTTCTTCTCTAATTCAGACCATTATCCCTAATACCCAAATGCCTTTACCTTTGTTTCCTCTGTGGTCTTGCTACCTCCAGTCTCTTCTTTTATCTGAAGCATTTGGCATTCTATTTCCTGATTAGTCTTTTGGTCAAAAGTAGATTCGGGCATTTCCCATGTCCCTTCTCTTCAAGTAAAAATATTTTGACCATTTTTGGAAATCTTGCTACCTTTACATAACTTGCCTAGCCATTGTGCTGTTTAGAAGAGCCTTCTCACTGAGTCATGGGTGTACTCACTCACTCCCTGGCTCACTAATGCATCAAACCAATAGAGTATTAGCTCCTAAAGGTGTATACATCTAATCCCCAGAACCTGTGAATATATATGTTACATGGCAAGGGGGAATTAAGGTTGTAGTTGGAACTTACATTGCTAATCAGCTGACTTTGAGATGGGGAGATTATCCTGGATTACCCAGGCAGGCCTAAAATAATCACCAGTGTCCTAAAAGTGGATGGGGGAGGCTGACGAGAGAAAGAGATGACAGAAACAGGGTTGGATTGATTCAATATGAGAGGGACTTTACCTACCATTGCTGGCTTTGAAAAAAAGATGGGAGCCACCAGCCAATGGATACAGACAGCCTCTAGAAGCTGGAAAAGGCGGGGACCAGATCCAACTCAGGGCCTACAGAAGAGAATGTAGCCAGACCAGCACCTTAATTTTAGCCTGTGTCAGACTTCTGGTCTACTGGATTATAAAATCATAAATTTCTGTTGTTTTCAGCCACTGGGTTTATGGTAATTTATTACAGCAGCAATAGGAAATCAATACAGCACTCCCCTCCCCAAAATAGTTACTGAGTTACTGAATGCTCTTTAGGCACCAGGCACTCCACTACCTGCTCATGAGGAACTCCTAGTTGAGAAGTTCACAGTGGGAGGTAAGGACAGAGAGATTCCTATTGATCTCATTTCATTCATTTCATTTCTTCATTCATTTATTTCATTTATTCATTCACTCATTCACTCACTAAACAAATATATAGTAAGTGCCTATTATGTGTCAGGCATTGTTCTAGGCACTGTGGATGGGACCATTCAGGAACTTACAAAGACCCAGTCATTGGAAGACATGCCGTAAACATAAAAAAATATAAAAAATTTCAGTGGGCAATAAGTGTTATGAGGAAAAGTAAAGCAGGTTACAGGAATTAAGACTGAAGAGGGGAGCTACTTTTGGATAGGCTAGTCAGAGAAGGCCTCCCCAAAGAAGTGGTATTTTTAAAAATATAGGAGAATAGCTCTGACCATGAATTAAATCAAATTTATAATATGCGTTATAAATTTTATGTGAAAATTAAATATATCTGATATAAGTATGTGCTTTATGAGTTTCTGTGCTTTATGAATTTTTACTGTTTGTGAGCTTCATCATTTTAGATGTGCTGACATTCTAGGTCTTGGGTGTGTGGAGATGGGTGATCCTAGTTTTTTTCTATCTCCTGCTTTAACCAGAGATGTTTCTGGACTTTGGTTTAGAGTGTTGTAACATTTTCTGACCAAAAATGTTCTTTGTGTGGTTTTTTTCTTCAATGCCTTTGGCAGTGTCTTTAATAGATTGTGAGAAAGCCTTAATTTTCAACCCTATTCTTCATGCAGTCACCAGGTTATATGGAAAGCTAAAATTATTCTACAGATTTAATTCAGTTTCTGTTTTAACATCATGTTGGAAGAGAGGAAGAACATGATTTTCTGTACACAGTCATGACTAATAGTGATATTAATCTACTGTGAATTCCTTAAAGTTGGTCTTCAGGCCAAAACTTTTATGTTATGATAAAGTATATTATATAATAGAGGATCTTGAGTACAGATGCCTTTTATTAAAATTGGTTTTTATAGTTAAAAGACCTTTTAGAGAGGGAGAAGGGTTGTCTTCAGAATTATCTATGCTGTATTGACTTTATTGTACCCTGAGGTACTCTCGAAATGCAAATGTGGGTGTTCATTAAGCAGAAATGGTTTCAAAACTATTATACTCTGGTATGTTAATGCATGTGGAAATTTGAAAGCTTCCTGAATTTATTAATGTTTTCTCTTACTTTTTGGGGGGTGACAGGTATTGGCTGGAGAATACATATGGGTCAAACTAAATGCTAGAAAATCTCTCAAGGATATTTGTTTATATTAAGAGTAGGGATTTGCTTTGGCTACCTGGGTATGCTGGTGTAGAAGTCACACTCCACTTCTCCCATGATCCCCCACATATCCAGGGTTCAGGCATGTATTTTACAATTAACTGCATTTTTCAATAGCTGGTAAGATATTGTATATTAGATTAAACAATCAATGAATGTGTAATTCAGTATCTCTTCCCAGTGCACAGAGCATATATTTTTATAGGACTAGAGGAATTTCAGCTCTGATTCTTCTTGCTTTTCATATTCATTCTTATTGCTTCAGGTGGATACAATGATGTTTTTGCTAGATCTAAGAAAGTCATTTAGTTATTGGTCTGATATTTACTTTTAACTTGCCCCAGCATGCATAAAATTACATAGATACAGTCCTTGATACTCGCTAGTTGACAACTAGAGCAATGTTGGAGTGAGTAGAAAATACTGGGGGCATTAACACAATAAAGGATAAAAAATCATATGATCATCTTAACAGATGAAGAAAATGTATTTGACAGGATTCAATACCAATTGATGATAAAAATTCTCATCAAAGTGGGTATAGATGGAACACACCTCAATATAGTAAAGTCCATATTTGATAAGCCTACAGATAACATTATACTTAATGGCAAAAAGCTGAATGTTTTTCCTTTAAGATCGGGAATAAGATAAGGATGCCCACTCTTGCCACTTGTATTCAACAAAATATTGGAAGCCCTCACTAGAGCAATTAGGCAGGAAAAAGAAATAAAAAGCATACAAATTGTAAAGGAAGAATGAATACTCTCATTACCTATGGATGACATGATTTTATATACAGAAAACTATAAAGATTGTACCAAAAAAGTATTAGAACTAATAAACTAATAAATAAGTTTATTAAGGTTAAATATCAATATATAAAAATCTGTTGAATTTTTATATGCTAACATCAAGCTATAAGAAAGAGAAATTAAGAAAACAACAGCACTTACAATTGCATCAAAAAGGAATAAAATACCTATAAATAAACAACCAAGAAAATGAAAGACCTGTACACAGAAAACTGTAAGACTATTGATGAAAAGAATTGAAGAAGACACAAATAAATGGGAAGATACTCTGTGCTCATGGATTGGAAGAATAGTTTAAAATGGCCATACTACCCAAATAATTTACAGATTCAATGTGATCCTTATCAAAATTGAAATGGCATTTTTTCACAGAAATAAAACAAAGAATCCTAACAAAAGATCCTGATTAGCAAAAGCCATCTTGAGAAAGTAGAGCAAAGCTGGAGGCGTAACAGTCTCTGAGTTCCAACTATATTGCAAAGCTATGGTAATCAAAATGGTATGGTATTGGCATAAAAACAGACACATAGGCCAATGGGACAGAATAGACACCCAGAAATAAATCTATGCTTATGGTGAATTAATACAGGACAAAGGAGGCAAGAATATACAATGAGGAAAGGACAGTCTGTTTAATAAATGGTGTAGGGAAAACTGTACAGCCACACACCAAAGAATGAAGCTAGACTACTGTCTTATACCTTACATAAAGTTTAATTCAAAATAGATTAAAGACTTAAATGTAATACCTTAAATCATAAAACTCCTAAAAGAAAACACAGGCAGTAAGCTTCATCGGTATGTTTTGTTCTGTTTTGTTTTAGTTTGAATCTGACTCCACAGTCAAGGGCAACAAAAGGTAAAATAAACAAATGGGACTACATCAAACCTTAAAAGCTTTGCAAAGTGAGGAAATCCATCAAAGGAAGGAAAAGGCAAACTACTAAATGGGAGACAATATATGCAAACCACACATATATATGCAAATCACACATATATATGCAAATCACACATTGGATATTAACTTATCATAAGTATATAAAGAACTTATATAACTTAGTAACAAGAAAAAAATTAATTAAAAAATGGGTAGAGGACCTGAATAGACATTTTTCCAAAGAAGACATACAGATGGCCAATGAGCACATGAAAAGATACTGACAACACTAATCATCAGGAAAATGCATATCAAAACCACAATGAGATATCACTTCATGCCTGGTAGAATAGTTATTATCAAAAAAAAAAAAAAGACAACGTGTTGGTGAGAATGTGGAGAAAAGGGAATCCTCATGCATTGTTGGTGGGAATGTAAATAGTTGTAGCAACTATATTAAAGTATGGAGTTTCCTGAAAAAATTAAAAAATAGAATATGATCTATAATTCCATTTCTGCATATTTACCAGAAGAAAATGAAAACAGTAATTGAAAAGATAAATGCACCCTTATGTTCATTGCAGCATTATTTGTAATAACTGAGATATGAAAACAACCTAAGTGTCCATTCATGGATAGAGAAATGTGGTACACACACACACACACACACACACACACACACGAAATACTACTCAGCCATAAAAAGGAATGAAATCTTCCCATTAGTGACAACATAGATAGACCTTGAGGATATTCTGCTAAGTGAAATGAACCAGACAGAGAAAGACATGTAATATATGATTCCACTTATATGTGGAATCTAAAAACAAAACAAATGAATAAGCAAAACAAGAGAACTCATAGATACAGGAAACAGATTGTTGGTTGCCAGAGGGGAGGGGCTTTGGAAGGTGGGTAAAATGAGTGAAGAGGATCAAGAGGTACAAACTTCCAGTTATAAAATAAATAAGTCCTTGGGGTGTAACATACATCATGGCGAATATAGTCAATAATATTGTATTGCAAATTTGAATGAGGATAAGAAAGTAAATATTAAAAGTTCCCATCACAAGAAAAAAATGATTTTATAACTTTGTATGGTGACAGATGGTAACTAGGTTGACGGTAGTGATCATTTTCCAATGGATGCAAATGCTGAACCATTATGTTGTACACCTGAAATGAATACAATGCTTCATACCAATTATACTTTGGTAAAAAAGAAAAGATAACATTAGGGGCATACATTAATGGATTGAATACTTAATACTCAGGTTTATACCTTAATGAAAACAAAATACTCACCCACTTAGGGGGATATGAATGAGTCATCTGAAAATGCATAGGTCATTGATGTCCTGGGACACATGTTTCAATATTCATCATCATTATTGCTATAATGGTCATCTAATATTTGGAATGCAGAAGCAGATCTGGCTGTTTCTTTGATACTGGGTAAAAAATGTTTTCGCCTGCCTGCTTAACAATTCCATGTTAAGCAATCTCTCTCTTTTTTTTTTTTTTTTAGCATGCTCTATATAAAGCAGTGTTCACTCATGCTTGTAGAGCAAGGACTGTATAAAATTACATATGGAAAACATTTCTAGCTATAGGAATTATAGAACTTGTTAGTCAATGATTGTCAGAGAATAATATGTAGAATGGTATATTTGGAAAGCGTGACTTATATAACTTCTGGAAAATGGATTCATTTGGAGGCATACACTCCCATTCTCTACTTTCTCCTTCATTTGCATCTCTATGTTGCATCTGTTTATTCAATCACTGCTTTATAATAAAAACATGTGGTCTGAAATATATTTTTTTATGTAAGGAACTAAGAATAAAGGGAAAGGAAGACTAAGAAAACTAAGATGAAATTGGAAATGAGGGAGGGATACAGAATAAATGCCGAGGATCCTTTCTTTGCTACAGTAGCTGACTTTGATCATCATAACAACCACATCAAAGAGAGAATGTCTTCGTAGTTATTCTTAAACTATATATAATATTTCTCTTTTCAGTCTTCCCCTAAAAAGCAGGTGACTCACAGCATCCAACTAAAATTTCTTAGTCTACTTTCTGATCAACAAATTCACAGGACATAGGCTATACAACTAACCATAGCATAATGGGATCTTCATGATTGTGCCCTAGTCTGTCTTTTGGGCTTTCCCCCCGACATTCTGTTCGTATTCCAGTTGAATGGAATTGTTTGTCTTTCATTGAGTGCACTTTATTGCTCTGCCTTCTCACACAGTCTCTTCTTTCAAGGGTGTTCTCTGACCCCATCCTCCAAGGCTGAGCCTAAATGCCACTTGCTCCATGAAACATCCCAGAATTCCCACAGCCAGCATCAACTTTTCCCAATTCCTCACTCCTACCACAGCCTTGTTTCTCTCTTGTTTAGGGTATTTATCCTATTACACTTTCTATTGGTAATGCATGTACAGATTTTATCATCCCTGTTTGAGTAATTCACCATCTAATTCAATATTTTACATATAATTGGTGTTCAGTACATGCTTTGTTGAGTGAATGAATGAATGATAAACGACTGAATGAATTTTAATAGGTAAGAGTTGAGATTTTCCATAAACTGAAGTGGTTTGGCTTTCTCCCCAACTTGGAGTGAGCCATTCTTTTAGAGTTGCATTTGATTTTAAAAACAGAATTAGGGGACTATAAAAATAGCCTGCAATGAGTTATTTGAGCAGTCTCACTGTTTTTTAAGAGTGGTAATGTTCCTTTTATGATGCTTTTCATTTACAGCATGGCCTTACAGCCAGCTCTTTTTTGAAACACAATCCCATTATTACAGCTGCCTTTTGCCTCAAACAACTTCCCACAACATTAGAGGTATAATATTGCAAGAATAGCTACTGACAGAGAGGTTTCTGGTTTGCAGTCAGGGGGATACAGGATGTCAAATTGCTCATCATTTCTGGATCTGAAGGGAAGTAGTTTGAAGATTTTATTTTACCTATGTGGTTCCAGCCAACCATGTCATGGAAAACATATTTCCCTATATAGAACAAGGAAATGGCTTGAATAATTCTCACCGTTTGCTGAAATCCAAACATGAAATAGGCTTGATTTTGTTTTATTTTATTTCTCGGGATGATCCAAACAGAAAGAATGCATATAAGAAGAAATAAAAGGCTCAAATTCCTTTTGAGAGTTTGTTGTTGAACTTTAAAAAAAAAAAAAAAGAAAAAGAGTTTTAAGTGTGAGCCTTGAAGATTTTTCTCTGCATCTGGGGGTTTAAGCTGCTTGGGGTACAGGGGTAGATTTAGGCATGCTGGAGGGGCTGGAGAGAACAGTGGATACAAGTAGCAAGTGCAGAAAAGACTGGATGCCAAACTGAAAAAAAAGGCAATACCTGTGTTTAGAGTCCTCTCGCTCCATCTGTGGGCACCTCTGCCCTCTGGGCCTCTTGGCACCATCCCCTCCATTTAAAAGGACTTATTTTCCATCTAGTTCCTTTGAGGTCAGATTCCTTTTGTCTTCCAAGATAGGACTATCTTTTATCTGATAAACCAAATTACAATAATTGGATATTGTGAGAAAGTTAAATGAAAAACCAAGAACTTGTCTTTGCCTCCTGGGCAAGTAAAGAGCGTGTTTGCGTGTGTGTTTATGTTGCTGTTAAGGACTGGATGGAAAGAGCAGGGGCTTTAGATTTAGTCATTCATTAGTTTATGCTTTTATTCTGTCATGCACCTTCTGTGTGGAGCTGGTTATGTTAATTATCTTCTCAGACCGCCTGTTGCCCCTTGCCCCATCTGTCAGACTGGAAAATTATTGTAAGGATTAAATGAGCTAGCAGGAAAGGGCTGAGTACGGTTCTTGCCCTATGGTAGGGTCTCACTGAGCACTGCTTTTCATGGTTAATTTTATGTGTGAACTTGACTGGGCCAAGGGATGCCCAGGTAGCTGATAAAACATTATTTCTGGGTAAATCTGTGAAGGTGTTTCTGGAAGAGATTGGCATTTGAATCAAGAGACAAGAGTAAAGAAGATTCACCCTCCTCAGTGTGGGTGGGCATCATCTAATCTACAGAGGGCCCAAAGGAACAAAAGAGAACAAAAAGGCAAAGAAAGAGCAAATTTGTTCTTTGCTTCAGCTAGAGCTCCTGTCTTCTGCTTCTTGAGCCTTCAGACTAGGGCTTATATCATCAGCCCTCCAATTTGTGGGCCTTTGGACTAGTACTGGCTTTCCTAATTTTCCATCTTTCAGACAGCAGATAATGGGACTTCCTGGCCTCTGTGATCACATGAGCCAATTTCTATATTAAGTCTTTATATATATATACACCTATCTATATCTATATGTATATATAGTTCTATATCCTGTTGGTTCTGTTTCAGTGGAAGCTAACATGCTGCTTCTCTCCACTTCTCTCTGTCCTTCTTAACAGAGGCCTAGTGTATCTTGTCCACTTTCTCTTGTTACATGTACCCATGTTAGAAATGGCACCTCCTTGCTTAGCTATCAGTAGGAGTATTTTTGCCTCTTAGATCACACTGTACAAATAGCCAACTACTCTTCTCTCTCACATAGGTCTTTTAAGACATGATCTCTGCACTTTGAAGTTAAAAAACACCAGATATCTGGACTTATTGTTGGAAAATCATTTGTATGATAATGAAACTATTATTATATCTTCTTTTGTATGTACAAAAGATCAATGTAAGTGTACAATTATTTATAATTAACTTTCAACCTATAGCATATTTCCTTATTATAATAATATTGTAGATATCCAAGAAGAAAACAGAAAGGTATGAAAAACAAATGAATAAATGGATGAAAGAGCCTATCCCTCATTCTTTAAAGACACAGCAGTTCAGCTATGGTAGTGATTGAGACAGCACTTAGGTTCAGTCACATAGTATTTATTCTGTACATAAAGAGGCAAAAAATAATAAACTCCAGGTCATGTGACATGGGGCAAGTCACTTCATCTCTGTGGATCTGTACTTCTTCCTCCTTATCTGGATCTTTGAGGTTTCTGAGTTCAGATAGTGAAACTTTGGTTTAAACGGGAAGAATTGCCCTAATAAAATATATATGAGCTACTATACAGCACTCAGGTTAATTTCCTAACTTTAATTACAACCCAGCTTGATATGCCCTTACCCGTGTGGGCACCTTGCATTACCCCTGGCCCAGGCCCACCTAGCCTTCCAAAGCAGTGTGAATCTAATTGTAACTCCTTCCCTTTCAGGCTAGACCCAGGGCGTGCCTGATGGCTTGACAAGCTGCAGGAACTGAGAGGCTAGATCTTGGAAATAGCAAGGAAGTATTTACCCTGAGTGGGGGAAGATCCCTTCCATGCTTCATCAGCAGGTCACCCTCCCAAGGGTGATCTGAGGACTCTTGGCCCTTTCTCCTGTTAATATGGCAAGAAACAAAACAGAAAAAATTCCTCAGAGGATCATTCGTATAGTTAAGGCTTTTGCTCAGCCACATAAATGTAAGGTATTCATTCATACCTTATAGCACTCAATTCTAATTAGCCTTTTCATCTGATTTTTAAGATATGTGCAGTTTAGAAGTTTGGGTATACATCTTTCTAATAGACTAGGTGAGTGGAAGGACACATTCTTCCCCTCCTCCAACACATATATTAAAGTATACTAAAATAATTTTGATTTTATAATTAGTCTTGGAACAAATAGTGGGGTATTTACAGATGATAGATGCAGAGAGGAAATGTAAAGTTAGAGCAGTGGGCAATAGTTGAAGGTCAAACAGTTCACACCATATTGGATCTCTGTAAAGACTGGAGCTAGTGTGTTGAAGGGAATCTGAAACCTAGTACCACAAAGGGATGATATCCTGCTCACATCAGTATGGATATGCTGCTGTTCCATTTGGTTGTGGCATCTACTGTGCGGTGTTGGAGCTCTTGTACTGGTTTTCAGAGGAAGTACTGGAGAAAATGAGGGAGAGGAAATTGTTGAAGACATAATGGTTGAAGAACTTCTCAGCTTGAATGAAGGCATGTATCCTTACTAAAGTTAATGGAGCTTGTCAAGTCCTGAAGAAGACACCTAGAAGAAACTATTCATTTAGATAGATCATAAATAAGCAGTAAATCATTAAAACAAAACAAAAGAGAAAAGTGGCCAAAGGTAGATTGTTTAGAAAGGAGTGATCATTAGAATTGTAGACAACTTCTCATCTACAACCATAAGTTCCAGAAATTAAGTTATATACCAAAAGTGAAGAGTTATAGAGGTGAGGAAGGGAAGAGTGAGATTCAATAGGCAATGATGAACAAAGAAACGGGAAACACATTATAAAAGAAATATGAGAAATGAAAAGCATAGCAGGATGATTTATAAACAAGGTAAACCTGAAATACCAGAAAACAATAACATGGAAGATGAACCCAGGAGATCAGAAATAAAACTTCTAAGGTCCTTGAGATGTTCAGGAGGAGAATGTAAATATTAATTTACTACAGACTTTTCTAATTTGAGTAAGCAGAGTAAAAATTTGAATCCCACCATGAAAATAGTAGAGACCAAGTTGAATAAAGAAAACTTCATCAAAAGGGTAAAAGGAGATATGTAAGTAGGTTCTACCTTTTGCTCTTATAATCAAAACTGCAATAAATATCCCAGTACATGAGTCCTAGTTCACATATGAAAACATTGTAATAGGGAATGTACTTAGAAGTAGAATTTATATGTTATAGGGGGTATATATTTTTAGCTTGATTGGATATCATTAAGTTGATGTCCAAAGTACTCTCACATCTATGGGTACAGAATTCCTGCCTACCTACATTCTTATTTCTTTCTTAATTTTTTCTGACTTTTTGGTATGAAATGGCATCTCATCATTGTTTTTTTTTTTTAATTTTTTTTTCAACGTTTATTTATTTTTGGGACAGAGAGAGAGACAGAGCATGAACGGGGGAGGGGCAGAGCAAGAGGGAGACACAGAATCGGAAACAGGCTCCAGGCTCTGAGCCATCAGCCCAGAGCCCAACGCGGGGCTCGAACTCACGGACCACGAGATCGTGACCTGGCTGAAGTCGGACGCTTAACCGACTGCGCCACCCAGGCGCCCCTCATCATTGTTTTAATTTGCATCCCCTGCTTAGAAGTGAGGTTGGGTATCTTTTTAAAAATAGTTATTGGCCTATGGGCTCTTTTTATCCTTTGCTTACTTTTCTTTTGTTTGTTTTTATATTTTGAATCTATATATATAAATTCTTTATATTTTCTGAATTCCAATCCTTTATCAATTAGAGGCATTGTAAATGTCTACCCTCAGTCAGTGTCTTGCCTTAACTTTCTGGTTTTAAATTCTGAAATAGCCAATCTTAATTTTTCCTTTATAAATTGTTTTTGTGTTTTGATTAAAAAAAATCATTTCATACACTGATATCGTAACTTTACTCCGTATATTTTCTTATAGCAATGAAAAATTTTTATTTTTCCTGCTTTGGTGACTTGACTCTTGGTCTAGTACTCTCTTGATACTTCTAATCCCTTATCCCATGTGTTCATCAAAAACCCCCCACAAAAACAAACAAACAAACAAACAAACAAACAAAAAACCCATCCAGACTGAGAGCAGAGTCCACTTTTTCCCTGAACCCAATATGCTAAGAGACAGAAGCTACTGAATAAAATTGTTTTAGTGTATGGTATGAGATAAGACTCTAAATTAATACTTTTGTAGATAAAAGTCCCTTTGTTTCATTACCATTTGTTGCATAATCCCCATTGAATTGTAGTGCCACCTTGTTATATGTCAAGTTTCTATATAGGTTTTGGTTTCATTGACTCTTTCTCTGCATAAATAAAAAGTTTATGTCTTGAAATCTGATATGGAAGATCCTTCTCTCTTTTTGTTCTTTATCTGAATTAACTTTGATATTATCAGACTTTCCTCTTCCATATGAGTTTTAAAAATCAGTATACCTAATTATACATAAAAATCCTGTTGGTAGTGCCTTCAATTTATAGACTGGCTGAATTTATAGACTTCATGTCTTAACAGTCATCTTTTCATCCATTAACATCATACATCACTCTGCATATTCAGGTCCTAATTCATGTCTTTCAGTATAGCATTATACCATTTTTTCTGTAAAAATCTCTTGTACACCTTTGGTGTTAATTGCAAGTAATTCAAAGTTGTTATTTTTGTTGGGGATACGATTCCTTTTCTTTTAGCTTTCTAATTGATTACTGCTAGTGCAGGGCTGGCTTCATGGGCAAGCAACTAGTGTAGTTGCTCAGAAGGTGGCCCTATACCCAGAGTTAAAGTTCTGTGGGGCCTGTCTTGAGATTCTTAATAATTTTACCTTTGGAGTTGTGTTTTAATAAGTCAAGCCTGGTAGAAAATAGAGCTTGTATCCGGAGCTTAGATGGCTCACAGTGCATGCTCCTGCCTTGCCTTTCTGCCTCTTTAGGACAGGTGATTGCCTGGTGGCATCCTTGCCATTGCTTAGCTACTGCTACCACCCTCAGCCCCAGGTGGGGCCTGGATGTGGGAAGAATTAGGTCTTCCCTTGCACCTTGAGCATTGAATTGCTGGGCAGGGATCTGAAGTGCTTCTGAGGGTCTACACTCTCCATAGGAGTATCCACATGCCCAAGAGAGTAAGACATTATAGCCAATAGAAATCATAATCGTAGGTCAAAAAAGAGACTGCCAAAGAAAGAAGCTTTTTTCCCCTTGTTTTTTGAACAAGGAACCCCACATTTTCATTTTTCACCTGCTGAGAAAATTATGTAATCTGCATGTGCTGGTGTTTGGGAATGCTATCATTTGTGTATATTGATCATTTCTTAGTACTCACTATCTCTTCCCACTCATAATTTTATGTTACAATGGGTATGTGTGATTTCCATACACATTGTAAGATGAAATTTTGGTACCCATTTGAGAACACCTCCAGGGACCAAATGCTTTTTCAATAATTTAGTTCATCTCAACACATCAAAGCCTGATGAAATTTGGACACATTTTACAAAATCCTGCTATTTCAGAGGTGTACATAGCTCAGACACAGGGATCAAAGTGACTTGTTTAAAGCTAGCAATAAGGGGCTGTTCTTCTTCCTACTTTTAGTTGAAGCAGGACTCATATGCTATTTTATGTTTCAAGGCAAAAATGAAATCAGCGCTGGGAAACTTAAATACCCCAGGAGAGCACATTTATCATGCGTTTCTCACAACCCCAGTTTTCTCCCCACCAGCCCCTCTTTAGGTGTCCAAGGATTAATGAATTAGTGCTTGAAAATTATTTATACATTCTTGTATGAAAGTGCCATAAAGAACAATACACATAGTTATTATTTAGAGTCAGTAAACTAAGGTTTTGGGACCATAAAGCATATTTAGTATATATTTTTCCACTTCTTAAGGGAGTGTTCAGAGAAGAACTAATTTATTGAGCTAAATATCTTTGGATATATTTTCCATACTTGTTTTATATCCCACAGTACCATGTCAAAATATAGCCTGCTTCACCTCAGACCTCTGTGGGAAGAGGTACATGTGAATATATAGCACAATTCACAGCTAGAAATGGGGAACAGTGTGTGTGGCCTCATTCTTGACCTCATCTCAAAGCCCATTATAGACATTTTTGAGACTGTTCATTCTAGAAATAAAAAAGTGTGGGACTGAACCTTGATTCCAAATACTGATAATATTCCTTAGCTTGTTTTTGTTGTTGTTGCTTTTTCAAATTCAGAATTGGAGAGGACATTTTTGTTGATTTCTTCATTTTCACATACTAATATACAACTTTTATCTATTAGTAATATTGTTGATCTAGCAACAAGCAGTTGTAGTCTGGGGGTACTGAAATACCTCTCTATCTTTTCCAAGAATTATATAGGTTTTGTCTGATATGTAGCATTCCATAATGAGAACTTTAGTCATTTATATTACACTTAGCTGGAAATGTTGCTTTTTTTATTCTAATTTAACCACTGCCTTTAGGGGAGGTTGGCACACTAAACCTTACCTGACCTTTATACTTCAGGGTAAATGGTTTACCAAATCCTTCTCAAAGAACATGTTTAATGGATGAGGGAGTGAAAGTGTTTCCTGGGAGAATATTACATAAGTCTGTTCTAAAGGGAGAGAAAGTAATAAGGGGAAGATAGGTGAAAGTAACACAAAACACCAAACAAACAAACAAAAAAGATAAAGCTAGGTCACAGATGTTAAAGGCAGGAATCAGTTATCCATTTCACAATGTTGCCTAAGTCTCCAAAATTAATAGAAATTCCTGTTGTCCCTATTTTCTTTTTAAAACTTGCTTCAAAATGATTCTAATGAAAAAGATTTAAGGCAGAAGTACTTGACTCATAGGCATCTAAAAAGTGTAGAGAACCACTTAGTAATTTAACAGCAGAAATGGTAAAAACAGAATCTCTTACAACATTACTATGAATAGCCATCATTGTATGTTTCTCTTATCGTATTATAGATATAGACTGCTAGGTACAACTTCTGGAATTCATCAAGCAACTTCAGCCTCTGACAGAAACATGGGAACTAAGGTGCCTAGAGGCCACCAGAATGAACATTTTCATGTCATCTGAAAGAATGATGCCTTACTAATGGTGCTGCAAGTCCATGTGGCCATGTTGAGAGGAAATTCAGGAATCGAATTAAAAATTTTGCCTCATTTTAAGAGAATATTGTTTGCCCTTAATGCCCATAACATGATTTATTTCAGAATTTTTTCCTTTAAACTATGGACGCATGCCCATTATCAGCTTTAGAGAAATGTGTTAGGCACAATCTCCCTGGAAATACTGAGAACATATGTGATCCAAGTCTATAGTAGTTTGGGGGATTTAAGTTCTGCTCAGATTTCTTGGATGATGGTTCTTTTCTTTATTCTTACAATTTCTGTTGACATTGGCCTTTTTGTGTAATAGGAAAATTAAACTGGATCTGGAAAAGATAATAGAGAACTAGGTGTTTAAATCTTTGCTCACATACTTATAATGATTATTCTTTTTTTTTTTTTTTTTAAATTTTTTTTTTCAACGTTTATTTATTTTTGGGACAGAGAGAGACAGAGCATGAACGGGGGAGGGGCAGAGAGAGAGGGAGACACAGAATCAGAAACAGGCTCCAGGCTCTGAGCCATCAGCCCAGAGCCCGACGCGGGGCTCGAACTCACGGACCGCGAGATCGTGACCTGGCTGAAGTCGGACGCTTAACCGACTGCGCCACCCAGGCGCCCCATAATGATTATTCTTTATAAAATTTCTTTAGAAATGTAACCTCAACCATGTCTTTATTATTAGTCATTTACCTCAGATTTACTGTGCAGAAGGTTGGGCTAAATGACATTCAAGGATCCTTTCAGGTCTAATGTCTGACTTAAAATATTAAATCTGAATATAGACTACATATTGAGTACTCTGTGATCAAACAGAATTCCCTCCTTGTTAACCTACAACTTAGTTTAAAAGTTAACAGAAAATATGTTAGAAAATGTTTCTAATCTCAAAGAAGAAAATGTCTATGTTTCATAGGGAAAAAAGCATTGGCTAGGAAAACCTCAGACATATTTTTTTTTAGCTCTTACCTTGTCTTCTTTTCCTCAGTTTAAGGATAGTAGATGGAAATTAGAAATACCCTCCTATGAAGCCATAATTCATAGTAGACTTTGAAGTTTTCCAAAATACAGTAATCTTTCCAATGTTTCTGTGTTAGATCTGATAGGCTTGGGTTGACCAAGTTATAATTTACATTCTTAATAACTATCCTGGATAGTTTATATATATAAACATTCTTAATAACTATGTTTGAATTCTTGGGGAATAGATAACAATAAAATAATATAGGAATTTCATTAATTAGTATTTAAAATTTTACTTCTTGGTCAATAAATTCCATAAGCTCTATCTTCCTTATTGAGTAAAGCAATGGCTGTGAACTATAGAATTGAAATAAAGGTCAAAATAAATTTTGGGTAAATGACTTGGGAAGTATATGAGAAAACACACTCAATCATATAGCATTCTCTAGGCAGAAACATAAAACAAGCTTAACATATTGGTGAGGCAAAGAATAATAGAGAGTAAAGATGGAGACCATGAATCACCAGAAAATTATAAAAGCAATCAGAGGCATAAAAATTATAAGAATCAGAAAGAAAAACAACATTTTTATATGAAAGATCCTCAGATAATACAAATGAAATATTCCAAAAACAGAAATAAGAATTAAGACCTGGAATTAAGAAATACGTCAAAATATATTTGTCCCAATTTAATCAGTAACACTGAATTGACTTACTAATTATTATGTAATGAGTGCATTGCATGGATGTACCTTTAACAAATTTTTTAAATGTTTCTATTTATTTTTGAGACAGAGAGAGACAGGGCATGAGCAGGGGAGGGACAGAAAGAGAGGGAGACACAGAATCTGAAGCAGGCTCCAGGTTCTGAGCTATCAGCACAGAGGCTGACACAGGGCTCGAACTCACAGACCATGACATCATGACCTGAGCCGAAGTCGGACGCTTAACCGACTGAGCCACCCAGGTGCCCCACATGGATGTACCTTTTGTACTCAAGGCAATCTTGCTTTCTTGTGGTTCAGAGCAATAGTCTCAGCTTTTCTATCATGATATGATCTAATAAAATAGAGAAGATACTGGACTGTTTCACTGAAACTATGAATTTATAAGAGATTAAATTTGACTCTTCCCAATTAAGTTAACAGGGAAAGATAAAATGTATGTTTAAAATGATGATATTGTATATATACAACTTTAATACATGGTAACCTCTCTATATCATATTTAAAAAAAACTGAGTGGTAAATAAGGAAATCCTAAAAGGAAAAAATAATCATCTTGGAAAAAAAATTTTTTTAGAGACTGAAAAATTTAAGTGTAGTTAACTAAAATCCAACTGTGTCTGCATACAAGGAAGACCAAGTAAGCAAGAAAAACTGGATATTAAAGGAGCAAAAGCATTGTAAGGAAGTACCAAAAAGAAAAAAAATCAGGGTGGGAAATTAAAATTTTAATACTAAATTGCATTAAATTTAGGTGAAAAAGCATTAAAAAACATGAAGGGAATTTTGTAAAGGGTGAATTTACAATGAAGATCTATGTGCCAAATAACATAGTATCAACATTAATAAAACACAAATGACAGGGAATTCAAGGAGTAATGTATAGAAACATTCACAGTAGGAGATATTAACTTACTGATGTTATTTCATGGCTAATCAAGTAGACAAAAAGTATGGATATAAGAAACCTAAATATCATAATGAATAGGATGGGTCTAATTATATATTAAACAGTGAATCTTCAAAAAAAAGCACACGTTTTTAAGTGCCCAAGGAATATCAGCAAAAGTTTAAAATATTAGTGGACTCAATAGATTTTAAAAAGTGATAAGAACTCACCCAACTGATTTTGGCAGTATCAATGGCAAAGCATTCCATAAAGACTTGCATTAACGCAAAAAAGTCAGAATAAATTACAACAAATATGACTTAAAATGTATTGCCAAGCCTGCAAAAAAGTTTAAGAAAATCTATGGTAACCAGAAAAACTGAAGAAAAGCTAAAGGTAAACAGGCAGGAAAACACTGATGCAGCAGTTTGTGCTGCCAGGACGGATGAGGAACAGGCAAAAGCTAATACCAAGAAACCAGAATTGTGGAGATTAGTAGTCACTTGAAGTGAGAGAGGACTAAGTCTTAGGCTCAGCCAAGGCAGTGGGGAGAAGCTGAGTCTACCTGGGACACATACATAGGGCTAGGACATATAAAGAGCCTATAGATATAGGAAAGGATATAAGGCAAATGTCTGCCAGCCTGTGAAGATGACCAAGAATCCTGCTTGCCAAATCCCAGTTCATGTAAGTCAGGGATTTGATTTTATGCTACCTCATAGACAAAACAATCCATAATTGGAGCAATTCACTCATGTGGCTTAAATGTGGTAGTATCCCAAGATACCAAGAAGTTAATGTGAACCTTCCTGATATGAAAATATTCTTCAGGCCTTTCAGGAGTTATGTAGATTAAATTTAGACAAATATAAATTTAACATTAAGAATTTCCAAATATACTTGGGGCACCTGAGTGGCTCAGTCGGTTAAGCATCCGACTTCAGCTCAGGTCATGATCTCACTGTTGGTGCGTTCAAGCCCCATGTCGGGCTCTGTGCTGGCAGCTCAGAGCCTGGAGCCTGCTTCTGGTTCTGTATCTCCCTCTCTCTCTCTGACCCTCCCCCACTCACACTCTCTCTGTGTCTCTTGAAAATAAATAAACGTTAAAAAAATTTTTTTTAATTTCCAAATATACAGAAAAATAATCCACTAACAGCAGATTCAGTAGAAAAAGGAACTACTGATTTAGTTTTACAAAGACTACCAATATTTGAAAGATTAGATACAGGTAATGAAATAATTATTTATGAAATATTTTAGGAACTAAGAGATGATTTTGAAATAAAAGAGCCAGAAGTAAATGAATATCAAGCATGATCAGGTAAATTTGGGAAATCACCAAAAAGACATTCTAAAAAATATTACAATCATCAGTATTAACAAAATAGATGAGTTTAGCAGTCGATTAGAGAAAGCTAAGGAAGAATTACAACTAAGATAGATGAGAGAAGAAAATACCCATAATGCAACACAGAGAAACAAGAAAATGAAAAGTATGAAGGAGAAATAAAAAAAAAATGGAGCAAAGGTGGTCTAACATATAACTAATTGGTGAGTTCCTGAAGAAGAAAAAATGGAGAATAGGTAGTGCATATATGAAGGAATAATGTCTAATAAGAGATATAAATGCATTTATATAAAACACACTGTACACCAATTAGGTATAAATAAAGGATAGATAAAAAGAAAACCACACCTAGATCACCACAGTGTAAAAAGGCAGAATAATAAAGGCAAAAAGAAGTTAAAAACAAATGGAGACAAAAGAAAAATTCCTAACAAAGCAATGGCAGAATTAAAGGAGATTTCAGTAGCAAAAGGGCAATGAAAAAAAAAAAGAACTAATGCATAAAAATACTTAGAGAAAATAACTCTGAACCTTAAAATTCTGTAACCAGCTAAATATCTTCCAAGAGCTAAGGTAAAATAAAGACATTTTCAGATAGCTAAAACAGAGTTTGCTAAAGCAACAGTAAATAAGAAGAACAAATAACAATCCGAAAAAAATTTTGGAATTAAAATAATAACACTAAAAAAGATATTATTTAAAGTAATAAACAATACGAGCATGTAATCTAGGGGTTTAAATCAAGTTATGTTACTCTAAAATCCAAGTAATTTTTGGAAGAAGGGTAGAAACGTACATTAACAATAGACTTTGTTTTTCCAAATATCATGGAAAAATATCAAGCATAACCAGTAGAATAGAAATAGTATGTATAAATTCCAAATTAGCAAAGGCAAAAATATAATAAGAAAAATATAAAAAACAGAATCCAAAAAGGAAGTAAAAAGTCATGGCAAATCAAAAATTCAATATATGATAATAGAAAAAATTCAAATATATAAATAAATTGCATTAAACTCACCAATTATATGAGATTGTCAAATGGTATACAAAAATATTGAACTATATACTTTTTGTGAGATGCTCCTAAAAATAAGATTACATAAAACCTGAGGTAAGAGAAATAATATAAACCAAAAAAATATTAACCAAAAGAAAGTTGAGATATCTAAATTACCATTAGAAATAGTGGATATAGGAGTGTGTGGGTGGCTCAGTCTGTTGAGTGTCTGACTCTTGATTTTGGCTCAGGTCATGATGCCAGGCTCATGGGATTGAACACCATGTCAGGCTCTGTGCTGAGCATGGTTCCTGCTTAAGACTCTCTTTTTTTCTGTTGTGCTCTCTCCCTCTCTCTCTCGCTCTCTCTCTCAAATAAAAAAAAAAAAAAAGAAAAGAAAAAGGAGATATAAACACCAAAATCATATATAGGAATAAAAGGATAATCACACAATAATATAAGGTTCAATTCACCAGAAGGATTTGAGAATTTTAAACTTACAGCACCTAATAAAAGAGCCTCCAAACATATAAGATAAAAACTTAAAAGTCCATTATTATAGCAGGGAATTTCAAAAGGATGACCAATAGGCCAAAAATTCAGTAAACTTATAAAATATTTGAACAAGTCAATTAACAGGATGGATTTAATGAAACTGCAATTATAGCATTTGTATTTTCTCAAGCAAACATGGAACTTAAAAAAAAAATAACCATACACTAGGCAATAGAGCAAATTTCAACATACTTCAAAAAACTGGTATCACATAGATAAAATTCTCTGATCAAAATGCAATTAAGCTAAAAGTCAGGAAAAAAGAGATACCCATAAGCAAGTCTATACTTATGAAACTAATAAACAATTTTTAAAAAATTTATCCAAATAAGAAATAAAACACAAAATTAATACTTTGAGCTGGATATTAATGAAAATATTTTATTTTATAACTTTTGGGTATATCTAAGTGTGTTTCAAGGAATATTTATAGCCTTAAATGCTTATATTAGTCAATTAAAAACCAGCTGAAACTTAATAAGCCAAGTTGTCAATGTTAGAAGTTAGAAAATTAATTCCAGAATAAGCCTAGAGAAAGTAGAATGAGAGAAATGATAAAAGTAGGTTAAAAAAAAGAAATGGAAAACAAAGGCACATAGTATGGAACAACAAAACCAAAATTGGTCATTTGAAGACTAATCTTTACACAAATCTTTAGCAAGATTGATCAAAGTAAAAAACGAAAAAGAGAGATATACGTATATATATCAAGAAGAAGTGAATGTGAACCTTCCTGATATGAAAATATTCTTTAGGCCTTTCAGGAGTGATATAGATTAAATTTAGACAAATATAAATAAATATAAATATAAATATATATGGAATGGAAGAGGGATTAAAAAACTCTAGAAGAGATAAAAAGATAATAATAGAATACTAAACATAATTTTATTTTCAATAAATTTGAAAACAGAATAGGGGAAATTCCTGGGGAAAAATCATGTATTAAAAACTGACATAAGATGAAAAAGTAAGTTTTAAATAGACATATTATCATGAAATTTGAATTAGTATTTTAACCATGTTCTACTGAGAAAACAGTAGGCATCAGTGGTTTTCTAGTTGAATTCTACCAAAGATACTGGTAAATACCTAATGCTTTCAGTTAAGACTTCTGGAAGCTACACCCTAGAATTAAGAATCAAGGCAGTCTCAAAGCCTGAGACAGCCTTGAAATAGTTCATTTTGTGATTGGATTGGGGCAGCCCAACTCTGAAACTCCAACTATGAGCCGGAAGAAATTTGCATCTTCCCTAGAGAATGAGATGTCATTCAGAGATTCTCCAAAAGTGTATCCACAATGTGCAACATTCAGTGAAAACTGATCAGACATGTCAGGATGCAGAATCAAATGAATTAAATCCCTTAAGATCTGTTATTAGTTGCTTAATGCATTTTGGTGCTTGGGTGTTGGGATCCTATATATTTATAGTTATATCTTGGTGTACTGATCCTTTTATCATTGTATAATGATTGTCTTTGTCTTTTGTTACCATTTTTGGTTTGAAGTCCATTTTGTCTGATATAAGTATGACTACATCTGCCTCCTTTTAGTTTCCATTTGCTTGGAATATATCGTCTTTTATCCTTTCACTTTGAGCCTATGTGTCTTTAGAACTGAGATGACACTCCTATAGGCAGCATATAGTTGAATTTTTTAAAAATAATCCAGCCACACTGTGCCTTTTGATTGGTGAGTTCAATCCATTACATTTAGGGTGATTATTAATTATGTAAGATTTTACTACTTCCATTTCATCTTTTGCAGTCTAGTTATTTTGTTTTTCCATTTTTTTTCTTCTGTTTCTGTCTACCTTTGTAAGTTGGTGGTTTTCCATAATGATTTGCTTGGTCTCCTTTCTTTTTTAACGTTTTATGTCTCTGCACTAGATTTTGTTTTGTGGTTACCATTAAATTTACATAAAACATCTCATAGATAAAATAGACCTTTTTTTCTGATGGTAGCAATTTATCTTTATCTGTCCCATAAAGGTCCTACCTCTTTATTCTTTCTCTTGTATTATTTTTTTGATGTCACAATTTATCTCTTTATGCTGTGGTTCTGTTACAAAATTATATAAGCTATTGTTATTTTTAATTCTATTTTTCTTTAACCTTATGCTATAGTTAAGAATTTAATATACTATTCTAATAAAGAGTTGCAGTATTCTAGTTCTGACTATTTAGCATCTTAATCAGAGTTTTGTATGCTTTGATCCTTTTGTTTCAGCTTGAAGAGCTCCTTTCAATATCTCTTGTAAGGCAGGTCTAGTGGCAATGAACCTCCTGAGATTTGTTTATCTGGGATATTCTTCCTTTCTCCTTCATATCTGAAGGATAACTTTGTTGGATAGAGTATTCTTGGCTGGCAATTTTTAACTTTTCATTTTTTGAATATGTCCTTTCACTCTCTTGTGTCCTGTGGAGTTTCTGTTAAGAAATCTGCTGATAGCCTCATGAGAATACCTTTGTGGGTTACTGTCTTTTGTCCTCTGGCTCTTTAAAATTCTTTATCATTGACTTTTGACAGTTTTAATATATTCTGCCATAGAGAACATCTTTTTTCATTGAGATAATAAGGTGTTCTATTAGCATCATGGACTTATACATACATTTCCTTCCCCAGATTTGGGAAGTTCTAAGCTATTATTTCTTTGAATAAACTCTGTCCTCTTCTTCTTCTCTTCTTCTGCAATACCCATTATTCTTATGTTGACTTTTCTAGTGGTGTCTCTTAACTTTCACAAGCTTTCTTCAAGTTTTAAAAATCTTTGTTCTCTCTCCTCTTCCACCCGAATCATTTCTAGATTCCTATCTTCCAGCTCACTAATTCTTTCTTCCATCTTATCTGTTTTATTTCCAAAGCATTCTAATGTTTTCTTCATCTCATTTGTTGAGTTCTTCAACTCCAGAATTTCTGATTTGTTCTCTTTTACGATTTTAATCTCTTTGGTAAAGTGTTCCTTCTGTTTGTAATTTTATTCCTGAAATCAGTGTATTGATTTTCTGAGTTTTCTTGTAGCTCATTGTATTTCTTCAGAACAGCTATTTTGAATTCTTTATCAGATTACATTATTCCACATCTTTGGTTGAGTTGCTAGAAAATTGTCATTGTCTTTTTGTGATACCATACTACTGTGATTTTTCATTGTATTTGATAAAAATTACCTCTGCTCTCACATTTGAAGTAGTGAACACTTTTCTTATTTAGGCAAGAATTTGTTTATTTTGATTATAATAGTCAACCAGATAATTAGAAGCCTTCCTTTTGCTTTTAGGAAGGTGGTGCTATAGCAGTTTTTTTTTTTTTTTCTCTTACCACAGCTGACTGCTGCTAAGGTTAGGAAGGTTTCTATTAAAACAAAAGTTGGTGGAGTAAAAAAGATAGTGTCAGAGTGGCAGGAAGTGTATACTTAGTGACTCAGACTTTGGGTACGCCCATGACCTAATAGGGGGAAGCTCGTGTGAGGGTGTGGGGATGTAAGTTACAGAGGTCCATGAGAAGTCCTCTTGCCAGAATCCCTGGACAGATAGCAGGAGACACTTTCCTTCAGTTTCCTTTGTCTGCCTACTTCCCTTTTCTTTTTCTCCCCCACTCACTGCAGTGTCTTCTCAGAGCTATAGATCTCTTCAGCTGCAGAACATACAGCCAGGCAGACCCTCACACACGCTTTCATCCTTCACCTCCTCTTGCTAGACAGGTCATACTGTCCTGCTGCAGGACCTGCTCCTGCCTTCTCTGTGACCATCAGCTCTGCCTTGTCTCCTCCACGGTCCAACTACCCACTCCCAGGGGCACAGGTGGTTTGATCTCTCAGGTGTCCTGGTACATTGTGGTGAGGTGCTTTTTTTGGTTATGGATATGATTAGCTGTAAATCGAAGGGGAGGGAATAAAGGAATGTCTCATCATGATGTACCTGCCATGATGCTGACCTCACTCTCCCAGATTTTCCTTCTAATGCTGGTTTATTATGATTTTCCATTGTGAAGAAGTATTAAATTAAATTAATAATTTTCATCAATTGAGATGATGTGTTTTTTTTATCTTTACATTAATGGATTATCTAATGTTAAGCAATTTTCAGTGACTACTAATGTTAAACATATTTTCTTGTTTTTTTTTGATCCATATATTCTCTTAGGTGAAGTGCCTATTTAAGTCTTATGCCCCTCCTTTTTAAAAGATTGAATCTATTTATTTTTTACTATCAAGTTTTGAGAGTTCTTGATGTGATCTGAATATAAGTCCTTTATTGGACATGTAATTTGTAAATATTTATTCCCAAGTCTCTAACTTGTATTTTCATTTTCTTAGGAGTATCTTCTGCACAGCAAAAGTTCAGTTTATCATTTTTTTCTTTTAGGACCATGTTTTTGGTGTCATATATAAGACTTCTTTGCCTAGCTCCAGTTCATGAAGGTTTTCTTCTGTTTTTGTCTAAATCTTTCATAATCCTACATTTTCTATTTAGGCCTATGATCCTTTTGGAGTTCATTTTAATATGTAATGCAAAGTTTAGGTTGAAGTTTATTCCTTTGCATATGAAGATCCAAATGTTCTAATATTATTTGTTGAAAACCTGGCAGTACTTTTTATCACATCACAATGTATTTTAATTATTTATTTCCAAGTC
This sequence comes from Prionailurus viverrinus, assembly GCF_022837055.1. Taxonomy (NCBI): domain Eukaryota; kingdom Metazoa; phylum Chordata; class Mammalia; order Carnivora; family Felidae; genus Prionailurus; species Prionailurus viverrinus. The sequence goes on from NC_062565.1 coordinate 81,883,588, forward strand.
TGATTTCCCACTGAAGTAGGTATGTCTTCTGCTCTGAGTCTACAAGTCCCCTTGGTATCTGAAATCTATCTTAGAACTTTGAGCAGTCAATGCTCAATAACAATTGGTTGGGTTAACACATAATAAAACAGTGAATTCAGATTTTCTTGTGATTGTTAGAAATGTTCAGAAATATGTATAATGGAGATGACTTTTATTATTATTATTATTTTTTTTCCTTCTTCCATTCCCTTCTCAGAGAACATATTCCACTCATAGCCTTGATAGGAGTAGTGTATGTTCCCTGTGACTTTTGCTGTAAATGATTGGACTAGAAATAGAAACATAAATCAAAGTGGGCCAACTAGTTTTTCCATCCCCCAAATTGGATTTGGACATGAATAGAATAATTCAGATTTCTCTGGGTTCAGGGTCTGAAATATTATATAGACTCAAGGTCTGAAGCTACAATGTTGAGGTGACAGTGGTGTACCATGTAAAAGCGGAGTAGAACATGGAATAGTTACTTGAGAAGCAGAAGTGAAGACAGAAACAGGGGTAGATGCCTGACTTTGCAGTTTTCCTCAGTGTGGACTGTAGTTTTTGAGAGTCCCAATTTTTAAAACTAGCTTCATTGGGGGTTTGTCTCATTGTAATTAAACGGTCTAGCCAAAGCAAGGTAGTAAGAACAATAAACAAATAATATTAGATTAATTAAAAAAAATACCTAGAGGGTAATTAGACTGTAGAATTTTTGTATGTCTCAAATGAGTTAGCATAAATAAGATTTTATTAAAAATAGTTACACCATTCTTGTAGTCAATACATACATCCATGTATACTTCATTTAAATAACATGAGTGCCATTGAGAGTAAAACAGTAGTACTCGTTTTGAAATGGTCTCTACTCTTCTAAAGCTTCATTCATTAAGTAAGTTAGTCCCAAGCACTGGATATTGGTTATAAAAAAAGATGGACCACAGAGTTTGTCCTTAATAAGGCCACCTTAATAAGCCCAGAATCTAGCAGGAGAAATGGGAGTTAACAAATAATTATAATTTTAGACTCTTATATAAACAAGAAACAATAGTAAACCATACCAGTTAATACATAAGCACTCATAACATCAGAGGACCGCTGACATTGGATATAATCAGGGAAAGCTTCAGGAGGATTTGGGATTTGAGAACTAAGTTATGTATGTGTGGGTAGAGAAGAAAATGAAGGTATCAAAGGTAGAAAAGCTTCCTTTACGTATCTCAGTATTAATAAAAATGTAAATATTGCTCAGCTATTTTTGAAGCGTTGAACATTCATTCAAAGTTACATATAACTTTTCCATTGCTTATTTGGAAAGGTCAATAAGAGTAGAGAGTGGCAAGTTTAGTCTAGATAATGCTTTCAGAGTTTAGCTACAATTTGGGAGAAACATAAGAGCAAAGGAAAAGATGTTGCTGCCAGAGCTTGAGGAAGAAGCTGCTTCATGGTGTGTTGACAGTAATTTAATAAAAAAGGTTAACTTCTGGACCAGCACTCAAATTTCCTTAGTCTCTCCTGATGATCAAGGGCATCCTTTGTTAAGTCTAATGTGTTGGCCCTCAAAGTTGCCTAGTGTGCAAGGAAGCTGTCAATCACATGCTTAAAAAAATGTACAGCAGAAGGGTTCTAAAGGGAAATCAAATTACGGTCCATTTGGAAATGTCACAACCAAGTGGCACCAGGAAAAATGAAGAGGTTCATTGACTATTCAAATTGGTATATAAAGAGTTGCATGTTTTTGTTGCTAATCAAAGATAAAGCTGGCCTTTGAGCTGCCTATGTGGAGCCTGAGACCACCCAGGCTTTAGCTAATGTTAGTGTTTACATGACATGTTGGAAACAAACTGGGCAATTACAAAGGCCCAGTCTAACTAGATCCTAACAGGCAAAGTGCCCTCTGATCCAAATGTTAATAGCTTTGACCTTCATCGGTTTTTAATCTCATTCTGTCTGGCAGAGTAAATGAACTCTAGGTTATACTGTACAGAAGAGTTCTTTTTGTTTTTCATTCTGTTTTTTTTTTTTTTCCCTGATATTGCCAGGGAAAATGAAAGTCTTGTCTTTTTTCAGCTGGGTATATCACTGAGTGTATGCACAGAACGCCTGCTGATTGACTGTGCTTCAACAAAGGCAGATTCAGTTTGCAGCTGATAAGGAGCAAAGTCATCCATGCCGTGTTTACAAAGTAGGCAAGGAGAGTGAAAAATTAGTGATAAAAGAGCTAATCTTATTGTTTTGCTGAATGGGAGAATTGGCACTTTTGTGCTTGCTTTAAGAGGAGCTGGCATGTTGCCTCTCCTTCCCCCTCTATGCTTTGGCAGCAAAACAATTTTCAGATTCCCCAAAGTGTTATAGATTATAAAGGACACAGTAATGTTGGAAGGGTTTCCGAACATTGAGTAGGGTACAAACTGCACTGGAGATTGGCTGTTTATTCTATGTGTCCATGACCCACACTACATAAACTTCTGTTTTCTCCCTTTGGTATTTCTAAAGCAAAGATACATATTTGGACGTCAGAAAAATTCATTAGTGTTTAATTTTCTAGCACATTTAAATGCTTAGCTGTGCTAAGAATAAAGTTTGAAATCTCTTTGCAATCAGGCATGAATTCTGGCAGGGGTAACTGGACATCTATGAGTAATAGGACATGTGGCTGAAGGTAAAGATCAAGAAGGAGAGGTGTTTTTGTTTTTTTAGTTCATAACTACTTAGTTTTAAGGTCCACTGAGGTGGAATAAATAGTAGGGTATAGTAGTTCTTGGTGTGATTAAGAAAGCTGGTGTCCCTTTAAATTATTTGTGGTCGTAACTTCATCATTTTCTCAGTTTTTGTAAGGGAGAGGGGACAAATGATATTTTGGCTGGAGATCTATCCTAGGTTTTACAGTTCCTTACTATGCTGGCTTTTGCATTTAGCGGTGACTTGCAAAGACCTAAAATGATGGCATCCATGTATCTATTCCAGGTAATCTGGGTCATTCACACACTTATTCTTTCAACATAACATTCATTCAAGACTGCCATAGGCCAGGTGCTGGTGCTACTGAAGGAGCAAAGCATGAATCATCACTTCCAGGAGTTTCCAGTCTTGTAGGGAGGCCGGTGAAGCAGACAAATAACTATAATAAAGTCTACTAAATTTCATAACAGTGGTGCTTACAGAATACAGAGGTACCTTCCCTTGAGTAGTGGAGGAAAGCTTCCAAGTAGATGACAATTAATTGTATCTTGAAGAGTGTGTTGGAGAGTCAGGAGATGGCAAGGAGTTCAGAATGACTAGAGCCCTTCTTCTTAAGCTGTCATACAGAGTTCTGTGCCAGGGTATATAAGGCCACAGAACAGATCCAACTTTATTCATCCAATAAGAGTTTATTGTTTATTCATTTGACAAATATTTATTGAACAACTAATCTATGCTGGGCACTCTAACAGACATTAGGGATAGAGAAACAAATAAGACAGTCTTAAAATTCACCATGGATTGCCAGTTCTGGGGAAATACATCCCCAAACACCTATGTATATATTATTGAATAGAATATACAGATTTATGCAATCAACATGAATATTTCATATACATTTTGTGCTTGCAAGAGCAGCTTTTGGCAATGCCCTTAAACCCCAGAAGGATGTGTTCATTTTATTCTAGCATCAGGTATACTGTGTTGAAAGACTTTGAGGAGTGCTAGTAAGGTCTACATGAAGAATTGAGTGGGACATGGGATTTGAGAGGTAGGCAGACACTAAGCATCTATAAGTTTGCATTTTATACTAAAGGAAATGGAGAACTGTGAGAGGACTTGAAGCAGGAATGGCATGATCAGTTTAGGTCTTTAGAAGGATCACTCTGGTGAAAAGTACCCATAAGTACATCTGAGATCATTCTTTAAAAATATGGTCCTTATACCTGCTTTTCATTTTCCCTCTTTGAATCATTTGATGGGTTCCATCAATGTCCAAATAGTTAAAAATGAAGGATTTGAAATGGACAACCTGCAAACAGTGTATAGGCAAGAGAATTTGCCTTTGTGGGATTTTTCTTAAAGATGAGGTTGCCTAAAGCATGAATTGAATCTAAAAGTTGGGAACACGTTTATTCATGTTTTGAATTGAATTAGCTTTTTCTTTAAAGGATCTCAAAATAATTCACATACGCTAGACGGGTTATGTTTCAGACAGAGATTGTTTGGCTGCAGGTAGTTGAAACCCATTCAAACTAACTCAAGTTGCAAAGGGAGAATATATTGAATGTAGCCAGATCTTTAGGAGGACTATAGCTAGCATATGGAATGATAGCAGTCTGAGGCCAAGGAAGTTATTTTTTTTCCTGTGTCTTTTTGGTGCATATTGGATATTTAGCTTCATTCTTTGTTATCACTGCAACATGCTTTTTCCTTGTTTATTTGATTTATTTTTTAATAAGCATGTACAAAAATGTGCACAACGAATTATGTCCTTTTAGTCTAAGCATTATCAGAGACTAGACCATTTCAATTTTTCAGGAAAGAGAATTGGATTGGCCAATTTGAATATGATATTAAATATTCATAGTGAATTACCTAGTCCTGGTAAAATCAGCTGTGACTGGCAGGGGGCCCTGTAACTGCTCATTCATCAAGATAAGGAAGCAGGCTCTAGAAAGTTCTATTAGAAGAGGAATTGGGGTAGGGTGCAATGATTAGAAGAAGAAATGACAGGAATCTCTAACAACTTCCACAAAAAAAAGGCTGGCAAATCCTTGATGTTAGTAAGTATGCTTCGATAGGAAGAAGGGCACTCATTCCTTTTCTGGATTTCCTTTCTCACCTTCATGTTTTATAAAGAATAGATTCCTATATTAGTCCTGAGTCTTCAGGTTGCAATGCTATTAACTGAACTCATATTGCTAAGAGACATTGAATTTACTGATTTTTCTGACATGTTTTGGCAAGATGTTGGTTCCAAGCACAGCTAGATTTTGCTACTCTGGTCATCTAAGCAAGACTCTGTTTCTGTGACTCTCTAGACTCTGCTTTCCTTGCTGAAGGCTTCATTTTCAAATGAGGTCTCTATCATGTGGTGGAAAAGACCACTACAAGCTCCTGATCTGTATTCTGTTTTAAATGTTGGTGTATAGGGGGAATATTGCTACTTTTGCTCCAAAAACAATTTAGGCTCCAAAATGAAAGTGCAAAATTAAAATACAAATTAACATTTTGTTATCATTTTCTAGCTACTGACTTTTTTTTGAAGGAAAAGTAATTTTTGACATGAATTTTCTAAGAATTCACTGTATTATATGTGAAATCAGTTGGATAGCAATGTGGAAAATATGAATATTAGAATTTAAGACTCTAGAGTACAAGATACCCTGATATCTTATAATAGCCATAAAAGCATTAGCATGATGCAGCTTTATTTAGTTATGTCTACTATAAACCACAGCAAAACTTTTTATTCATTTTTAAAAATTTGCTTGTTTTGATGTGTCTTTTGCTAAATTCTGAAGTATGAGAATTCTTATTCTGTAGTTTTCAGATGTTTATAAATTTTTTAAATATTTATTTTTGAGAGAGAGAGAGAGAGCGAGAGAGAGCACGCGAGCACAAGCAGGGGAGGAGAAAACAGAGAGGGGGACAGAGAATCAGAAGCAGGCTCCAGGCTCTGAGCTGTTAGCACAGAGCCTGATGCTGGGCTCAAACAAAGTCATGACCTGAGCCCAAGTAGAACGCTTAACTGACTGAACCACCTATGCTCCCCCCCACACCCTGGGGGGGTTTAAATGTGTTTTTAAATGTAGTATTTTATATCTACATACCTGGACTATAATTTGTATTCTTCACTTATAGTTTAGAAAGACTGCTTAATGTTGTAAGAGGTGAATTGAAGGATATTGATGTTATAAGTGAGAGGCATTTAGGAGGCCAAATTAGAATTGATAGTTGTCTAATTTAGAGGTAACAAAAGCTAGAACAAGATCATAGCTATGGAAGTAGAAAAAGAGTATAGATATGAGAAAGACATATTCGTGTGAAAGCAAGTTAATTTAATTTAATTTAATTTAATTTAATTTAATTTAATTTAATTTAATTTAATTTTAGAGAGAGGGAAAGTGTGTGAGTGTGGGAGAGGGGTAGAGGGGGAGAAAGAGAGAACCTTAAGCAGGCTCCACATTCAGGGCTTGATCCCACAACTCTGGGATTGTGACCTGAACCAAAATCAAGAGTTGGATGCTCAACCAACTGAGCCACCCAGGGGCCTTGAGTTTTGTTTTGTTTTGGTGTTTTGTTTTTTTATAAGTTTTGTCCAATGTGTTACCTGCATATTGCTACTTTTCATATTTTCATTGTTAGCAAAATAGTAAAATTATGTCACTAAGTGGACTAGCTAATAATTGTATAAAATTGGTTTTAACAATCAGTTGAATAGAAGAAACCATATTAGTATGATTTTGTTGAAGGAAATAAGAGGACTGGAGAAGGTAGAAACAATAATTATTTATGCCTGATAGAAAGCAGGGTAGAAGAGCACAGTTTAAGTCAGAGATGCCTAGAGCTGGGGGAATGTGAAGCAGTATGAAGCTTGGTTCTGAAAGGAAAGAGGAGTTCTGATGACAATTTACTACTCATGCCCCATTGGGGTTCTCTCTCATGGCTATGGCCTTAGGAACATAGACCTTTTTGTTTTCCTTTATCTTTCCAGGTTAGTAAATTGTCACAGTAGCTACATACTCATGGGCTGTCAAAACCATTTTATTACAGATGTCAAGATAATCCAGGTGCAAACTACATAAGGAATACGTAAATGCAGTTTTAGGATACAAAACCTAGTCCTATTTCATTTTGGAGACTTCTCAGTGATCTGTATGGCTATGTTTTTCTGTTCCAAATTCCATAGTCTACTGCCTTATTTATTCAGAAATAAGGTTATTTTTCTATGTATCTGGCATGTTTCTGTCAGCTAAAAAGCTTTATTCTCTTCTAATTTAAAAATTTCAAAGTTTTGAGTCTTCTAGGAAGTAGAAGATATTTTATTTATTCAATAAGTATGTGTTAGGTGACTAAAGTCACACTTAGCCAAGTTGTCATGTTATAGGTGAGATGCTGTACATAATCCATCACAATACCACATATTCAGACTCATAATGAGGAATAGGTGGAGAGGGGTGTGTGGATGGAAATTGCTAAAATATGTTTGCACTGCTCTGGTACTTCTTTCTTTTTTCCTTTTTTCTTTAGGGTTTTGTCTCTCTCTTTATGTTATTCTAACACAGAGAGAAGAGGGAATACCAAATGTTGGGAAAAGATCCGCAGATAGGATAAGAACAAGAGTCTATGCTTAATAACTTCTCCTCTCATCCAAAGTTTATTAAAAAATTATACATTATTTTGGATTAAGAACTTCATTTTTGAGATGCAAATAACTATTCATAGGTTAATAATATTGACCATTCATACCATCTCCTTGTTGATTATTTTAATCTCATTTACTTTATTAGTTGAAGAGGTATGAAGTTGGTTTACTTTTGCCCTAGAGGGCAGAACTAGAATCTATACTAGAAGGAAAGGATTTTCTAAGATGGAAAGTTGTGGGATGGTGAGTTTCCAGTTTCTTTTGGTGTCTACTCAGGGTTGAGCAAGCATGTGCTACCAGAAATTCAAACATTGATTAAGAAGTGTATACACTGGAGGAGCACCTGGGCGGCTCAGTTGGTTGAGTGATCAACTTTGGCTCAGGTCATGATCTTGGGGTTCATGAGTTCAAGCCCCACATTGGGCTCACTACTGTCAGCCTGTCAGCACAGAGCTGGCTTCAGATCCTCTGTCCCCCTCTGTCTGCTCCTTCTCTGCTTGTGCTCTCCCAAAAAATAAATATTAAAAAATGTGTACACTGGAGTTCATGTATTAAAAGCAAAATTAAGTATCATAGTAACTTATGGAGGGAAACGTATCTGAGAACTAGGGATTGATAAGAAAGTTTGATGGACCAGGTTTGGAACAAAGTACAGTCAAAAGGTCTGGTTAGCATAAATACTCCACAATGGAGGCCAGGACATCAACATAGAAATGAATAAATTCTTGCTTTATTTAAATTTTTCTTAAGTATCTATAAGAGTCAGTCACTGGGATACTAAGAGAATGAACAAAGGCCCTAGTCTTGTGAAGCTTATATGTTAGTGGAGGAAACTGATACTAAAGTAATAAATAAATGTGCAACACATGGAATAGTGTTAAGTACTAAGATAATAACAATACAGTTTCTGAAAGGAAGCATAATAATGGAACAGAATAATGAGGAAGGTTTGAGAAACCTGGATGGAATGAGCCATGTGATGCCTTGGGGCAAAAGTTAGCAGAGAGATGGAAAAGCAACCGACAAAAGTGTAGAAGGAGGGAATGTGGTTAAAACAGAGTGAATGAAGGGAAAGGAGGTGGTAAAATGAAACAATGTCAATTGCTCCTCTGACCTTAGTCTCTTTCCTTAAGATGTGAAGTCTCTGGAGAGAGAATCATATTAACTGAACTTAAAATTTGTGCCCACTTCTTGCTGAATAAGGAAGAGGTGCAAGCTGATAGGAGGACTTTTTAGAGACTCCTTCAGCATCTTGAGAGAGGAATAAGGGCACTTGGATTCCCCATTCTTCTCAAAGGAAGAGAAGGAGAGTTTCCAAAGGGGAAAATTGTGGTATAGTTAGGAAGGAAGATTAACCTTAACAAGTAGGAATTGAACAGCAAATGTCCCTGTGGATCATTAGCTTAAGTGACTTTTAAGGTCCTTTTCAACACTAAGATCAATTGAGTAACAGAAGTGAAAGAATAGAGACAAAAAGGGAAAGAGAAAAGAGCTGAAAAACAAATGAAGTGCTCTACCATGGGTCAACCCCTCCCCCAGGCTTCTCCTACCTTCCACTTTCCATTACCACATGAGTAATGCTCAGGTTGGTCACAAGGCAAAGAGACAACCTGGTAAAAGAAATTTTTTACAAGGGATAAATATTATGGGAAATAAAGAAGCGCTAACAATTGGCTGTTCACTGCTGAACTTCTAAGAGACTCAACACGTTATAGAGGAGCAATCGCACCTGTGTAAGCCACACTTGGAATGAGTTTGTCCATTGATCCTTCATTGCCCAGAGTCAGTTTCTTTTTGCTTCTTCTACTGAAACAACCTGCTTCTATCCCATCCCTGACTTTTCTTCTTGTTTTGGCTTCTGCATACCACCTTCTCTCCACAAAGCCATTTACATTTGTTCCACTCCCCGTCTGATCTCCAGTGTCTTACATTCAAACTCGCTGAGGGTGATCTGATGGGATGGTTTGGTGGTCACTATTATCCTCTTGCTATCATATAAATTTCTCTCTCTTGGTGATGACACAGGCTGCTGGTCAACCCTTGTACTACTGCCTTGATTCAGAAACCTTGATTTAGGCATCTAGAGAGGATAGCAATAAACTTAGTTGGTGAGTGTGGAAGGTGCTCAGGGTTTCTTAGATTTTTTTCTATTGCAAAAACAATACTAAATTCAACATATAGGATGCCTGTTGTGTGGCAGACATTTAAAGCAAATTATTTCTGTCTCTGAGAACAACGTTACTATATAAATATTCTTATTTTTTACTTCCAATATCATACAAGCAGTTAATGGATAAGCTAAGATTTAAATCCAAAGTTTATATTTTCTTTGATGATATTAGCATACAGATCTGTTAGTACATAGATCTCTGAGGAAGTGAAAGACTTTTTGAAAAGAAATAGTGGTAGCCTAGGAGGTTCCTATTCTATAAAAAAAAGTCAAAATAACTTTTGATGGATCATGGGCTTGCATGCATTCATCAACCCATTAATAATTCCATAAACAATTTTTAATGGATACTATATACACAGGACTAAGGAAATAAACTGATTTAATAAGAAATAAACTGATGAGCAGGAATAATACTACCGTATATGAATCCAAATGGTTTAATATGAAATAGTACTTACTGTGCTGTTTTTTCATCAGAATGTCTGAATGCTAACTATGAAAATCTGGCAAATATTTCCTTGCAATTTGCAAGGTAGAGAATTGCTAAATAATGAAGGAACAACTGAGAAAGGAATCTTATGGGAAAAAAATGTTCAAGTAAAATATTCCATGTAAATTTTGAAATAATAAGCAAAAGGGATAACAGTGTTTTCCTTTTCTTGGAGCTCATGAAAAACCATTGTCCCAGAACAGTTACTCGATGGTAGCCAGATCCTATTCTGCAAAGACAACTGAATATATGCTAACAAATAAAGCTTTCTTTTAAAACTATACTGTTTGCTTTGTGAAAGAATTGTCGATGAGAACAAACATTTGAAAGGCCAAAATTATAGATACTTTGGCCTTTTCTGGATTTTCTTTTGGTCAGAAGCAAGAAAGATAATATTAACAGGAGGTGGTGTGTTATATATGAATCATAGTTAAATAGGTGCAAATTCACTGGCACACAACCAAAATGTGCCACTTTAGCTGATAAGTGAACTTCACTGTACTCTCCTTGGTCAGTGAAGAAAAACCAATACAAGTGGAAATGAGAAGCTGGTGCCCTCTGAATGAGCCCCAGTGTTGTAATGAGTTTTTAAAATAACTTAAAAATCCTTAGCAGGCCACTCTTATTAAGATTGTAAAAGAAATTACTGAATCCATACAAAGGATACACAGCCGATTGTGGGTATAGATTGAAACAGCTGGGAGAAAGCGGTTGTTCATAGATCTGTTGGTGTTGCCACAGAGCTTACTGTTAAATCCTGACATAACTTTTAGCACAAAGAAGTGCCTTCCATGGCCTGCCTCGTGTCTCTGGACTTTTTCACCACAACAGGAGGCTACTGTTTCTTTTTGCCCATGGCGGCTAGAAAGTTTTGGAATGTGAATTTAATCACAGATTATTTTTTCTTCTTTTATATTCTTAGGCCAGTTATATTGCTGCTGTCTTTACAGAAATCATCAGTGCTATAAATATATCTATGAGGTATCAATTTAAACATAATGAAAAGTGAATCTATAATAAATTCCCATCTGAAAGTCCTGGGTTTCACTTTTCTCTGATGGGATAAGGTAACATTTACTGAAGACAAAAATAATAGTCACCTTTGAAAAAAATATCCTATCAGAGATAGAAGTCCTGGGAGGAGAAGGATCATACCTTGAATGGATTTTGCATTATTTGTTTCATTTAGCACATGAATTTAACATTTAAAACTTCTGTTGCTTTTATTTTTCCTACCAGAGGTTTTTCCTATTCTTTCTTTCTTAGGAATGCTGTCACCTACTTATCAAGTAGGGTTCTTGGTTAACAAGAACACTGTGAACATATGATGAAGAGGAAAGATTCCATGAATCATAAGGAAAACAATCCCTGGCACTCTGGTTTGTGCCATCTTGAGGTCATGGTAGATAAAGAAATGAAAGATCTGGTTGGTTTTGTCCAGGAAGTTGCCTGGGGATGATTGAAACCTTGATTAGCCTGAGCTGTGAACAGAGGGAGAGCTTTGTCTTTCTCTCCCTATCTCCACTTTAGGTAGAAAATACCCACTGTTGTGTTTGAAGATTAGGAAGAAAGTCTGGACCTGGTAATCTTTTGAATGGTGACATGAAGTTAGGATTAAGATGCTGGAGGCTTCCTTTTTAAGATATATGGGGGAGGTTCAGCAGGAGGGCACATCAGAAATGCAGCTGGTGCCTAATCGCCAAATGTTTGAGGTCTCAGTTAATGCTTTGCTAGAGAAACTAGGATTTTGTGATTAACTTTTTAGAAGAAGTGTCAGAAATGCTTTCAACACATAGGTTATGACATTAACTACAGGATGAAGAAATCTTGTATGTCTTCTGGGTCAAGAATTGGAGGGGCTTAGCATTCTCTAAATCCCCAGTGGTGATGCACAAGGTGGATTTCAAAATTAAGACAAATTATCTTCTAAAACAAAGTGCCCCCATTCTGTTGCTTCAGAGAAAGTTCCTAGAACTGACAATGCATGCTGTTTTTTGAAACCAAATAATTAGGTGCATGAGAAAAAAACCATTTCTTCTGAGAATATAATTTGTTCTTTTCCACCTTTTATTTAAGTTAATAGGGAGATACATGAAAATACCCCACACAATTTACCTTGTCTTTATCTCTCGTTGTATTGTTTTTGCAGATAAATTCTGGGGTCATTTTTGATAAAGACACAGAAGTATCCCAGAGACCTTGGCTGTTCTAATTATGTCACTGTATGTTATGACTTTGTTAAATTAACATTTATTAAGTGGAGCATAGGGTGTTAGATGGTGAGCCGTGGTTCAACAAAAGATCAAAGGAGAAATTGAAATAGAGAAATTTATTACTTACAGGACCTGGAGGAAGTCCGTGGTATGCCTTGAGGAGCTACATGGGGATGTCAAGGCAGAGTGCAGGTAGAGAGAGAGGCCCTGGGGCACATAACTGTATTAAAGTCCATGGGTGGAGTACTGTGCTTTTGGGTTTCTGGGCTAAGGCTTGACTGGTCAATTTAAACCAAAAAAACAAAACAAAACAAAACAAAACAAAAAAACAAAACACACACAAAACCAGGGTTTGGTAAACCTAATGGGGATCTTTTTTAAGGGGAGCATAAGGGAAAGGACCTGAGAGGTGGGGGAGATTGTGGATCACAAGTGCTATTGGGAAAGTCCTATCAGGAACTTTAACTTGTGACTCCGCAGGCTGTTATCTAGGGCTTGCATGATGGGGGCTGGTGTCAGTTTAAGGCTCCCATAGGCCACTTGGCCATACAAAATGGACGCCGAAGAGGCAATACCATGAACTCTTGACCCGATATTATAGGGATGGCTTTGGCCTGAGAACAACCTAACCCAACTTGCAAAGTTCTGAATACAGGAGTTGCTCTACCAAGGCCAGCAGCTCTAAGGCAAAAAGATGCAGCATAATTAGCTCTTCTGATATCCTCTTGAACAAAATGTCAGTTCAGAAACCTGAAGTGTTTGCTAATGACAAGGGCCCAACTGTCCCATAAAACTAGAAAAGTGGTGTTTGTTGTCTATTTCAAGAACTGGAAATGAAAATCTTAATGACACAGGAAATGCTCTTCAAAGGCCAAGAAGTCTTAGTGAAAGATAAGAGGATCAATCAGTCTTAAATACGAGTTTACTAAGAGTAAGAGACGGGATGCTGCCAGCATGGATATGTATTTCGAAAGGCATGAATAAAACCCAGAAATAGTGTTAATTTTACTTTGAAGTATATAATGAAACCCCTCAAGTACCTAGACTTCAACACCCCTTTCCCAAAATGACCAGAATTTCCATTTTTGAGCGTTTATCATTTCACCTCTTTCCGTTCCCCAAGTCTTAACAGAATTTTAAAAGAGCAGCTAATAAATGAAGTATACTTCAGTTTCATGTAATGGATTGGATCAGAAGGGAACTGATAAGATGATATTGGAAAAGCAGGTGGGGGGTCGAAAAGCTGCAAAAGTGCTAAGCTGTGTGGGTTCAATTGATTCCTGGTGCGCAGGCTTGCAGTCCCCAGGTTATTCCAGCAAATAGAAAGACAGCACTCCCTGCACTATTACAATGAGGCCCTTCCTGAGGGATTGGTTACCAGCAGGGCCAGAGGTGATGAGGGGGAGATAAGGCCAATTAAGAATTCAGACCGAGGAAGCAGGAAACAGAAGCCACAGGGAGAATTCCAAAGGGGAAGATGGGAAATGAGACTCTGGGTCACTGTAGGCATTCATTGTAGAATACAAATATGAGCTTTAAACCCGCTCTAGAGAAACTCATTTGAGTGGGACACAGGATCAAAGGAGGCCAAAGCTTTGCAATGTGGTTTCTAAAGGCAAGGCACAGGGGCAGAATACCTGAGTAGAAACTTATCATTAAAACTTAGCCCCGGTGCTTATCATCCGTTCTGTGTTCTTGGCACACTTTGGGATATTAGAAATTTTAGTAGTGTACTTGAAGGAATTGAAAAGCTCAAAACAAAACTAAGCAATTCAGCAATAATTTCAACACAATCACTGCTGTAGTATAACAATAATGGCACAGTGTCCATAATAGCACCTCAGCGACTGAGAGCTAGTGGGGCATGTGGTGAGGAGCCAGAGGGAGGTCAGACAGGATACTGGCTCCATGACATTGGGCCCAATACTTAATGACTCTAATCATCAGCTTCTGCATCTGTAAAATGGAGAAGAAGAGTAGGACCTCCCTCCTAGGGGTGTTAGAAAGATTAACTGAAATAACCTGTGGAGAGGTCAGATCCCCTGACACTTGTGAATGCACATTATCAGACTGTCCCCTTGCTCCTCAGCCCTTGGCATCATTCACTGTCCTGATAGCCCTCTCTTTCACTCCAGAGGCCAACTTTCTCACCTGATTCCAGTCAATACCAGATCTTTCATGGGCAAAGGCATGCCGTCTCTTACCTTTTTCACAGCAAGTTGTAGTTCTGTTCTTACCAATCTACATGACCAGCTCACTCAAATGTACTGTCCAGTAGCCATTGTGGTAAAAGTATATCTCTACGAGTAGCAAAGACCAATTTCTTACATTGAACAAAATTTGGGGGCACAGGTGAGAAAGGTTCACAGTATATTAGGGTGCCCTGAGCTAGCCATTCAAGAATGAGCTTTGTAGGGAAAAGATAGAGGGTTTGTTTTCCCTCTAAAGGAGATCTTTCCTTCTCCCCTAAATAGTGGGCTGATAAATCACTTAACTGTTTTGTCTAGAAGCTAAATACTGTCACACACTACAGAAAGTGATTTACATATATCATCTCATTTTTCCCTTTTCCCAAACAATACTTTGAGGTAAATAATATTATTTAAAAAAATCATGTTATGAGTAAGAAACCAAGGCTTAGAAAGACTAAGTAACATCAAATTGAGTTATATATGACTTCAAAGCTTATGCTTTAGAATTTTCATTTCTAGGTTGTCTGTGATGCTGAAGTTGCTCATCCTGGGACGACACTTTGAGAAACTCTGCTATAGTATGTCCTTAAATCCTTGTTGAATTCCTTCAAAAACCACATTATATATAACATTTTGGGGGGAAATCAGAAATAATTCTCTACCAGGAAAGTTTTGATGATCCCAGGCTAAGTTAGATACCGTCACAACAACCCGGTTTAGTAAATGACTTCTCCAGTGGCTGAAGGTATTTTAAGTGAGCTTTGTATTTCCCACCATGCCCAGGGCATATAACTTTGGTATTACATTGCCTAAATCTGTGATTTATTGTCATTTATAATAAAAATGATTCTATGCATAGTAAAACAAAGCAAGAAATGAGGACCTGGAAATGGTTGTGGTTTGTCAATGGTAAGGCCATTGGTATAATGTTTGTTTGTTTGTTTCTGAGATTTTGAAAATTGCTTTAGGAAGCCTTAGGGCAGAAAGCTTCATTTAATTAAAATATTTTAAATCAAACCACAGGAACTTCAGTTCATAAAGCCTCAGGGTACAGCCAGCAATTCTAAGAAACTCAAATGAAATAGGGTGGATAAATATAATAATATGGGGGATAGGTTTTTGTTATTTTTTCTGCTTGCTGGGTTGAAATAATTAGGCAACAGAAAATCTTTAGTTAACTATTGGTATTCTGAGGATATTCATTAATTGCTACACAACTGTTTAGTGTTTCCCAAAAGAGTGTGTTCATGGAGCTTTGGGATAATAATCTAGGTTGTTCAGTGAAGAAAGGATTCCCTCTGAAAGTATTGCACCACTCTTGGAAACAGACATTGCCCATTGGCTTAAGAAAGGTTCTTAGAAGTCTTTTGGTAAGGGCACCTTCTCGACTTTGTTTAAACTCCCATTTCCCAAAATGTTTTAATCACAGGGCTTCTTTCCCTCTCCTTTCCCCTATCTCCCACCTCAAATAACACCTCTTCGCAAGCTATGGAACTAAAAACATTTGAGGAAAAACTAAGATACATGCTTTTAAACCAATATTGATGTGGAACCAGTTGTGTACACACACATATATTATTGCAAAGCTGAGTTCCTTCCACCTTTAACTTTTACTTTTTCATAAGTATTGTCTGTTTGCTCTCTGCTGTAATAAGGACCTGAACATAATGTAGATACCATTTGATGACTGAAACACATACGTAGTTAAGAGATGCTAGGGTTGCTTTCTGAGGTTATTAGTAGGTGGGATTCAGTAAAACCATAGAAATTTGGCCTAACTGGAGGGAGGATCAGTCAGATTTGTGGAAAGCCAGAAAAAAATTTAATTTCATTATCCCAAATATATAACTTCTATTTCTTGCATGCTGCCTAGAAAAGGTCCTTGGGGGAGTCTATTCTAATGACTAGATAGAGGTGATTTATAATTACAATAGCACTTGTTTATCTGTTAAATGTACCTGCATTGTCTGAAAACTACTTTCTCAATCAGTTAAATGTTTTTCTCTTTGGAAATATTAATTTGCTTAGCAAATTCATTTTTCCTAGGTACAGGAAAGTAATCTTCAACCACTTTTCCCCCAGCTAGAGGAAAGGTAAACTTTAACCTAACCATTTTTCTAATTATCAAACGTTTTGAATTAATGGGGTCCAAATTAATTAAGGTTTTATTATAGTTTCATCCTTAGGAGACAAGGTTTCATTTCCCTCTTTTGAAGTATTTTCCATCTGAATCAAAAGAAGATTAACCTCACCACTCTCATTGCTTGAAGCCAGTGGGTTTCAACTTCTTTTTTCCCTCCCCAACATACCTGATGGTTATGAAACAATCCCTCAGTAAAGCAAAGATGAGGTGTGTGGGGGGCTATAATTAGGAAGATCTCCCTAGGTGATTCTGATAAACTCCCTACCCCTTCTTGAGAATCCTGGCTTTATGCCTTTGATTAAAACCTTGTAACCCTCCGGCAAGCATGGAATTGGGGCAGGAAGGGCAAGAGAGGCCCTGACAGGACTCCAGCTAAGCTAGTGCCCTAATGGCAGGGGGTTTTGTCCTAAGTGGTCAACTAAGACATGGCTAATCAAAAGTATACCAGGCACCATAAGCATTGCCAGCATTGTTACCTGTCTTCACCATTTGTACTGAACACTGGGTGTTGATAACCCAGGGGGAGCCAGAAGGAAGGAGGTTGAAGGTCTTGAGTGCGAGCAGAGGTGGAGATTTACAGTTAATATACTTGACACCGGATCTATGAATGAGATGGAAAAGAGAAACCCATCTAAGTGCTTTCTCACCCTTTCTTCAACCTCAGCCACAGTCTCCTGAGGTCACTGATAAAAAGATACACTACTAAATATGGGCTCATGATAAGGGGTAGGGTGTTTGCAAATCAGGCAAATGAGGTATTAAAATTTAGAGGAGGAAATTCACAGTATAATGGAAGTTATTAATGGAAGAACCATAGCCATTGTTCTGAGTTCTTATTATGATATACTTTTGAAGGCCTAGATGAAATACAGCAGATGGTAAAGATAAACAAATATTCAAAAAATTTTTTTACTTCTAAGCAAAATATTAAATGTGAGTAAAATAGCACATTTCCTTTGATATTGATATACTGAATCTTGTAGGCTATTAAACAAAAAGCCTTTTGGGAGATAACTTGGTCTTACCTTAATGCCCTTATTGTTTTACTCTGTTCCAAGACTAGCTGGATGCTTATTTAATTACATCTGTATTTATGTAAGTTCCTTTTAACTGGTTGCCCACTTTTGATAACATTCCATTTGTCACCTAAATATTCTAAGGGCATAGCTGGTGATTAGAGGTGAAGACTGACATAAAAGGGGATTTCCCCTCTTTAACACATTCCAGGATATTATTGGGAAATATAAATACTCGATGACTGTTATGTTCACTTGTCAGTGAATTGAGTTTGAATCACCAGGATTGGGCTGGGTGTAAAGAGATCTGTTTTCTCATAACTCTAATAACAAGGAAATAAATCACTTAAGCTCTCTGAATTTCAGTTTCCTTATCTGAATAAGTGTTTCTTCCTTAGGCACCTGTTTGATTTTATAGGTCAGTGACATTTGACTTAAGTTTTAGGTTTTGGACACTAGATGGTGATGTTGTGCTGTTTTAAGAGGTCTGACCCAATGTAGTCAAGGTCTGGAATTAGGCTTCTCATTTTCTCAGATTTTAATATATATGGCTTATGACTAAGGAAATCCTATCCATGAAGCAAACATAATTGAGCATGGAAATAATACAAGGAGCAAGAAGAAACCAAAAATAACTTTTGCATGCTTTTTGACATGCTAGCTTCTAAACACACTGAATCTTATCTTAATTAGCTTAATCATCCTCTGGTGTCCAAAGTCCCTAACTCCTTTTTTTCATCTTACTTTTATGTTAGGTAACTTATTGATCTATTGAGGCTTCTTTGGTGAGCCTGGCTCCTGATACCGACCTCTGTTTCTCTCTCACATCTTTTATTCAACCCTTCAGATTCTTGGAACTACACTCCTCAGAACTACTTGTGAGACTTTTAGGCTGCCGGTTGAACTGTTAGAAATATACAAACCAACATAGGTTTTGTTCAGAAGCAAACTCCTTAAGAATTCATTTCCTCATCATCGGTCAAAAAACCTGAGAACGATTCTCTCAGAAGACCTGTTCTCTCTTGTGGACAACTTAACTGCTTGTTTACAAAAGCAGCTACAGGAGGGGAATGGGTTAACTAAAATGGCAGCTGCCTCACCCACTTTTGTTGGCACTGAGTTTTTGAGCTTGAAGCACAGATGGAAATAAGTGCTTCTTGAACTCCTTTTTTGGGGGGATCCTTCATTTTCTGGCACCAAGTCTGCAGATTTTCTGACTGGTTTTATGGGGGCGGTGGCAATCACCCAGCCTGAGCTCCTCTCCTGCAGAAGGCCAACTTGTTAATGAAAAGGCATGTCTAATTAAACCTTTGGCACTTTTGAACCTGGGTCCTTGGAACACAGAGTAGGCATTTTTGAAAAGAATATGTTCATTTTTATCTATTTAAAATATTTATTAAACATAATTATATCCCCACTTAAGAAAACGCGTCTTTGCAGTTTTCCCCATAGGGCATACTGCTTCACTGACATGAGTAATTGGAAATGGGGAAGTCTCTTCACTAAAGATCCTGTATGCTGTCTCAGGAAAACAGCTGTGCCACACAGGCTGAGGAAGCCATCTTATGTGGTTGGGTATTGTTCCCCTCAGGCACGGTTGTCCTGATTTAGGAAACTGGCAGTTCTGGTTCTCATGATAACGTTGGGTCATCATATTACACGACCTAATCTTGGACCTCAGCCAGAGCAGGTAAATTTCTGCTATTTTTTGGCTAGATGACACAATCAACTGTCACTTTTCTTTGACTTATTATACTTGAGCAGATTGAGATGTAGTTCATTTGAGGCTTGTAAAAAGAAAAATGGTTTTTAAATTGAACTGTTCCATTCCAAACAGATAAGGTTGAATGAAAATTAACCTGACTCTTATAATCCTCTAATTTAAGGCTAAGAGAAAGGAGGCCCTTTCACACAGTCTAAAAAATTCCACCTCATGGAAAATTTTTATTGCTGGGCCAAAGAATCTGAGGCAGAGATAGAGGCTCCCTGAGGACCTGAGACTCAGAATTTACAAATTGAATTCTTATGTTTTTTTTCCTCATTCATTGAGCAGTAGAAGAAATATAACTACAGAATACAAAGAAACAAAACAAAGCAAAAAAAAAACTTTGAGACAAAGGCAAAGGGAACTTGGAGTCAATTTTATATAGCCAGAAGAATGGACTCATACGGGTAGCACAAAGACCATTTTTTAATGAACTGAGCCTGTATTTGGGTGATAGCAAAGAGATAAGTATAATGTGGAACTTGGCACAGATGAACAGAAATCCTCACAGCTACTCAAACCACATCTCTTTCAGTTTCATTGTATGGTTACGACAGAGTAGTGTAAAAGACGAGGGTAAATGTGACCTAAACACTGTCTATCTTAGGTTTTACAATTACAATTTGAACTAAACTGTGCCAAATAAGTAAAGAAAGCTATGAAAATAAATACATAAAATGGAATACAGAACACTAACCAAATAGGCCCTATATTTAAAATGCATTTCAAATATTATTTAGGGAATTTTAAAAATCATTTTATTTCATGTATGGCAGCTAATGGTAAATTTAGTAGCACTTGGCAAGAGAATTTCATCAGAAGCAATAAACAGGTAGAGTGAAAACTGATTATATTCTGATTTATGTAGTTCATTCAAGTTCTGGGCCATTTGTTCTGCAGATTCCTTGTTTCTAAAATATCTATAAAGATGATTTGGTTACAAAAAAAAAAGCTTTATACTAGGGTACCATGTAGCTTTCTATCATATTATTTATGCTCTGTCCTCAGCCTTTCAGGTGAAGCTTTTTCACCCTTCAGTACTATTGTTTTCCAAGGGGAATTTTTATCAAGAAAATTATGTGGAAGATGGAGGAAAATTCTTAAATCTTAATAGAGATTTGTTTTTGGTTTATTTCTTTTTGCTTCATTCTTTTAAACAACACAATTTTATTTTTCACAGTTCTGGAGTCCAGAAGTCTGAAATTGAGGTATCAGCAGGTTTGGTTTTTTTTTTTTTTTTTTTTTTTTTTTGGAGGTCTCTCTCCTTGGTTTCCTGATGGCAACTTTCTTGCTGTATCTTCACATGGTCACCTTATGTTTTACCTCTCTCTCTCTCTACCTGTGTGTGTGTGTGTGTGTGTGTGTGTGTGTGTTCTAATCTCCTTTTCTTATAAGAACACCAGTGCAATGTTGGGTTAAGACCCACTCATGTGATCTCATTGTACCTTAATTACTTTTTTTAAAGGTTCTATATCCAATTGCAGTCACATTTTGAGGTCCTGGGAGTTAGGGCTTCAATTCACACAATTCAGGACACAGTTCAGCCCATGACACATAATAATTCTAATTTTAACTTTTTGAGAAACTGACAAACTATTTTCCAAAATAGCTTTTCCACTTTATATTCCTACCAGCAATGTATAAGTATTCCAATTTCTCCATATCCTCAATGACACTTGTTATTGTCTGTCTTGTAATTTAACCATTCTAGTGGAGTGAGAAGTGGTATCTCATTGTAGATTCGAATTGCATTTCCCTAATGAGTAATCATGTTGAACATCTTTTCACGTGTTTCTTTGTTAGCCATTTGCATATAGGCTTTGGAGAAATATCCAATTCCTTTGCCCAACCTTAAATTGGATTGTCTTTTTATTGTTATGTTGTAAGTGTTCTATTATATATTCTGAATATTGGTATTTGATGTATAAATTGTTATTGTTTATCTAAGCTGGTTGGGAAAAAAAAACAAAACACCTTCCCAAAATAAATGTATTTGATATTTATGGGCAAAATAAGAATAAATCCCTCTTTTAACTCAAGAATAATCCTTATGGTAAGGAATGAGATTCACTTTATCTCATTGCAAGAAGGGAACTTTCTTCACATTGTCTCTATGGTGATGGAAGAGAGCGTTTTATTACTATTGGAATGGGGAAGCTGGGCTGAGGTGTCATCCAAAGTCAGTCAATCCTTCAACAGATGTGATTCTGAATCACTGGTGCTCAATGCAAGAGCTCAGTACAATGGTGGATAAATAAACCTCTTAGAGGAATCAACCATGAAACAATTGAAGAATGAGTGTGATGGAGATGTGCAGGGCCCTACAGAATAATCTAGGAATAGGATAGGAGAAGGAATGGGAAGCTGTTAGCTAGGTAAGGGAGGCAAGTGGCAAGAGAAGGGTGTTCCAGCTGAGGAAATAGAGCATGTTGAGACAAAAAACAAGTAGGAGAGGCTGGTGTGGTAAGCAGGGGCAAGGACGTGCTGGAACTTACAGGCTGTATTCAAAATACTGGTCTTGGAGTGGCCTGGGTGGCTCAGGCAGTTAAGTGTCCGACTCTGGCTCAGGTCAAGATCTCACGGTTTGTGGGTTCCAGCCCTGCGTTGGGCTCTGCTGACAGCTCAGAGACTGGAGCCTGCTTTGGATTCTGTGTCTCCCTCTCTCTCTGCCCCTCCCCTGCACATGCTCTGTTTCTCTCTCAAGAATAAATAAACGTTAAAAAAAATAAATGAAACCAAAATACTGGTCTCTAGATTAAGTATAATGAGAAAGCTTAGAAGTGTTTAATTTAATTGATTTATTTAAAAGTTTTTATTTATTTATTTATTTTGAGAGACAGAGTGAGAGCAAGTAGGGAAGGGGCAGAGAGAGAGGAAGTATCCCAAGTAGGATATGCGCTGTCAGCCCACAGAGCCCTTTGTGGGGCTCAAACTCACAAACTGTGAGATCATGATCTGAGCAGAAATCAAGAGTTGGATGCTTAAACCAGGAGCCATCCAGGTGTCCAGAAGTATTTCAAACAGAGGAGTGTCATTATCCATTTTGCCTCTATAATAATATTCTGATTACACTGTATCATAGCCAAAAGTTCTCATTTTTTTTCCTACTATTTTTAAATTCTTAGGGAAAGTCTCATTATGACTCATATAATAGCACAAATTCATTCAAGTTGGGAACTGACTTTATTACCTAATCTAGAGAAGACCATTAGACTTTTACATGAGTATAGAAGTTCATATTGTAGTAACTAAAATTTTAAAAAGATAGCCAATTTATAAAGAACTGCTTGTTGTAAGAACCTTTTTAAAAGCAACCTTTGTAGTGTTTAATATTCATTCTGGAAAGTTTAAATATAGTTTTGATAGGATAATAATACACTCATTTTACCAACTCTCCCAATTTCCAACATTGTAATTTTTCTCATATGCTTTGTTTAATCTTGAAAATCCAATAAGCAATTTAAAAATAGAGATATAAAGACTCATTACACTATATGGACCCACTGGAAAGTCAATAAGCAATCGACTTACTGAGCCTTCTGAGATATGATATTTTTAAATGCAGTAATGTGAAGGGGAAAAATTTATTGGAAGTTAGATCAGTTTAATTCTAGTATGTATGGATACTGTGGAGAATAGATAAGCCCTTATCACTGTCATCTCTTCACTTCAGTATCTGAGAATCCTGACATCTGTTAGAAGTATCAAAGTGCAGAAATATTTTTCTTTATTTTTACACTATATATATATATATATATATACACATATATTTGTATATTTATACACACACATATATACACGTATACACATATATATGTGTACATACACACACACATGTACACTCAACTGTGTAAGAAATGTCATATTAGTTTTCTAAAAACTGAGCAAGTGTTACTCTGAGTACCCACCACACCCAGATGGTGGAGAATTTAGTCACATTCATTACTGGGGCTCCCTTACTGAGTAGGTTGATAAGAGAGCCTAGAATTCTATATATAACAACATGTTTAAGGAGAGCCCCTTAATTTTCAGCCCATGTTGTTTAACCTGATATCCTCATGGTTCTCAATATGATGGTTCTGCTCGTTCTAGGCCAAGCTTGGTTCTGGGTATCTTTGCTGAGCCTGGGAACCCTGAACCAGCTTTCCTTGGGGTGCCATGAAACTATTGCTTTCAGGTTCTAAGAACTTCCTGGGCACCTGGGGGAGAAGGACACAGATTCTACTATTTTTAGTTTCTTGCTTGATCTTGGAAAATCTTTGAGAAGGTCCTCTCTGGGCTGAAGCTTTGTAACCAAAAGCCAAGGAATGGTCAAGGGATGTTTTTAGCTAGCTTATGCTCTCAGCTCTATAACACAAGACGCACAAAGGCATTCTGTGTCCAGGAAAAGGAAAAATGTAGTGAAAATGTAACACAAGGTCTCAAAGATTGCTCTACAGTACATATACTTTTTTTTCAACAAGTCAACTAACTGGGTGCTATAAGTGCATGTATGTTGCAATATATGTGTATATAATAATAATTAAGATAATGATTAAAACATTAGCAAGAAGAGAGCTCAGCAATTGCATGTGAACTATATGCTGGCTGCTATGGAGCTGAGAAATTCACAAGTATTTGCACTTCATTTTCTTTCCATAGCCCCATGAGGTAGGCACTATTGTCTCTACTCTAGATACAAGGAAACTGTACCTTAGAAAGGTTAAGTAATGTGCGTGAGGTCCCGTAGGTCCTACTTGAAATTGCTCTGGCTCCAGAGCCCGGCTTTTAACCCTATGCTCAGCTTTTGCCTCTATTTCATAGGAATTACTCTTCATTCTTTGTGAGCTGTGAGACTTTTCACTAAGATACACTGCCCTCTGTCAGCTCCAGAGCCATGGGAAGAAAAGCTGAGGAGCATGCTGGCTCCTTTCCTCACCACCAAAGCACTTTGGGTGCAAATTTCTAGTGCATTGCTCATCAGATGAGTAGACATTAAAGGTGGTTAGAAGCTGAAATTGAGTTTAGAATAAACTATCTGATTTAAAAGATGTGATTATATTGCTGATATTTAATTAAACATGGGTTCTAAGCTGGATGCATTTCCCAATATGAAACCAAGTGTATTACTCTTATTTTATCTTCATGTTTCTACTTTTTTCCCCAGTGGGCAGGTTTTAGCTTTGAGCAGATTTATGGAAGGCATTTAAAGTCAGTTTTAAAATGAGATGATTCAGTTGCCAATTTGTTTTCTAGAGAAAAATTCTATGCATAATTTTGTCTAATGTTTCTCTTTAGGCTAATGATTGAAAGAATAAACTGTAGCCTGAATCTACCTATGTCAATGAAAGCTCATTTACCATCTTAGTGCTTTGCCACCTCAAATACTTTTCAAAGCTTTCAAATTATGCTGAATTGAATATACATACATATGAAAGTACATATGTGTATATCCATACACATACACATATATCAGTATATACATGTGTGTGTTCTCCTCAGTCAAAACATTTGGCATGTTTCAATATATTCATGATGTTTTGATGTTTCAATAATAATTTATTGAGCAGTTATGTTTATTTGTAACCTACATTGTTTTAATTTAATGAGTGCTCAGAACATTTTGATGAAATATATTTGACATCCTGAACATGGTCCTTTGTCCCTGTTGCGGGAGGGGACTTCTATGACAGTCTGGAATCTGCTTGGGATTTTGGCAGGCATTTCTATCTATGGGCCAGCAGAAATCCTGACTACCTACCAGAAGGGGATTTCCTGCCTCATTCTGGTGTGAGGAAACCAGAACACCTGCTGTCCTCAATGGTATTGAGATGTGGGGGCAAAAGGAATTCCAGTCCTTAAGGATGGAGTTTTTCTGTAGAGCTGCCCTCTATTGGCTTAGGCTTTTGAGGCAATTCTCTTTGCCTCACTAAACTGACTATGCTTTAATATAGAAGTTATTTCATATAGACCAAATCTCAAGTCTATACAGAGGAAGTGGCTGCAGTTTGGGAATCAGCTCTGAAGGGGAGTGGGATAGTTCAGTACCTCCATGTGAATATAGTTGTTCAGAATCAGCCCCAACACTTGAATGAATGTTATCTTCGGGTTGTTTAGGCCTGTGTGCTCAATCTGAGGGAAGACTGCCTTCTCCTTGTCAAATGTCCCCTTTTAATAAGGCATCCACTATACCCCACATTGTGTGATGTTCTTCTAGCCTCATTTTGCAAACAATCCCTTTCAGTGCTGTGGCATCACAGCCCTTAACTGTCCTTGACATTTAAATATATTCTTGTTGCCCTTCAACAGAATTTGTGGTTTGAAAATTTAAAGTATTTCTGCTGCCTCTGATAATACTTTCTGCAAGTCTTGTCAGCAAAATGTCCATCCAGTTTGGCGATCCACGGGAGGAATTTGCTTGAAAATTATGTTCTCCCCTGTTTCTTTTCCTAATAATTTGTAACACAAGTTCTAACATGAAATTAAAATTCTTTTATAATTTCATTATCTAGAAAGTGATTTTGCAGTCTGCTGAGGATCCAATGTTGAAGTACAGCACAGTGTACAAAATAATTCTTGTTTTAATACATCGCTATGGCTCTCAGAGGACCTTCTGCTCAGCTCAGTTTATCATTAGCTTCTATATTACTCAGGTTTCCGAGTCTTTAATTCAAAATGAAAATTAAACAATATTCATTTTGTCAGGGCAGTTTGTGGAGAAATTGGTTTTAAAAACCCTATATTTTTCAATTAGAAAGGCTCTTACCGTAGCCATGTCCAGTTTTCCTAATTGTTTAGAACCCAAACACTAGAAGCCAGAAAACCTTTAGAGAATGGACTCAGAGCCCCCGAGCCCCCATTGCAATGCACACCATTACTACTGATGGGCACTAGTTAAAACCTTATGAAACCACTAAGCATATAGCAGGAAACCAAAATCAAATAATATCTACCCCTAGTGAGTTTTTCAGGGGATCCAACAAGCATTTTTAGTTTGTATATAAATTTAAAAATGAATGTTTTAACTAGGAGTAATTGCTGTATTTTTGGCTTATTTAGGTCAGACCATTTTCACATTCCATTATCATAAAGCTGCATGGCATGGCAGAAAGGCGTGAACTTTGCAGCTTCAAAAATGTTGGACTGAATTCAATTCTGTGCCTTCTTGGAGCGGGTTGGTGTAGCTACTTGAAGCCTCAGTTTACTCATTTGTAAATGGGAAACAATTACAGTACTCCATAGGGTTGTTATGAGTGTGAGATAAAAAACACAGATGAAAGCACCTAGCATACAATTTGGCATCGAGTAGTTTCCTATTAAAATTTCCTTTCTTATACCTATCAATTATTTAAAAACGGAACTGGGTAGAAAAGCATAAAAGTAGAGCCTCCTGAATTTTGCTGCTGAAAGTCAGGCTCAGCTTCATGGATCAGGCTTTAAAAAAAATCTCACCAAGCCCTCAGGATTGATATTTCTATAGCATTAGCAAAAAAGAAAAATGAGATTTTTTTCCTTCCTCGGGCCTATTATTTTTTTATTCTTTTTTTGTTCACTCACTTACAGTGTATTTAAGTGGAAATCACTTGAAGCCCTTGAACCACCCTCCGAAAGCTTTGCTAAATCCCACATTTTTGGTGTCACTCCAGATACAGTACTGTGTCCCCTACCTTTGAAGTCTTTGAAGTGTCCACATTGTAGGCTGAACCTGTGGTGAAGCCCAAACTGGTGGTTTTGACTGCACAAACCCATTTAAAGCTGGGACAGGTGGGATTGAAGCGCGATATGAGAAGGGGTGGTGTTCGCTTCCCTTTCTTGACCCCCACCTCTCTCCACTCTTAGTCTCTTCAAACGCTTCCTGCTATAGTCGCAGACATATCAAAGACTGCTCTACTATGGCTGCGGTGACACTGAGGCTGGAAGTGACTGCTTTACCCGACCACAGCTGTTCACTGCCTTAGGGAGTGAACTGGAGCGGGAAGTACATCATGAGGTCTTCAGTTGCAGCCAATGACCTCATGTTTCTTTACACGGGAGAGATTTGAATCGAGGGTAAAGGATAGAATAAAACTTTGGGGATGCAGGATTTGTGGTATAAAATATTATTATCATAAATTATACTATATAAAGACGAGTTATGTTTTTGTAATTCTATGACGTATCTGTGCATCTTTGAACGTTATAGGATATTTTGCTGTTTTTCAAATAAGTGTAAATGGTGTCATACTACACAATCAAAAAAAAATCAGAAGTAGTGGAGTACTGAAGTTCAGAGCTAGACTGGATTTGCATACTCCTTTGTGACTAATGAGCCGTGTGGCCTTGGACAAGTCACTTCACCTTTGTATGTCTCAGTTCCCTCATCCATTACATGGGATTGTAATAGTACCAATCTCTTAGGCTTGTGGTGAATATTAAATATTAATGTAAAGAGAATTAAATGTATAAATTACATAATACATGTAAGGCACTTAGAGCAACACGAGGCACTTTGTAAATACTGTGTGTAAATACTGCTTTTATCGTTAACACATTTTGAAGTGTATATATTTGACAGATTATATTGAGTGCTGTGTCCTTGCTCATTTTAACTCCTATAATCTATGCTATTGTCTACATACACCATAATGCATTTATTCTATTCTCTTGTTGATAGATAACTGCTTCTTCCAATGAGAAGTACAAACATTAAGAAGATGAACACTTTACCCTCATTGCCCTGAATACAATACACAAAAATATCTCAGGATGAAAGCTCAGAAGAATTCCTGGCTTATAGGGTATTCACTCCAACAGACTGACTTGATATTGCCAAATTACTCTCCAAGCAGTTGGGCCAATTCATGCTCCTAATGTCAGTGTGTGAGAATTTCCTTTGCTCCACATCCTTGCCAACTCTAACATTTTTACCAATCTGGTGGGTGTGAAATGGGAGTGAATGGCATCTCATTGTTTATATTTTATTACCAATTGGGCTGAAAGCCTTTTTCGTATGTTTATTGGCCATTTGTGATTCCTTTTCTGTTCTTATCCTTTGCATGTTTTCTTACTGTTTTCTTTTCCTTATTGACTTGAAAGAGTTCTTTAAATATTGTTAGGTAATATCTATTGGTTATATAGATTGCAAATATCTGTTCTAAGTCTGTAATTTATCTTTTAACTTTGATGATGTTGTCTTTGTGAAAAAAGTTTTGAATTTTATAATCAGTTCAGTATATTAGTTGTTTCCTTTACAGATTAAGCATTTTGACACCTTGTCTAGGAAATTCGGCTGTTATGCAATTTGGTAAAGGCAAATGCCTATATTTTCTTTGAAAATTATCAAAGTGTTGATATCTATTTTAGTTCAGCTGGGATTTGTTATTGTTTATGGTGTAAAGTGTGTTTCTCTCCTTTCCCATATAGATAACCAATTATCTCAGCGAAATTTTTTGAGCAGTGTGTTTTAGTTTTTTCATAAATGCATAATGCCAGTTCTGTCGTATGACAAATAGCCATATACACAGGGCTTCTTTCTATTTTATTAATCACCGTGAATGTATTTGCACCAATGTCATATTGCAAAATAGCTTCAAAATTCATCTTAATACCTGTTAGAAATAGTTTTCCTATTTTTGTTTCTTTAAAAAACTATCTTAGCTATTCTTGACATATTGCCCTTTAGTATTTCAAGTTCCATGAAGAATGCTGTAGGCATATTAAATTGACTACATTGACTGTATAGATTAGTTTGGGGAGAACTGATATCTTTATAATATTGTCTTCTAATTCATTACCACGTGGGAGTGCTGTATTCACATTGAGTTTTATGTGCATCAT
This sequence comes from Prionailurus viverrinus, assembly GCF_022837055.1. NCBI lineage: Eukaryota > Metazoa > Chordata > Mammalia > Carnivora > Felidae > Prionailurus > Prionailurus viverrinus. Next base: position 81,912,726 of record NC_062565.1, read on the forward strand.
TCATATTTTCCTCATATTTTTATAATTTTTTCCGTAAAGTTCTTAAACCTCAGTTCCTAGGTTTATTATAGAGTAGCTAAAAGTTTTGGTTACTATTATAAATGGAAGGACTCTTTTTTCCACTTAAAAATTTAAATTTGTTTATATTGACGATAGGAATGATCTATTCTTTAAAACTTCTAGTAGTTTATTTGTAAGTCTTGAATTTTCTATGTAGGCAACTATTTTTGTTTTTCTTCCCAGGTTTTATGATTTTATTGCTTGTCCTTGTCTTATTACATCATCAGTATATTTACTACGATGTCAAATAGAAACTGAAATAGAAGGCTTTCTTGTTTTTTGTCTGACCTCAATATTAATTTGGACACAGACAGCTGAGTGCTGCACATTTTTGATTGATGCCATTGATCAGGTTAAGGAAATTTCCTCCTACTAAAATAGCACTATATTTTTATAATAATTCCATCTTAAATCATGAATTTTGTGGAAAAATTTTTGTATTTGTTAAGCCAATCGTTTAGTGTTTTCTACCTTAATTTCTCAACATAGTATATTTCATTTATAGATTATTTTTTATAAGAACTATCTTTGCATTCTTGAAATAAACATAAAATGTTTATGGATGAAGAGAGGGAGAAAAAATATGTAAATGTCTTAGAGAAGAGCATGCCAGCAATAGGGACCAGCAAGTGCAAAGGTCAGCAGGGTGTTTGGTCTATTTGGAAGATGACAGAATAGCATGGTCTGATGAAAACACTACTTCATCTAGTACATTTCTGGCAACGGATTATCCAGGTGTTGTGTTGGTCTCAGCTTCTCAATAGTGATGCTATTGGCTAGGAATGCCTGAGCACTCACCTGGGTTTGATTTACTTGTGGCAAGCCCCACAGACATTTCCCCCACCAAACTCAAGTTGTGGCTAGACCGGCCATTGTGGTTCTTATGATTTCAGGATTCACCTCAGCAACAACCATCTGATTACTCCAAGCCCTGGAGGGTACACTGCATGCCCAAGTCACACAGCAAGGTCCAGTTATAGAAAGAGGGAGGGAGCAAGACCTGGGGCTCTGTCTTTATTCGTGTCCAGGGGTAGGATGTCTTTTTCATGGGTTTGCTCTATCGGTGAATTTAAAACATAAAAGCAGGAATTAGGGACTGGGAAGGGAGAAGAAGGGTCATTCAAGTAGGCAGTTATCTAGGCTACACAGGACTTTCTAAAAAGGGGTCTTTATGGGTGGGGGCCACCTTGTTTCTTATCTAGTTGGTTTGCTAGAAGCTGTATCATGCACCTGGAAGTATGTTTGTTCAAGATGGATATTTTTGAAATTCATGCCTTGGCAACCAAAAGCTTGATGTCAGGTACTTATACTACACAAGGGTAGGAGCTCAGTGCTTCCCAAGGCAGTGCCTCTTTACACACCTCTCTGTATCTTCTACCCTAATTCCATCCATCCAGACCACCATATGCGACCCTCTTTCACCTCTTTGGAAGCAGAGCTAAATTGAATCCTCTTTCTAGTTCATAAAGATACATCTTTGTGGGTTAACCTTCTCCTATGGTAAAGATGAATAATTTGCTCCTGGGACCTCTTGGCCAGCATTCAACCCTGATTTTTATCTGGGGATGACCAAACAGGGAGTGTGCTTAAGTCACACTCTAATATTGCGTGGGTCTGAATTGGTGAATGCTATCTTTTATAAGTGATTGTGAAGAACGCTGAAGAAGACCCAAAGTGTGCTAAATTGATCCTGACTATTGTCAGAAGCAAGAGGAGAAGATATCATTCTTTCCAGTGAGTCAAATAAAAGGAGATATTATATATAATTTTTATTTAGTTCAAGAGTGGGATGTCCTGGCAGTCCAAGGGCAGTAAACATACTCCTTATACATGGAGGGTCTCAGTTTGCTCTTTTAGTGCCCAAACTAGAAGGCAAAGAAATGGAAATACTGAGTGGGACACATGTAATACACTTGAAGAAGGCTAGAGGGAGGGGAGACACTAGAGTTCTGTCTCACCTATGTGTGGGGCCAAAGGCAGAACAATCTCTATTTGCCTTTTGGGACAGATAAACCCATCCATCAGGCTGCATCTGGTGCACAGACTGAGGCCTTGACACCCACGTGCTGAAGGATTTATTGGCCTTGTTCAGGGACTCATAAACTTCCTTCTTGGCTTCTTTTCTCTGGCTCATTGTCCATGCTGTTCTTTGGCTCACTAAGCCTATTGGTTATGCTGGTCAGTGTTTCAATCCTCTGCTTTGTGAAGGAGACAGTGTTACACTTCGTGTGCCTTTGAGTATCTCCCAGGCTCAGACAGCTCCTTAGCAAAGAAATCCTCATACTTGCCAGCAGACGACACAATGGCAGGGCACCAGGACAAAACCAGGGGATTGTGTTTCCTTTCCTTACTTCTCTTTCTCTCCATTTTTACATTTTGCAGAAGCACATGGCTTTGGCTTACTAGCTGAATGGCAAATTTTTCTTTTCTTTTAGGCTCTTGTGTAGAATAGGTGGCTGGCTGCTTGCTTAATGATCATGGTCATGAGACACAGTCACTTCCATCTTGGCTCTGTGGCCTCAGGTAGCCAATAGCTCAGGATGTGTCTACCTTTGTCTTTTGAGATCACTTTAGTTTTCCTCTGCCCTAAGATTACTAAGCATATATTTACATGGGAGGTTGAGGTAAATTATTCCGTTTCAAAAGAACAATTTTCTGAGAAAGCATTTATCTTGGGATTTCTTTAAATGTTAAACTCTCCAAATGCACTTCAAATTAATTCTATTTGTGAAAATTCTATTTAGATACTCAGTTGTGTGTTGTATGGATTATTACATGTGCCTGCTGCAAGTTACAAGGGACAACTAGACTTAAAACATATTTGAAATGAATGATCATTTTGAAACTGTTCAAATTGATGTAGTATTTTAAAATGGTAAGCTGCCCTGAGCTGCATTGAAAATGGCTTGAAAGGTGTGTGGGGAATGTGCTATTAGAGACAGAAAGATGTCTGTTTTTAAAACAATAACAGTAGGTACATATTTGAACTCTTATTTTTCCACCTATTTTCCTTATAATGTCTTTGCTCATTCTCATAGCAACCCTTTGAGGTATGCACTATTTTTACCCTCTAAAGAAGCAGGATAGTGTAGTGAATAAAAGCTCCAGACTGGGTTTAAATCTGGGATCTATGACTTACTACATGTGTGAACTTGGGCAAATTATTTAACCTCTCTGTGTCTCATAATTCTTACCTGTGAAATGGGTACTTACATACTATGATGACTAAATAAATCAAAATATCTAAAGCTGTCAGAACAGTTTCTGACACATAATAAATACTTAATAAATGTTGCTCTGATATCTGCTACAGATAGGTCAGCATTCTTACACATGCATTGACTGACGTCCTGAGGTATAGGGTGGTTAAGTAACTTACTTTAAGCTACCTAGTAAATAGCTAGATGATAAACTGGAAAACTGACTTAAGTCTTTCCACTGGCCTTCATGCAAAGAACCATAATATTTTTTTGTCTTGGGAGACGTAGCACAACGTATTTTATTGAAATATATTAATTCTATAGATATGTAGGTGGTGCCACCTGTTACTGTTTTCTAAAGGTACTAGAAATTGCAAAACTAAATTATGGTTAAAATTTAGCCTTAGGACCATTTTGCTTTAATTGTAAAAGCTGAATAATTTCAAGTAAACTGCTTTCTTTTCTTGCTTTTCTTTAAAAATTTTTTAACGTTTATTCATTTTTTGATTGAGAGACAGAGTATGAGTGGGGAAGGGGCAGAGAGAGAGGGAGACACAGAATCCAAAGCAGGCTCCAGGCTCTGAACTGACAGCACAGAGCCTGACATGGGGCTCGAACTCAGGGACCGTGAGGTCATGACTTGGGCCGAAGTCAGACGCTCAATTGACTGAGCCACCCAAGCGCCCCTTTTCTTTTCTCCTTTCCTTTCCTTTCCTTTTCTCTTTTCTTTTCCTCTTTTCTTCTCCTCTGCTCCTCTCCTCTCCTCCCCTCCCCTCCACTCCCCTTCCCTCTCCTCCCTTTCCCTTCCTCTTTCCTTCCTTCCTTCCTTCCTTCCTTGCTTCCTTCCGTCCTTCCTTCCTTTTCCTTCCTTCCTTCCTTCCTTCCTTCCTTCCTTCCTTCCTTCCTTTTTTTCTTTCTTTCTTTCTTTCTTTCTTTCTTTCTTTCTTTCTTTCCTTCCTTCCTTCCTTCCTTCCTTCCTTCGGAAGGAGAAGTCATTGTTTTTATAAGATTCAATAAATAATACATATGGATTTAAGAGCGCATGACAAGTACTCCAAAGACCAAATGTGTAACTTGGAATCCCTCCTTTCTACCAGCATTTCAAAACCTCTGTATACCTTTCTTTCTCTTTTTCAATATCTTTTGCCACTGAGACCTGTCCCTGAATTTTTCCTGTCTCAATATTTAATATATCACACCACACCACACTGTACCATCCCATCCCATTTTATACGTACTAAGAGGAAAACAAAGAGTGCTTGCTTATGAAATTTAGGATTACGAATAGCTGAATAGTGAATATGTTGGCCTATAGAATTAAGAATTAAAGTGATATTGATATCATAGGAGATAAATATCTTAAACCAGTTTCATGAAATACATGGCTAGGTTTGACTTGATAGTAGTTTATATAAATGCCTGATGATGTTAGGTAATTATAAATCCAAAACAAATCAACAGGGACACTCTTGCTCTAAGAATTCATATACTTTGGACTATATTGTAGGTCCAGGAAAGTCAGATGCCAACTATGTCCAGGCATGCTCAGTATATCCTGTGTTTCACTTTAGAAAGGACTTTGCTAAACTAAAGATTTTGGGTGTTGATAGGAGATCATAAGAGCTGTGATTGAAGGAGCTGCCTGATGATCATTTTAGGGAAGAAATGGTGTAATGTGCACTTCTGCCGGGGTGTTTTCACAATGCCCCAGTCCACAGGATTGGAAGGAGGCCCCAGACTGTCTCAGCAAGCAGTGAGCTTGTCTGTTAGCAGAGGCACTTAGCTTTCTGCTGTTGTGTGCTGTCTGTTCAGTGGCTGTGAGCCCAAAGAATCAATCAAAATCAGGAGAAAAAAATGAGAGAACTGCTGGAGAACTTTGACTTAAAACAGAGCAGAAGAAATTTGGGATTACCAAGAAATATTTCTGCTGAATCACCATTTCTTCAAAGACGTTCTGAATTTCCTAACGCAATAATAATTTTAATTAATTTAATTATAAGCACATTTCTGTATCACATCATTTTAGATGTTTTTCAAATTGTCTTATAATTAAATAAATGGCCAATTTCCTTCAAAGATGCAGAGTCACTTTGGGAACTACTGAGAATATGGTTATGGACTAGACACAATATAGTTGGGCCAGAAACAATTCTAGAAGACACTCAGGGTGAATGTGTATATATGTGTATGTGTATGTGTGTATGTATATGGTAGGATTAGTTAATGCCATTTTCTAAAAACAAATCCAAATTGATACCATCATTTTAATAGTTGCATTAATTTTTTTATATAGATGGATTTTCATTTTTAAAAAGAAATTTCTAAATTGAGAAATTCAGATTCTTCTCTTTTTCCTATTATAAATAATATTCTTTTTGAGCACATATCTTTAACCACATGTACAATTACTTCCTTTGGACAAGATCTGAAAAGTGGGGCTGCTGGTTTGATGGAGTGTGTAATTTAAGAAGTGTTTCTAGATTACCTGTTCTAAGTTTACTTCAACTCATATTCTAGTACTACCAGCATTCAATAAGAATATTTCTTCTCCCATTTGATAAGAATATAACCAGTCTTAAAATTTTCCTGTTGGATCAGCATGTTATTTCCTTATTTTTTAAATTATACTTATTTGAATACTCCTGAGGATCAACATATTTTGTTAGGTTCATTGATTATTTCCATTTGTTTTTGTGAGTTGCTTTTTTTTCCTGAGAATCTTTTCATTTTCATTTTGCTTAAAGAACACTTTAGCAGAGGGGTGCCGGGGTGGCTCAGTCGGATAAGCCTCCGACTTCAGCTCAAGTTATGATCTCATGGTTCGTGGGTTTGAGCCATGAGTCAGACTCTATGCTGACAGCTCAGATCCTGAAGCCTGCTTCAGATTCTGTATCTCCCTCTCTCTGTTCCCCTCCCCTGCTTGCATTCTCTCTCTCTCAAAAATAAATAGACATTAAACATTTTTTTTAAAAAAAGAACTTTAGTAGAAAACATTGGTGCCCCACCAGCATACCCTCAGTGTCTTTCCTATTTTTGTAGACCCTGGCTTTGAGTATGCTTTTAATCCCGACAACCAAAGCATGTCTGTCGTTGCTGATGGACTGTATCCGGGCTTCCAGAAATGGTTTTGCTTGTGTGTTAAGAAGACTGGGGATGTGTGAGGGAATAGGCTGACTATTCCCTATAATAGTTGGGACTCTAATAGGGGACTCTGGCCACAGAGCAGATCACAATTCAGAGTTGGCTCCCACAGGGATCAAGGAAGCTGCAGTATTTATGTCCACACACTTGCATTCAGCCATTGGTTTGAGCCCTGCATTGGGCTCTGTGCTGACAGCTCAGAGCCTGGAGTCTGCTTCAGATTCTGTGTCTCCCTTTCCCTCTGCCCCTCCCCTGCTCATGCTCTCTCTCTCTCTCTCTCTCTCTCTCTCTCTCTCTCTCTCTCAAATAAATAAACATTAAAAAAATATTTAAAAAACACTAGTGAAGACATTTCATTAAGGATATTTTCTCTCACAATGAGTAGAACTATTCTCTGCAATTTATTAATCTCATTGTTTTAGGGGGATATTTTACCATGTAAACATTGTTGTATTATTTTGTAATATACTGAGGCAAATCTTATTTTTTTCCTTACTTATATGTGACTTTGAATATTTCTTAAAAATGTATTTCTTAGTCCCTGTGTTATATAAATGTTCACCTTTCTTTGGTTTTCCATTTAAATCATTAGATTGACTTTGCTTGTGGCTTAAGATTCTCAGATGAATAGATTTAGAAATTTCATAAATTTGAGAATTTTTCAGCTATTATTTCTTCAAATATTATCTGCCTCCTTGACTTCCATTTCAGACTTTAGACTGCTTGATGTTTGTCCCATAGGTCCCTGATACTGTGTTCAGTTTTTAAGTATTTTTTTTCCTTTTTATAGCTTCATTTTGGAAGAGTTGCCATCGCTATTCTTTCAAGTTCATTGATCTTTTCTACTGCAGTATCTGATCTTTCAGCAACTCTATCCAGTGTATTTTTCATGTCTGATACTGCATTTTACATCTTTAGAAATTTCACTTGTGTCTTTTAAAAATATCTTTTATTTCTCTCCTCATCATATTTGTGTTTTCTTCTATCTTCTCTAACATTTGGAGTGTATTTACAGCAGTAATTTGACATCAATGTCTGCTGGTTTTATCATATCTTTGATTTCTGTGTCTATTTTTATTGGTTGATTTCTGGTAATGGATCAGAGCTTTCCTACTTCTTTGCATGTATGGGAATATTCAAAGAGTACTGCTATTCTTTGGATGCCAGACAATGAGAATTTTGATTGGATGACATACGTTGTGAATTCTACACTATTGGCTGGTGGATTTTATTAATTCCTCTAAATAGTGATGATGTTTGTTCTGGTGTGCAGATAATTTGCATGGACTCAGTTGGATCATTTTGAGGCTTCCCTTTAAGGTGTTATAGGGCAGATCCTGAGCAGCCTTGGGTCTGGTGCTAATTTAGCTCCATTACTAAGGTAATACTTTTGAAGTGTTCTACCCAATACCCCATGTCTTATCACTCCAGCAGGTGAGAACAAAAACTATTCCTAACCTTGTGTAAATTCTACATATTGGTGTATCCTTCCTGGCCTCAATACGTTTTCTCATACACATACAAAACAGTGTTCAGCCAGTCTTAGAGTAACCCTTCTGCAGATTTGCAAAGCTTTGTCTTTGTCCAGCTTCCTCCTCCCTCTTACTTTGCTCTGCAATGCCTGCTGCCTTGGCTGTAATCTGTCTCTACAATTCACGTGACAGCTGAACCCTGTATCCCTCCACTCTGCGCTGTGGCCTGGACACTTTCTAGGTGGTAAGCTGGGGACATGGCAGGGCTCGCCTTATTGGTTTCATTTCTCTCAGGGATCACGGTCTTCCACTCCCTGTAGACTGCTGTGTGAAACCATTGTTTCACACATTTTGTCCTGTTTTCCCGTTGTTGAACAGGGTAATTGTGGTCCCTGTTACTCTATCTATCGTTGCTGGAATCAGAAATCTTTGGTTGATGCCACTTGACTTCCCTCTCTTCCTCAGCTCTTCATCATCATCTTGACTGCTGGAAGGACAGGTGAAAGAGAGGTCAGTATTTAGTGAGAGGTCAGGATGTGCTAACAGAAAAGGTAGTTACAAGTGTGATGAAAAGACAGTTTTAAACAGGGGCAGGAGAGGAATGTCCCTAAGTATATCTGTTCTTGTAATTATCTCTGTGCCTCTTTACACTTCTATGTCCCATTGCTCACCAGCTGTGCTTATTAAAGATCTCCAGGTAATAGTCATCAACCTTGCGAGAAGTAGGGACTGCCACATCCCTCGAGACTTCTTTAAGAGATATTTGAATCTCAGAAATAGCCACTTGTGTCATTCTCTCAACATTCAGCTAACGAGAATTTTCTGTTCTACTCCAAACACTTCATTTTCTGCCTCTCTTCACAGGTAAGAGAAGTTACACATTGAAGAACTGGCTAATGATTCGGTTCCACATCACTGAATTACCTCAGAGGAAACTTAAAATGCTGCAAAATCATGATTACTTATCCAAAGAGTATATGGGGTTTTACAAATACATTTTTAGTGCCTGGATGAATCTGTTGATACAATCATTACTTTAATCTCTTTTCTTGTCTCTGTAAGAAATCCACTGGCATGTTATAGATTATATAGACACCATCCCATATGGAAATTTTAAAGATAATAGAATAGCTTTTACGATTGACACGCTGGGGGGAAAAAAACAAATAAGCACAGAACAGTGTGCTTATTTTTCATATAAGTTTTAAAAACATTTTCTTGTGAAGTAAATATACAGACTAATGTGTGAACCAGAGATTAATGGTTTAATAAATAATAGAAAGTGAACATGCATGTTTCCATGGCCAAGGTCAAGAAATATAACACTACCAAGACCAAAAATATCCCCTATTCTTCATTATTATTAAGAACCATTTTTTTCCTGGGGTCCCAGGTTGAGCATCCAACTTTCGCTTAGGTCATGGTCTGGTGGTTGGTGAGTTAGAGCCCCATGTCAGGCTCTGTGCTGACAGCTCAGAGCCTGGAGCCTGCTTCAGATTCTGTCTCTCTCTCTCTCTCTCTCTCTCTCAATCTGCCCCTCTCTGCTCATTCTACCTCTCTCTCTGTTTCTCAAAAATAAATATTAAAAAAAAGGACTTTTTTTCCCTGAAGGTAATGACTACTCACTCTGAGTTATATGATAATTATTTGTGTTTTTCTTCATATTTTTATCACATATGTATGTATAAATGAAGCTAAGTGAAAGTATGTTCATGCTTTACTTAAAGTAGATATAGTTTGCTTTTATGTATTTTTAACTTTATTAGGTTAAATAAGTGAATCTGAATCCTACTGTGTCTTCCTCTTTACCCAATTTTATATTTATGAGATCTATCTATGTTGTGTGTAGCCTTAGTTTTATTTATTTTTACTGCTTTCAGGTAGTTCCTAATACTGCATTTCAGTGTGCCATAATTATTTATCCATTCTATTGCTAGTGCATATATAGGTACTTTAAATTTGGTGTTCCTGAGAATAATGTTTTTATGAACATTTTTGAACATGAGCCAGAGTTTCTCTAGAGTAAATACCTAAGAATCTGTGGGCATATAGTATTAGTCCACTGTTGTTGTTTTAGCTTGTGTTTCCCAGGTTACCAGTGAGGTCAAGTTCTTTTTTATGTTTATTAGCCATTTAGATCTCCTTTTTTTTTTAAGTGTAAGTGTCTTTTTTTTTTTAGTCTTTTGGCCATTTCAAAATTGTGTGTGTGAGTACTTAGAATATGACTCTTGCTGTGAGTGTTTTCTTCCACTCTTTATTACCTATTCTCTCTCTTTGTGATATCTTCTGATGAACAGAAGTTCTTAGTTTAATGTAGTAAATTTGTCAGTCTTGTCTTTCATAGTAGTGCGTTTTGTGACTTGCTTAGGTAATTTTTCCGTACTGTGAAGTTAAGTAGATAGTCTCCTCTATTATCATATAAAATCTTAGTAGTCTTTATTTAATGTTTAGAACCCTAATCCACCTGGAATTAATTTGTGTGTATGGCCTGACTTCATGGTCTAATTTAATTTTTTCCCATACAGACATCAAATTGTTTCATTGCTATTTGTTTAAAAGTTTCCTCTTCCACACTCCTTACCACTAATATTCCTCTTATGAAGCAAGTGTCCGTACATGTGTTTCTGGGCTTTTTATCTTGTTTCATTTACCTGTTTTTCTCTATTTGCGTCAATGTTACACTATGTTTATAATGAATCTTGATATTTAGTTGGGTAAGTTTTCCAAATTTGTTTTTCTTATTCAATTGTTGTCTTGACTCCTCTTGACTCTTTTTGGAATATAAATTTAATAGTCATTTCTTCTTTTTTGGCAAAGAAAACTTTAAAAATGGCTGAAATTTCAATGATACTGTAATAGTGTTGTATGGTGACAGAGGGTAGGTACACTTGTGGTGAGCATAGCATAATGCATAGAGAAGTGGAATCACTATGTTTTATACCTGAAACTAACATAACATTGTGTGCCAACTATATTGAAATGAATTTTTTTTTTAAGTAGCTGAAATTTTAATTGCCATCACACTGAATCTAAAGATCAATGTGGGGACAATGCACATTTTTATAATACTGATTTTTTCCAACCCCTAAAGATGATTTATTTCCTGATATATTTAGATCTTCTTTAATATCTCTTGATAAAGTTATATCTATTTTTTTCTCAAAGACTGATTCCTAGTCACCATTTTTAAATATCTAGTTGCAAATGTTAAAAATTTTTTATTTTATCAATTGTTTACTGCATCTATTGAGATGCATCAGTTAATGTGGTAAATTACTTTGATTGGCTTTCAAATGTTAAATCAAACTTAAATTCTTTGAATAAATCTGGCCCAGTCACAATGCATTAATCTATTTTATCTGTGTTATATAGGCTGGGTTTTATTTGCTACTATTGTATTTAGTGTGTTTGGATTTATGTTCATGAGTGAGTTTGGCTTGTAAATATTTTTCTCCTATTTTCTGTGCAGGCTTTGTTATCAAGATTATACTAACCTAATGAGGTTGGCAAAGTGTTTCATTCTCCATCTCCTATTTTCTAGATGAATTTGGGCCTCATTGGAATTATTGCTGTTTGAATGTCTGATAGAAATTGCCAGAGAAGTAATCATAGCTTAAAATTTTCTTTGTGGAAAGATTTTGAGTACTGATTCAATGTCTTTAATAATTATATAACTATTGATATTTTCTATTTTTTAAGTCTATTTTGCAAAATTATTTTTTTCTGTATAATTATCCATTTCACCTTGATTTTCTTTTTCTTTCTTCTTTTTTTTTTTTTTTTGTGTGCCATCCTTGCGCAGGGGCCATGCTAATCTTCTCTGTATCGTTCCAATTTTAGTATATGTGCTGCTGAAGCGAGCACTTGATTTTCAAATCTATTGACTTACAACTGTTTACAATAGCTTCTTTTAAAAATAAATTTGCAATAAGGTATATTTAATTAAAAAAATAAAATAAATAAAATGTGTAAGTCAAGAAAAAAAATAAAAGTAAGCACTGATCTGTCACAAAAAAAAAAGAAAGAAAAAGAAATTTGCAGGATATAAAGTGGTGTCTCCTTTTTCTTTCCTGGTAATGGTTATTTGTGCTTTCTTTAATGTTTTCAAAGAACTAACTTAGATTTCTTTCTCTTATCTATTACATGTTTGTTTGCCTATTCTATTAATTTTTATCTTATCTTTATTTCTTTATCTCCATTCTACTTTTGTTGGATTTCTTTTAACTTTTTGTATGGATGTTTACTATATTAATTTTGAGACATTTTTAAAATTAATAAACACATGTAATCAACACTTTTTTCTTCTAAATACTGCTTTGACTGCATCACCTCAAGTTTAAGTTGTAATACATTATCATTCAGTTTAGAATACTTCCTAAATTCTGTCATGATTTCTTCTTTGACTTATGGGACAGTTAGAAGTTTATTTATTTCCATATATTTTCACATTTAAGGTCGTTGTCTTTTATTCTAGAGTAATTCCACTTTGACCAGAGAACATACTATGTGTTATTATAATCCTTTGAAAGCTGTTGGGACTTAACCCTATGACCCAGTTTATGCTCAAGTTTTGTAAATGTTCCATGTGTGCTTAAAAAAGATGTGCATAATGCAGTTGTTAGGTGCAGTGTTCTAAATATACCCATTAAAGGTTTTTCCCCTATTTTATCAGTCATTGATAAAAATGTTAAAATCAACCATCATGAATGTGTATTTGCCTTTTTTTATTTGAGATTTTTTCTTTAGCTTTATACATTTTGGTAAATATGGTATTAGGTGCCCACAAAGTAAAAATTATTGTATCTTCAAGATGAATACAATTCTTTTTATCTATATATATTGGGCCTTTCTATTTCTAACAGTCTTTTGCCTCAATGTCCATTTTAAAATATTTATATAGCTATACAAGTTTTCTTTTTGAATGGTGTTTGTGTTCTATATTTTTCATCTTTTTATTTTCACGTTTTATAGATTTTACGTCTTAGATTTGTCTTTTATAAAGGGCATATAATTAGATTGCAGTATTTTTCCCCAGTGTGAAAATCAGCCTCTTAACTAGAACAGTTAATGCATTTGTATTTCATATAATTGCCTATATATAAGGTTGAAATCCAACATTTTATTTTGTGCTCTCCATTTATCATACTTATTGAATGTTTTGTCTGCTTCCTGGCTTTCTTTTGAAGTGATTCTTTTTTTTTTTTTTTTTTTTAATTTTTTTTTTCAACGTTTATTTATTTTTGGGACAGAGAGAGACAGAGCATGAACGGGGGAGGGGCAGAGAGAGAGGGAGACACAGAATCAGAAACAGGCTCCGAGCCATCAGCCCAGAGCCCGACGCGGGGCTCGAACTCATGGGCCGTGAGATCGTGACCTGGCTGAAGTCGGACGCTTAACCGACTGCGCCACCCAGGCGCCCCTGAAGTGATTCTTTATATTTCTACTTCTACCCATAATATTTCAAAATGTATGCACTTTTCTTTTTTGAGTGATTACTCTGGAAATTATGATATCCCTTCTTAACTTTCTAATGTCTAAATGCAATTGTGGATAAAACACAACAACTTAGACTACTTTAATTTTGTTTATTCCCTCCCAACTTCTATATAACTGTTGTGTATTTTAATTCTCTTTTATCCACAGAATACATTTATTTAGTTATTTTTTAAAGGTTTCCTAAATACTACAACTTTTTGTTTTCTTTTCAGTCCTTGTTTCTCAGAACCCACATCTAAGCCAGATTTCCTTGTATTTGAAGTATACCCATTGGAATTCCTATTTATTTATTTGTTTGTTTATTTAGGGAGAGAGAGAGTGCTAGCAGGGGAGGGGAAGAGGAAGAGAGAGAATCCCAAGCAGGCTCCATGTCCTGTGTGAGCCCTATGCAGGGCTTGATCTCAGGAACTGTGAGATCATGACCTGAGCAGATATCAAGGGTCGGTCACTTAACTGACTTGAGCCATCCAGGCACCCCTAGAATTTCCTTTAGTTTAAATGTGCTGGTAGTTTGCTCTCTCAGTATTTTGTTTGTCTGAAAATGTCTTTAATTTTGCTTGCATTCTTGAAAGATATTTTCAGTTGGTATAGAATTCTCGGTGGACAGAATACAGATATCATTCTGTTCTCTTATGGTTTACATTGTTGCTTCAGAACAAGTCAGCAGTTAAGTGATCACATTTTAGAAGATTTTTTTTATTCTCTGGATGCTTTTGAGACTTTTTATTTCACTTAAGCCTTCTGTAGTCTTGCCGTGATATGTATAGATATGAATACCATTTTTATTTAGCTTGCTGGAACATCTTGGGCTTCTTGTATCTATGGTGTGGTCTCTTTTGTTAGTTTGGAATATTCTGGGTCATTACCTTTTAAAATATTGCCTCTGATATACTCTCTCTTTGCTTTTAAGGACTTCTGAAATGGTATGTGGGGGCTAAGGGAGAGGGTGCAGGGGAAAAAGTATCCTGATTAGGAGATAAGTAACATAGTATTATTGATTAGTAGAAAGTTAACGTTTATTGAGGTCTGACTATACTCCACAAAAATGTTTTACATGTGTGTACTAGTTATCTAGTCAGCTACCCCAAAACCTGGCAGTTAAAAACAGTAAGTGTGTATTATTTCACACGAGAGGTGTAGGCGTCCTAGAGTGGCCTAGCTGGGTAGTTCTAGCTCAGGATCTCTCTTAAGATTTAACTTGTTGGTGGGGGTCAGGGAGCAGTCATCTGATGTGTTGACCATGGCTGAAGGATCTGCTTATAAGCTCATACAGTGGTTGCTAGCAGGATGCTTTAGTTCCTTGCTGGCTGTTGAGATATGAGATTCAGTTCATGTCCAGTCTATACTTGTCTCCTATTCAGGACTCTTCAGACCAAAACAGGGCACATACTTAGTATTAGTTACCCTGAAAACAAGGCCAAAATCAGATGACTTTAAAGTAATTAAAAATTATAAAAGAGGCAAAGGTCATTTTTCACTTTCTTTAGTTTAGTGTTTGGTTTTTAATATCCATCTTTATTAATTTTATCCTGAATGTGCATATGAAATCCTAGGGATCAGAGAAAGATTTCTTATGAATTACTTCACAGTGAGTAATACGTGTGTCAGCCTGTCTCGCATCAGGTCTTATCCCTGGGGCACAATGATGAAAACCAAGTCACATGTCCTATGTGAGTGCCATACCCTCCTTAAATGAAGATTGAAGGGTAAAGAGGCAGCTGTGACTTCTCCTCCTAGAACGAAGTCCTTGGACATGAAATGGGCCTGAGTCCTAACTCTAATATTTTGTTATGCTGATAAAAGCTCTCCAGGAGCCAGATAGCCCCACATTTCTACCACCCAAAGTTGTCAAGTTCTACTTTCATCTCTTTTGACACACAAATACCTAGGAAGATAGTGCTCCAGTCCCCTTGTCATCTTCAGCTATAACCTAGAGCCCATCCTGGGATGTAACAATTCAGCTTTTGGGGAGACAAAAGATGTTTTATTATTCTTTGAATCAGTTGGATTAGGTAAACACATGGCCACAGACCTGATCTTTATGTATGTGAAAATGTTTCTGTGAGAAACGAAAGCAAAAATTCTATATTGTTATAGCTTATGTATACATGGCTCAAGAGGCTAGGGATTTTGATAGGAACACTAAGTCTTGGGAAGTTTTATTTTTTCATAGTTGTACCCCACTGGCTTGAGGAATGAATGTCTGTAGTGGCACCATGGCCTAAAAAGTGGGTTCTGATATTGGTGTATCTACCTCTTCTGTATGGATTCTTGGGCTTATTCCTGAAGAGGAACTACTCTCCCCTGATGATTAAAGATTAAATAAAGTACTTTTTCTGGAATTCTTAGGAAAAATTAAAGTCTTCTAGGCACATCAATGGAAAACACTTTTTTGGGGGGTCAAATCTTTGGTTTCTTTAAGATCCAAGCTTATCACTGCCCACAGAGTCCTTCCTAGAAGGCCAATGGTTAATTATTTATAGAATGATCAAATCTCATTGTGTTAGTCATCTATTCTCGGGGTAATGCTGCATAACAAACAAAGCTACAAACCTTCCTGGTTTACAAAACAAATAGTCACTTTTATTTTTTAACATACATACATACATACATACATACATACATATTTATTTATTTATTTATTTATTTATTTATTTATTTTACAGATTTTTTAGGGTTTGGCTGAAATCAGCTGGGCTTGGTTTTAGATTGTAGGTTGGATTCAGGTTTGTTCCACATAACTCCTTGTTCCGGAAAGAGTGACAACTTGTGGCATGTTCTCACCTGGGGTGGCAGGGAAACAAGGAGATGAACAGACAAATAAATTTTCTTAAGGCCTTATCATAGAACTGGCACCTATCACTTTCATCTTCATTCATTGGCCAAAGCCAATCATTTCACCATGCTGAACATCAATGGGTGGGGATGTTTTCTTTGCCTATAATGGGAAATAGTTCATACAGGCTCATGACAATGGGCATGGATGTATGATTCTTTTAAGGTAGGAAGCAAAGTGTCAGGAAAATAGTATAATCCACTAAACTCAAGTTTTGAAGTTTAGGACAGTCTTCCAACTTCAACTCACCAGTGGATGTTTGAAACTGGAACTTACTATTTAGGAGGCATGTGGCAAAGATAGTGAACTGTCCACCAAAAAATGTATGATCTCCCTTCCAGTGAGTGGTGTTTTTGCTTGGAAGCATATACCCAACAGGGAATACATTTCCCATACTTTTGTATCCAGGTGCAGCCATGTTACCAGTTTTTAACAATGGAATGTGAGAAAAAATAGATGTCACTTGTACTTGAATACACTAGAATGTCTTGTCCACCTCATTTCCCCTTCCACTGGCTAGAGGCAGAGGATGCTGAGATCTCAGAGGAAGGTGAAACCATGAGATCCAAAGAAGCCTTGTTTCCTCAGTCACCCTGTGGAGAAAAGCCACTTGCTATCCAGATATGCCCACCCTAGACTAACATTAATGATGAATATGTTGAGCCTCAGACATTTTGGAATTTATTTGGTACAACATCTTTGTAGCATCTATACTATTCTAAGTAATTGAGGAAGACAATTGTTTAAAGTCACATGGCAGCTATGTGAGGTTAACATGAAAAGAATCACCACCTAGACTTAAAATTAGGTTTATCACTTCTAATTCTGTTCTGCTGATAAGGAAGTGCTTGATGTTAAGGACACTTTTAAAAGCTTTGACTTTGGGTGTAGTTAATATTTAAGGTTTCTTTCAACTTTAAGATTTTATGATTCTGAAGGAGGCCTTTCCATAGTCTTCAGAGTTTATGGAGCAGAAGCAACATTCTCCTTTAAAGTGTCTTACGGGACTCTCTGACAGACAAAAAATGGACAGGAACCCTTTTGTGAGAAAAAGAAGAAGCAAAACTTGGTTTTCATCCTCCAACAATGAACGACAGTGATGCCAGCCCCAGCACCAGAAATGAATTAGAAATCTCTCGGGCAACTACTTTAAGTGGCCTTGAGTAAGTCATTTAAACTCTACGAGCCTTGGTTCCTATCCATAAAATAGAGGTAGAAGAGTGAGTTTACAGCATGATTTTGAAGATTAAATGAACAATTACATATAAATTTCATGGTGCAGAAATTAACACATAAGAATTATGCAATAAATGCCCAATATTATTGCTGCTATTCTTGTCTAGGTTAGGTTAGAGGTACAGTCTTCCCCTGGATATAGGCTATATATGTCATTGTGGAGACCTAGATTCATGATAATGAAACCCAAATAACATAGATCTATCACTGCAAATCCACAGGTCTTGGAAATGAAAGGAGAGGGTACTTACACTGTTAACATCTTAATAAATCACAGGACTTGAAATGAATTCTCTGACTTGTCCTGTCTAAGTGTACAAGGTAATGCTGAGATACCACATAGGCATATCACATATTTGAGCAATCATTGGGGACTTGTCTGCATTATTTTGCTTTTGATTGCTATCAGAGAAAGCAAAAAAGCCAATGGGACTTTATAATTAAAAAAATTAATGGGATAAATATTCGAAAAAGTTTGAGGGGCACTTGGGTGGCTCAGTTGGTTAAGTGTCTGGCTCTTGGTTTTCGCTCAGGTCATGATCCCATGGTTTTGTGAGTTCAAGCCCTGCATCAGGCTCTGTGCTGACAGTATGGAGCTTGCTTGAGATTCTCTCTCTCCCTCTCTCTCTCTCTCTGCCCCTCTGCCACTCACACTGTCTCTGTCTCTCTCAAAATAAATAAATAAACTTAAAGTTTGAGAGTAATAATTCTGATTCACTGTTTCTAATGACCATTGGATTCTGGCTGGCAGAAAGCATACTCTGCCTGCTTCTTCAGGAGAGCCTCATTGTGCAAAGACTCTGGGCCACATAGTGTGAGTTGCTTATTGAGGGCAGATGGGAGCCACAGGCCTCTTTGTGCCAGGGATGCTCTTAAACATGAGAAGGACTGAATTCTGCTTGGAGATCAATTAGGCAAAGTTAAAAATTCTCTCGAGAGAACATATGGGATCCCTGAACCATATCCAAATAGCCAAATCCTTTCCGGCATTTCCCATGTTAAGGATAATCAGTGCCATTTTCCCATCTTCTTTGTCTCAATTTAATCTTTTCTTATTAGTGTCAATTGTCACCTTAGGTTATAATTTCTGATATAACTTTTAATTTGTTTTGCATGCATAAGTTGCTTCCCTATATAGACTGCAAAGTCTTCTAGAAAAGATCTATTTCGTGTAATTTTAGGGATTTCCAAATGTGACTAGCAAAGAGCTGAATATCAGGAGTTCATTAATAAAGACAAATTTGAAATGAGTTTCCAACCACCTGTGTAGAGGACATACTGCATTTTTCATTTGGTAAAATTGGGTCATTTTTGAGCTTTTAAGGCAATATTGAAGGTCTCTTAAGGATGCAAATTCTGAATTAGCATTTCTATTTTGTCCTAACTCAGCTGCACAAGATCCCTGAGTTGCCCACCAGGTATAATGAGAACTTCTGTGGAACTGTGGGAGTTGAGCAAAAGAAAAGTTAACTTGGAAAGTTCTTGACTCTCTGAGTTCAACTCTGAATGACAAATACCAGAGTCAATATTTTCCAAACTGCCAGCAATAAGCATTTTCAAAAGCCTAATTAAAAAAAAAACTGTGCCAGTTGAAAAGATGTAATTTGAACATAAGGCACATGCGGTAGTGAAGTCTAGTAGATAACATTTTGTGTGTGAAATATTTTTGTAAAAGCAGGAGAGATGGTAGGAAGAGGAAAATGAGCTTTCCAATCAGGCGTGTTCAAAAGACTCTAATTCTACTGTCTTGGTGATTTATTTTCTCTAATGTACACATCCTTTGAAGAGGATACTTGGTTTAGAAGGAGAAGGAAAATTCATTTTATAGTGTGAGATTTCTCTGAAAACCTGTTTCCCTATTGACCCAGAAACTTTATTTCACTCCCCCCTTCAGTTCTAAATTATCTTTAACTACTAGGACATTAAAAAAGGCATAGTGTATTAAGAGTCACCTTGATTAAAGAAGAATGATTGGGTCAGATTTTGCCTCTAGGTTCCTGGGCATATTTTTAGGAACTGATTTGCTACCAGATTTGTATCTTCTGTTGACTCCTTGGGTGATACAATTTATTATGTCCATAAATGGAAGACTGGGGGCACTTCCAACTAGTTAACCAGTCCACAGTCATTTCATTGCATGACAGTCCTTGATTGAACAGTGAGGAAAGCAATTATGATCTACAAAGAAAACAGATAATTGCCATGCTGATGACTAACAAGGCACAGTCTCCTTATAGGGTCAGGGGGTACATAGATGGCATGCTGGGATCTGCTTTCTCAGGTTAAGATGCACTCTTGTTTAGGTAACACCTATCAACTCTGTGTGTTTTATGATTCTGTCTGAAGTTTGAAGAAAGAGATACTAACAGTGGAAAGGAAATTGAATTTGATGTTGAAAAGAGTCATTTGAAGGAAGTATCAGGGACAATAAGAAACAACTTGTATTGGTAGAATGAACATGTGGATAGAAAGCTAACTTTGTGCTTCCAAAAATCTCTAGCTATTGATTGGTGCAATAGCTGTAAATTTCTTGGCTGATTACAATCAGCAAGTTTTTTTTCCCATAGGACAATAATAGTCTCAATTGAAAAGTCTATAAGCAAGTTAGTTTGGACATTTAAACATGGCTCTTAGCTATGCAAATAATGAATTTATGTCTTGCAAAAAACTGAGTGAGGCATTGTCTTTTCTTTTGCTACTTCTCTCTCTCTCTCTCTCTCTCTCTCTCTCACTCTGATGCCTAACCCCTATCAAACATTTAGCTTGAAGTTTGGTTATCTAATTCTTTTTGCTATCCATTTTACAAAACAAATTAATTTTATAGTTTCTTTCATTGCACTTCAGTCAAGCTTGTCTTAAAGTAAGGACAGTGTTATTTAAGATTTCCTTCTGTCATGTGGGACTAATTGGTCTAATTCATTATGTAAAAAACTATATGGGCTATGAGACAAATGAGGTAATGTATTTTGAACACTAGTGTAATTGCTAATGAGATCTAATGTGAGTAAACTGCCTGTAACTTAAGTGTTTCAGCATGATGGATATGTTACACTTTACTAAGGAAAGAGCTGAAATAAGTTATGGCACCAGTTAGCAATGCGCTTATAGATAAAAACACAGAGAAAAGGATAATATAATTAAATTAAAATATTTTGCTTTAAGTTAATTTTTTTGATGTGTGGTGTTTTTCTAACATGTTGGATTTGAATAAAATACTAGCTCATGACCAAATGCTACTTTTAGTGGCCTTTAGACCAATGTAGCAGCACATTAATTTTGAGTATGGTGTTTCCAGAATGATTGCTATTATAACAGAGCTAAGGTCCAGAGAAACTTATGGTGTTTACATCAGTCACAATTGGAAAGATTTCCATTCCATTGTGTGGTAATAAACCTGGGATGACAATTTACAAATAGTGCATAATCTAGATCCTTGAAGGGACTGGGAGACAGGTGCAGGGGTTTCTGTCGCTATAGTTGTGTCCACAATTTTCTTCTTGATAACACAGACATGTATGAATTAACAACATAAACTAGGGTAGGGACAGGGATGTTTGTCCCAATATGGGAAACAAAGGAAGATGTTCAACCAAATAGGCAAGGCATAGAATCCATGAGGACTTAACAATCTCTAGGAATGGTCAGGAAAATAGTCAGCATTCACAACTCCTATATGAGGTATTGGTGGGTCCCAACTGGTGATTTATGTATAAAAATAGGGACCTAGTAATGTGATGTTCAAAGACTAGATGGGCCAAATATTGGTGGACACCCAGTCCCAAACTTTGGACCATTTGGAGTTAATAAAATGTCTCTGGGTTTTAACTCAGGAAACTGGCATGAGTTAGGTGGGATTCAAGTTGTAGGAAAGAATTGGAAAATAGATTTATTAGAGTACAACCTTAGAGTAGAGATGAAAGCTAGGGGATTATCCTATGAAGTATGGGTCTTGGTTGGGAGCTCAAACATATAGGTCCTGTTATCAAAATGAGTTCCTGTGCTCAAGTGGAAAAATTTCAGCTGACATTTGGGAATCCATGTGGGAAGGCAAGGGTTAGCACTTCAGGTTTAGGCTACAGTAAAGATAATTCAGAGAGCAAAACCATACAATGGAAATTCTATCAGTGAAGACACCTTCCCTGTCTTCTCATTGCTGCCTCTCTCGTGCCTAGAATAGAGCTTGGTGTATAGCAGGTGCTCTTTGTATGTTTTTAAAGGAATAAATAGGGGGTACAGAGTTTTAAATACATATAAAATTATTTAAGTAGTGCAACTTAGGTACGGCTTACCTTAGTCAAGACTGAATCAGGATGTGAGAAAGTCCTTCTTTATCTGACAGGGACACCAATGGGTTCACAGGGAACTTGGAGAAGGCAAGTATAGGATGGGGAAGAGAGAGAGTGGCTGGCCCAGCCAGTGGTAGAGCTTCCTCCTTCAGCATCTCCTTATCTCAATCACCAGGGTCATTGTCATTCCTTGATAACTAACATAGGGAGCCATTTAAATTTTCTTAGTATTTTAATATTAAATGATTAAATTTCTACCTAAGCACTATGTGAGACCACTCTCATATCCCAGGAATAATTATGTATAACTCAGACCAAATTGGTTGTAAACTGGCTCTATTCCTTCATCTCACCTGTGTTGCCTCTTGCTGGAGCCAGTCCTTAGGGTGCTGAGGTGGGAGGGACACTTGTTGGCTATATACCATTTTGAACCTCTTCAACTAAATCAAATGACTTAAATCAAATGACTCTTCAACTAAATATAAATGACTTTATATTATATATAAACTGGCTGCTTTATAAATGCTTGATAACAATTATGAAGAAAAAAATATTGTATAGATCATCCTGAGGCAATCTGTAAGTCATGTGTCTAAACACAAGAATTTTCAGGGAAATCCTTTCTTGACAGTTTAGAGCAATGGATTAACAGGAAATAGGTAATTTTACTTGGATCAATGGAAACTGACTAGAAAAAAGCTACTAGAAATATACTAAAATGGAAAATATAATAAAAATCATGCCAGAAAAGAAACTCATATGGTGAAAAACTCTCAAATATGAAAGCAGCAGAACTTATAATATGGTATCTGATAATGCAATTATTTATATCCTTTGCTGTCTGATCTCTCCCTATGTAAAGCTTAGTAACCAATAGATTTAGCTTTTTTAACATCCCTCTCTATCTGAAACCAATACCTAAGCACTAGTAATGTATACTCAGGAACTGACTATTTTCACACAGAAAACTGTATGTATGTACAGTTTCACACAGAAAACTGTATGTATGTACAGTTATGACAATTTTAGTTGATATCAGTGATATTCCCCAGAACATTCTCTTCAGTCTGGAGGGCACAGAAATTAACAAAAATAATAACCACAGTTAGTCTCTGGCTTAACATCCATGTCTTGAGTGCTTAGAAACACAGCTCTGCTGAGTTCTACTCTTGGGTTTGGGGATTCCTTCCAATATATGAATAGGCCTTTGCTCCCAATTCACTGTGGGTAACAGATCATCCCAGCAATATCTCAGTGATCCACTTGACTGCATGTGGTGGTCATTACTTACTAGTGTTCTCTGTAGTCATACCTCTTTCACAGATTTTCTTTCCTAATTTGTGTCAGAAACTGATAATGAATGCCCTCCAATATCTATTTGATCCTAGCAAAAATCCACCTAGCAAGAAATTACATTTCTTAGCCTCTTGCACCTTGATGCTTATCATGTGACTACTTTTTGGATGAGATGGGATTGAGAGAGATTTGCTCTATTTCTGTTTTTCTGGTTGCTTTCCATTCCTTTCCCCCCCCCCCCCCACTTCTTTTTGCCTGGCAAGTAGTGATAACCAGAACTGTCACCTCGCACCCAAAGATGGAAGGCATATGTTAAGGACGGTAGAATTCCTCCATTTTTTTTTTCTGAAATGTCCACCTTTGGGCTGTTGTTGAGAAAGATTCTAATTTAATCCATTGTAATAGGGGATTCTTTCTTATAGAAGCTTGGCCTGAACCACAGAAGCAGTTTCTCCCAGGGAGTTATGTCTTTTAACCAAGTATCAGACTATAGCAACACTTGCTAGACTTGAAGCTTTGAGTCATTTTAATGTTTTAGTGGTTTTGATTTCTTCTGTCCCCGGTGAGCCTGTGGACCAGTGCATCTCTTTCTTTCTCTTGGGAGTTCATGATGCCAACCCAGCTCCTCCATGAAACCAGTTTTATTTTCACTTCTGAATAGACTGATTTCTCTGAACTTGGTGACAAGCTTTCCTGCATGCCTTCAGCCTTCTCTGTGGGGGATTTGCTATGCAGAGCTCATCAGCTGTCTCCCCCTTTAGGACCTTGCACTTGTGCTCGGTGTCTGTAATGCTTTTTCTCCAGATATTTGCACACTACAGTTTCTCTTCCATTACCCTGTCATATTTTCTTATAGCATTTTCCATTATCTAGATTTATTTAGTTGTTTCAATGTTTATTCTACTTAGAATAAACAGTTTGAGCACAGAGGATTCATTTATCTTGGTCACTGGTATATATCCCTACTTCCTAGAACTGTGTCGCATAGAAAGTAAGTGTTTAACAAATATTAGTTGAATAACTGCATCTCTTAAAGGACATTAAGGTTATAAAATTATGGCATCCTCAAGCAGGTAGAAAGAAGTCTCAAGCTAGTACACAAAATAATAGAGTCAAATTCCAACTGGATCTGCGAAGTTTCCAAAGTTTTCTTTTATGAATAGCAGCTTATACTTATCAATTTGTGGAACCTGAAGATACCACACAGAGAGATTTAGGTATGCAAAGTTTTAGAAATGAAACAAATAATAATATCTGGGAAAACAGTGGGTGTATGTCTATGTAATAATGAAACAAATTATAATTTTAATATCAATTTTCTTATTTGCATAAAGAAATAGACCAAGCTATGCCAGAGAAATTTGAAAAAAAAAATCCTCTTTTTCCTAATATGTGCACTTGTTCAGTTTGAACTGGTTATGGTATCTTTCCCTTCAATCTTTTGTCTCTGCATCATTTCATCAGGATTTAAGTCATCTTGGTTCCAGTGGTCTATTTAATATACTACTCCTACCTCTATTCCTAGCTCTAGCTCTAGCTCTAACTCTAGCTCTACTTAGATTTCTACTCCTACTTCTACTTATAGAAGGGGTTTGATATGGAAGTCCTGGTGTTTACCTATTTTGGTGATGCTAATTTGCTGACTTGAAATTGTTAATAGTGTCTCTATTGGTACTTTTAGTTTCTTTGATTGGCCTTGTCTTTACTTTCTGGTAAGCAGCAGTTGTGGGTTGAATAGTGTCCCCCTAAAATGTGCATTCATCCAGAATCTCAGAAATAGTATCTTTGCAGATATAATTAAGGTAAAGATTGAGATGAGATCATAGTGGATTAGAGTAGACCCAAAATTCAATGGCAGTGTCCTTGTAAGAGGCAGAAAAAGAACACGGAGAAGATTATGTGGAAGAGGAGCAGAGATTGGAGTGATGTGTCTACCAGCCACAGAACACCAGAGATTGCTGCCAGCCACCAGAAGCTGGAGGT
This sequence comes from Prionailurus viverrinus, assembly GCF_022837055.1. Lineage (NCBI taxonomy): Eukaryota > Metazoa > Chordata > Mammalia > Carnivora > Felidae > Prionailurus > Prionailurus viverrinus. The sequence goes on from NC_062565.1 coordinate 81,937,732, forward strand.
GAGGCATGGAATGGTGAGGCATAGAAGCTAGAGGTGAGGCTCATGGAGCCTCCAGAGGGAAGCAACCCTGCTGACGTCTTGATTTCAGACTTCTGGCCTCCAGAACTGAAATGAAATACCTTCTTATTGTGTTCAGCCATCCATCTTGTGGCAATTTGTTATATAACAGCTTTAGGACACTACCACAGTACCTTCCTGGCTCATCAGGCAACAGCCTGAGCTGTGACTTTGGTAGAGCAAGCCATTGCTGTTACTTAGACTCTGTTGATTCTAATTTCCCTTCCCCAAGGCTATTCATAATACAAACTACATACTAGCTACTTTTGGAAACAGCCACATTCTTTTAAGCTGTGATAGAAAGTAGAATCAATTATAGTATAAATTCAGACTTCTCTTATCTAATTCCTTGATTCATGATTTTGTGAAAATATATCAGATATACTTAACCCTTCATTATTTCTGGTAATGGGTAGGTATGAGAGAATTAAAACATGAATTCAAAACTTGATTTTTAACCTATGACTTTCTTAAAGTGATTTTTGAAATTATAAGGCCAGCTGTGTCCAGTGTAGCACCAGAAATCCTAACGCAGCACTTAAAAGAACATGGGCTCCATAACTTGTCATTTTCTCTATTTAATTTCTGCTGAAGAATTTTACTGTATCCTTTGGGTATCTCTATTTCATTCATTAATGAGTCCTGGGGATATGAAATGAATGATGGGACTAAACTGTCAGGCAGGAGAGAAATACTGTGGATTTTTTTCCCTGTGTGATATTGCTGTTTTCATCTTAACTCTCTTGCTTCAGGTCCCTGTCATGTTAGCCCTATATTTTCAAAAAAGGACTAAATAGAAGCTTACTGTTAATTTATTTTGGTTTCCTACTTAGTGTTAACTCATTCCCACTTTCATTGTTAGATTTTAGGCTCTTATTCTAAATTTGTTGGCAGGTTATAATGAACTGCTTTAAATTATAATGATTTGGGTTTTTAGGCCTTTTGGGTGAATTATTAATATGAACGATAGAGGAAAAGAAAGCCTATTATTTAGTTTTATTTTTGATAACTCTCTATGAAGCATTTCTTAAGTAAATGTTAGGATGCAATAGAAAAGGCAAAGTAATTTGCATTTAATAGTCCATGTTCTAGCTTTTGGAAATGTCTGCATATATTTTGTTGCTTTTTTTTATAGACATAGATTGCTGTTTCACTTTAGAGTAGCCCCATAATTCACTTAAATGAAAGGTTTGCATTCTGTTTTACTTGGAGCAGAGAGAGAAGCCAACTTTCACATTGGTATGTTGACTATGTGTTTCAGATCTCTGCGATACACTTGTTCATTCATGCAACATATGTTTTTATTGGTTAATTTTAAGTGCCAGAGCTTCAACTATAACCACACTTAACTTAAACCTACCTTACTTCTTTTTCCCCAATCCATCCATCAGTTTTGTATACCTTATTAATAAGACTGGTGGTATTGTTACACACAAGATTGTTGAAAATAGAAACCTTCAGCTAATCCTCAGTTTGCCTTTTGCCTTGCATTTCTACATCTGTTTGGTCACCAATTCCTGTTGATTCCACCTTCTAAGTATCAGATTTTGCCTTTCTCCTTAGCTCTGCTGTGCACGTCTTAGTTTGGGCCCATCATCTCTGTTGCTTTATTAACAAATCCCATCTAAGGCTACCATTCCCTTCCCAGCTAGATACTTCCTAGTATCTTCCTGTAATTAGGAGAGTATTTATGAGCTCTTAAATCACTGGACTTTTTCATTTGAAAGAGACTTCTTTTATTTGAAACTTGGCTTTGTTGAGAGATGAAAGGGTTTTCTAGATTCAGAAATCTCTCTTTAGAAAAATTCTTTTTAAATGTTTATTTTATTTTTGAGACAGAGAAAGGCAGAATGTGAGTGGGGGAGGGGCAGAGAGAGAGGGAGACACAGAATCTGAAGCAGGCTCCAGGCTCCAAGCCATCAGCACAGAGCGTAATGCAGGGCTTGAACTCACAAACTGTGAGGTCATGACCTGAGCTGAAGTCGGACGCTCAACCAACTGAGCCACCTAGGTGCCCCGATTCAGAAATATCTCTTAATGATTTGGCCTTTACACACTTTTTAAAAAAAGTTTATGTATTTATTTAGAGATAGAGAGCTGGGGAGGGGCAGACAGAGAGGGAAGGAGAGAGAGAGAGAGAGAGAGAGAAAGAGAGAGAATGTCAATCAGGATCTGTGCTGTCAGCATAGAGCCTGACATGGGTCTCGAATCCATGAACCATGAAATTATGACCTAAACTGAAATCAAGAGTCAGATGCTTAACGGACTGAGCCACTCAGGTGACCTAGCCTTTATACACTTTTTGTCCAGCCAGACCAAAGAGCATCATAAAATTTTACCTTCTTATAGGCATCAATTGCTGTCTTACTTACTGTTACTTGAACCTCATAATTCACTTAAATGAATGACTATCCAGTCTGTTTTACTGAGAAAAAGAAGATAAGTCAACTTCTGACACTGGCATATTGACTTTACATTTCATACCACACTGCTGGGAAAACCACCTGGAGAGAAGAGAGGGGCAGGAACTGAGATATGAATGCCCAAGTTCCTACCTTATGGTTGCAACTAATGTGATGTGAAAATTCTAGGACAACTCACATAGATTTTGAGGAATGATGGAAGGCTGGAACTAGTGCCCTTCCTTCCTGAGTATGCTTGGAGAGACTGCAAGTCTCATGAAGAATGCCCCTGTCAAACATTGGGCTGGGATGCTGGAGGAAAGTATTGAGACCAATAGACTGGTATAGTCTTCCCAGTTACCCATGGTCAGAATGTGGTTACAAGAGACCAAGAAGTTCCCATCTGTCCCAGTGGGGGTATGTGAAAGTTTAGAGGGCACAGGTAAAAATAGGTGTAGTGCAGGTTGGGATGAGATAGTCAGTGGCATGGTACCCCAAAAGACCAGAAGCTTCCACACTTCAGTTCACATCAGTACAATAATCTCATGGAGGTTGGCAAGGACTCAGAAGAAAGCATGCTAACTAGAGACCTGTCTTCCTGCCTTCTTGAAAAGCTCCAGGGTCTTGCTCCCAGGGGCAAACCCAGAACTGAGGAGGCAGAGAAGAGACTTCTAAAGATGAGAATCAGCTCTTATAGGGAGTTTAAACTTGAATTGGTTCAAAAGTGTGGCATTTTTAAGCCAGAAGAAACCAAATTATTCTTAACTGGCACGTTTTTATTCTTTTGTCATCAGCTAGAATGAAGATTCATAGGGAATGAAAAAGCTGTTTTCTTGTCCTTCCCTCCACCACAGATCTTAGCAAATCTGAATAAATTCAGACCCAACTACAATTTACCATATGCACACCTCCACAGGATCCCTCTTACCCATAAGTATAAAAGTCATACTCCTTTGTGGGCCCTACACAAGTCCTCTATTCTCATCTCCCAACACTGCCATTCTTAATCCCTGCATTCCAGATGCTCTGAAATTCCCCCTAAATCTGGAACCCAAAGTTTCTTCACTCTTTTGTGGCCCCGTATATGCCCTTTGTAGACCTTGGGTGTCCATTCCTGCACTGCACATGGTAAATGCCAACTCATTTGTCAAGACTTAAAGAAAACAACATTGTCTTCTTTGCACTTCCATTACTGCATTTATATTTTCTTCCAGCTCTGGTTTTACATACTTACCTGCTACCACATGAGGCCAGCCCACTTTTGAGTGTTAGGTAGGCAGACAAAACACCACCAACAATGGTTTTTCAATGAATTAACTAATGGCACTCCTAAAAGTTTGTAACAGAATTGTCTTGTGTTTACATTGCTTTTCCTCTTAAATGCCCCATTGAACTTCTCTTTATGCTTGTCAAATAATTAGTTTTAGCTCCAATCTCTTAGTCATAAAACCAGTAAAGCTATGGTTAGCAAAATTTTAACTCAGATAAAAGCATTTAAATGTGTGACACTAATGGCCATTAATATTCTCTCTGTAAAACACTTCTTGATTTAAAATAAATATTTTCAAGTTAATCATCATTTAATAAAATTCATATTACTTAAAGCTTTGTGCTTTGACCCTGACTAAAGATGAAAGGTTTAAATCTTATTTTGGGGTAGATGTATGCATGACCTCTCAGAATAAACTTCTATCCTTAAATGAAATAAACCAGATATAATTATAGAAGGAAGAAAGCAGAGTGAATAGTTTAACAAAATGTGATCCTTCAATATGTTCCACAGTATAGCCTCAGAGTAAAAAAGAAAAATCAGTCCCAGGAAACTTGGCATTAGGACTTATTTTTAAAATTCCTGGCTCTAAGAATAGTGAAAAAACAAACAAACAAACAAACAAAAGAAAAAACAACACTGGCTTACATAAACCAGATCATAACTGTGTTTCTGAAAAAGTACCTACAGAGACCACTTTCAATCACTGAGTTAATGTTATACATTTTGTATATATGTATATGTGCATTCTAAAAGAACTCAAATGATAATGAGTAAACTTAATCCTATAGTATTCTTAAAATTTTTTTTTAATGATTATTTATTTTGAGAGAGAGAGACAGTGTGAGCAGGGAAGGGGCAGAGACAAGGAGACAGAATCCAAAGCAGGCTCCAGGCTCTGAGCTGTCAGCACAGAGCCCGAGGCGGGGCTCGAACCCAAGAACCACGAAATCATGACCTGAGCTGAAGATGGAGGCTTAACCAACTGAGCCACTCAGGGGCCCCAGTCCTGTAGTATTCTAAAGGACACAGTATTTACAGCCAGAAAACGTGAGTCTTAATCCCATATTTACTATTAGTTACCTATATAACCTTAAGCAACTTAACTTCTCTAGGGAACGGAGTGTGACAGAGTTCACTTCATGAATTGTAATTTGTTGGCATCTAAATCAGAACCTCAAAGTAACAGATTAAAGAAGGCAACTAAGAGCAGAGACTGAAGAAATATAAAATGGAAAGAATAATGGGGTGCCTGGGTGGCTCAGTCGGTTAAGCGGCCGACTTTGGCTCAGGTCATGATCTCGCGGTCCCTGAGTTCGAGCCCCGCGTCGGGCTCTGGGCTGACAGCTCAGAGCCTGGAGCCTGTTTCAGATTCTGTGTCTCCCTCTCTCTCTGACCCTCCCCCGTTCATGCTCTCTCTCTTTCTCTGTCTCAAGAATAAATAAACGTTAAAAAAAATTTTTAAAAAATGGAAAGAATAAAATTAAAAGGGTAAATGGCATCGATTTCAAAACCCAGGCAGTAGGCAAGCAATCTGAATTTGTGAAAAAACAAACCAATAAACAAACAAAACCATACCTCATATTTTCAATAAAGCTATACGCCATCTCAGTTTCTTCTCTTGAAACGTAATAACGTGTTTTCAGACAGGGCAATATTTTCAAATTTTTATTTGAAATAAAAATTTCAACCTGGCCTCATGTGGTAGCAGGTAAGTATGTACATTTATTTTCAAATTAAAAATCTAGGTCAGTTCTAAAGTGTATATATATAATATTTTTATGTGTGTTATATATGTATATATGTACTTCATATATATATATATATGCTATATTCCAGTTATTATGAATTTTGTGTTGAAAATTCTAAGGTCACAGTAACATATCCATTCTTTTATAATCTTACTTTCTCATTTTGTTTCTTTTTCTTTTTCTTTTCTTTTTTTTTTTTTTTTACTTTATAGTCTAAGCAGGGGAATGCAAGTGGAGTATGTGTCCCCCTGTAGTGGGCCAGATAATGGATCCATTTGGGTGAAGGAAGAAAGCATTTTAATTTCTACTAATATTTATTTTTGTGTCATTTTTCTAATTTATGTTTAAAGTAAGTTTTACAATATTAATAATAATATAGGGTAGTCCACATATAACAACTTCAATAGAGAATACACATAAATTGTGAGTACGTGATTCAAAGATTTGTACTGATAGTGCTATGTACAGGAGCTAAAATCTCTTCTGGGAGAGATGCCAGCCAGTAAAGATTTCTTTCCTTCTGAGATCGATCTATCAATGTATCTATCTAGATATACATCTAGTTTATATATTCATGTTTTATTGTAAACTTTAAATACAGTCAATAAAGGAAATTTGAAGACTACAAAAATACATAAGAAGACAGGTAAATGGCATAATATTCACGTTTCCCCATCCTTTTACTCATACACAGTGTTCTTTCAAAATCATAATATCATAAAAAAACTAATATAATTGTACATGTCCAGGGTATGTCACATAAAGATGAAAAACTTCCCAAACTATCTATGATTATTTCTTTGGAGTATTGAATGAGTTGTTGTAACACTCTTTTAGTTTCTGTTAGAATGTACTTTTAGAAAGTGAAGGCTCCTGTTATTTGACTAGGTTAGCATCCTAGATTACAATACATCTCAGAAATATTACTTATGGGATGGTACATACGCTTGCAATAGAAAGAAGCGACTTTCTTAGTCAATCCTAGAAAAATAATCAGAACCAGGCTGACCAGTAATTGAAGCAATTAACACTTATGTGCTCGATGTACCTAACTCCAACAGCAAGAACTAGAACTCTTGATCGTTATTTCTACATGCGGTATATAAGCCTGGTTCCTAGATGAGCAGGTCTTTTGCTCATTTTTGCTCGTTGTGGTTTTGGTTGCTGTTGACATTAGAGCATCCTGCTTTTCAGACATAATAAAGATATTTTGGTGAGGAAGAGTAGTTTCTTTTGACTTTTACTTGTACTTTCCTCTCCTAGAAAAGGGAACTTGGCTCTCATTCTCCTTTATTCATGCATGTATTTAATGCAATAAATATTTAAGTGATTCAAATGTACAAAGCACTATGCCAGATATAATCTGGATATCCTGGACAACCTTTTCTCTCTGCATTTTACTTTCAAAATGTCTTGACTTGCTATTTTCCATGGACTTTGCTATGTATCTTATTAGCATCCTATGAGCATGAAATTTACCTATCTGAGCTCTCTTGAGAATAAATGTATTTTAAAATTTGACTTGCTATAATATTTTGAAACTTTTTAGTTTGACACATATTCTAGAGTCTATTTATTTCTTCTGAGATACTTTGGCTACACTGAGGACAAAGTGAGCCATGAGGACTGGAGTGAGGTCCTCAGCTTGAGTGACAAGGCCTAAGATTGAATGCGAGATAAAAAGCAATGGCTTTTGTAGTAAAGTGTCTTTTTAAATATAAAAGTTAAAGCTCTCTTTTCAAACAAAGTGCAAAACTTTCAAAATAAAAAAATCATTAAATGTGATAACTACCTACTTGATGGCTTTCTTTGTAAACATGACCAATTATTGTTTAAATCAATAATTCTTAACTTATGCACTATTATTCCACAGACTGGGCTATAGATGTTCTATTGGTTAGCTAAATGACAGCGATCTTTCTTATTTTTCTGAAAAATTAATCAATATAATTTTCTGAATTTATATTTCTCTTCTTTGTTTTCTCATCTATAAAATGAGGATAATACTAAGATCTATTTCCTAGACTTATTGAGAGGATTAAATAAGTTAATAGGTACAAGGTGCTAAGTGTATAAGTGCCGGGTATGTGTGCTCAAAATATGTACATCTTTTCTTAAACTTTGGATAACTACTTTCTCTTATCTGATCATTTTAGGAAATGACAAAATTTACAAGCTGATATCAAACGAACACAATGGGAATTATGAAATAGCCATGCATTTTAGTTCAACATTTTGTTTATTTCTATTGACAATTGTGCCTGTAATATTTATTCTCTATTACTCACATATTAAAAATTTGGCAATAAAAGTGCCTTAATTGTGCATAATTAGATTAAATGGATGAATGATTTTTCTGCCATGAACAAGTACCCTAAAACCTGAACACATTCCAGAAACATTGCTTATATCACTCCTTGAATTTCCTTCTATTTGAGGAATATTTATTTATTTTTAAATGTTTATTTGTTTTTGAGAGAGAGAGAGAGAGGGAGAACAGGGGAGGGGCAGAGAGAGAGGGAGACAGAGGGACCCAAACGGGCTCTGTGCTGGCAGCAATGAGCCCAGTGCAGGGCTCAAACTCATGAACTGTAAGATCATGACCTGAGCCAAGTCAGATGCTTAACTGGCTGAGCCACCTAGGTGCCCCAGGAGTCTTTATTTTTGAGCGCACACATCCCAGGGTCACTAGCAGCTTGTTCTAAACCTTAAATTTGTATGCCTTTTCTTATTCTTACTCCCTTAGCAGAGTATAGAGGGTCACCTTCCTTCCTCCTCTGCCTCAGTTTTCCTGTCTTTCTACCCATTGAAAAGGAAGAAAAGAGAACTCTTGAAAGTAGAACTATCCTTCCCTAGCAGTGAGGCCAATGTTTTCCCTGTCCTTAATTAGAAAAGTTATTTTCCAAATTACCCTTTTCATTTAATTTGGAGAATGTTTCATTTCAAATTCCTCATATTACATGTTGCTTCTTGGTCAACCAGCCCCAACACCTGGATTTGGCCCTTAACAACCTCCTAAGCTATATGCTGTTAAAGGCAACAAATCTCTATCCATGAGACTAATATTTAGGAGATTTAAAATAAACAAGTTAAAATAATTCGACTGGTTTTAAAACTAAAATGTTTGGTGGTTTTTATTAGTTTATTTTTTGTTTTTGTTTAATTCTACTGGGGATAATTATATTGGGATCACATACCTCCTCTATATAGGCCATTCTGTTTTCTGGATCCCCACATTCAGAAATATTTTGATTATTATTGAATAGTCAGATTTTCTAGCCTCTAAGCTTAGATTTCAATGAAAATTACAGGATTTTTTTTAAGAAACAACAAAGAATAACTAAGAGACTCTAAATAGTTTAAAATTAGGCTCTGAGCATATTGGTCAGTTTATTTTCATGGTTATGAGATCCTTGTCTTATTCAATGCAGTGAAAATTCAATACCTTAGGCAGTTGGCCCAAGTTTGATTTTTAGGCATTTTGATTTATAAATTGAATTCTATGTAACCTTTACAGGATTCCCAACTCCATTATCATGTTATTACTTTTGTAATGTGTTTTGAGCACTGCCAATGTGTTCAGAATTGAAAAGCATATTAAAGTGAGCCTATTCCCACAATGGTCTAAACATTTTAGCTGAACTTTTTATTTTTCCACCTCTGCACATTTTGAAAATGCTGCTGTATATTATTTTGCCCCAAATAGACAGAAGTTCCTTTCAAAGTAAGTGTTATTTGAGAGTTCTCATTTGCTAGTGTTGCTAGACTCCAGAGGACATTCTTTGGAGGTCCTTAATGGTAGCCTAAGGTGACAGCCATCATCCCATCATCCCTCACATCTTTCAGGATGTTTGGGCCTGTTATAAGAAATGAGCTTTGAAGTGTCCTTATTTTCTCCAGTATCTATGTATGGAAAATGGCCATTTTTACTTTCAAATCTCTAAATTTTCTTGTTGATCTAGGTCCATATTTTACTAATGAATGTGTCTACCTGAATATATCACAAATTTCTTAAGAGGCCAGGAACTCGAATAAATGTCTTTGTCTTTCAAGTGTTACTGTCTTTTAACTTTTCTAATCATTGTAGATGATGCTCCAGTTGTTCATTTCCCAGAGAAGCATCCAAAAGTCACTTTAAGGTGATTATCTTTTTATCTTCAGGCTCACTGAATCACTGAATCCTTGCTCTATTTCCAGGCCCACAAGACTATTATGCCTGAGATTTTGACTATATAATAATAGATTCAGGATATCCAGGGTTTAGTTATAATTTGCATGCCATTCACTTAACTAAAAGGCACGGAATTTTATACTGACTTTCAGTTTTCATTTTGTCATATTAGGCTTGTCAAATTTGGGAAAACTATTACTTAGGTTTCACCCAGAACCATTTAGGCTGATTTGAAAAATTGGTGTATTCAAACCGATTATGGCACATATTCATTCCTTATTTTTCACTCCAATGGCTCAGCCCTACATCCAGGTGCCAATAAATTTGGAAGCTGTTTATTAGTTTATTAAATTGCATAAGTGAGGATAAGATAAAAAAAAATTTTTTTTTGAGAGAAAGAGCACGAGCAGGGCAGAGGGGCAGAGGGAGAGAAAGAGAGAGAATCTTAAGCAGACTCCACACTCGGTGCAGAGCTGGACACGGGGCTCCATCCCACGACCCTGGGATCATGACTTGAAACAAAATCAAGAGTTGGATGCTCAATCAACTGAGCCACCCAGGTGCCCCAATAAAAACATAATGTTTCTAATCACTATTTGGTAACGTAAAAACTTGGTTGACAGTGATGTTTAGTTTACTTATTCAAAGATCAAACAGCAAGAATCGCTCTATCATTGTTTTTACATTGAAATAATCAACCACTGAGCCATGCTTGACCTTTGTAAAGCCATTAGTTGAACTAAGCGGAAAGCACATTCCAATTCTGAATTGGATGTTTAGAATGAGTGTTAGAGTAATGCCTGTGATTAATGAGGATGATCTTGACAATTATGGCTCACTATTTGTTCACATTCCAATTTTAAAATAAAACTTAAAAGCTTAATACTGCCTTCACTGGTACTCTTTAACCATTTCTTCATCCTTGTGGTATATTTTTAAACTGAAGAAAGCTTTATGGTAGCTGCTGAAATTTAAAGGAGATGTATTTAGCCTGGCTAAATAGTTGAAGAAATGATTTGCTGAAAAATAAATCATAGTACGTAACATTGCTAAAAACTGATAAATTTGGGGAGGAGGGAAATTAGCTTAGTATTCAAAAATACTATTTATTTAGTTATTAGAAGTATTCATTTGTGACCAATTAGTTTCTGAATGTTTCATTTAATAACAAAAGCAAATTATTTAAATTCTTTTTTAAAATAATTTTTTTAATGTTTATTTATTGTTGAGAGCAAGAGAGAGTGACCGAATAGGGGAGGGGCAGAGAGAGAGGGAGCCACAGAATCTGAAGCAGTCTCCAGTCTCTGAGCTATCAGTACAGAGCCCCATGTGGGGCTCAAACCCACGAACTGCAAGATCATGACCTGAGCCAAAGTCAGACACTTAGCCACTGAGCCACCCAGAAACAAAAATTTAACATTATTAAAATGTTGTCAAATAATTTGAAATGGCATAAATGACAAAAAATTAGTCTAAAAATTGAAAGCCCAAATATAATTAACAAAAATTTTAAAAATCCATAAAGGCTATAAAACTATTCCCAGATTTTGCTGAAATTATCCAGTCTCCTCAGCCCATTTATACTATTAGTATGTTTTGATAAATTGACAAAAATGCTCAAAGGCATATAAAATTTTTCCCTTCATCATCCCCATCATGCACCAACATTATCCTCTTTTTCACTCCTCCTGAAACACACCCAAAGATCATAGGTAACTATAAACACTGAACTTAGGCTTCAAAGCATAAATGTCTAGGAATTTCTAAGAATTCTGAAATACCAGACTTTGGAGTTGGGTGGAAGTAGGTAAGGATGACAGGATCTTGTTCATAAGAGATTTAAACAAACTGGCTTTCCCATATACTGAATAATAAAGGGGATGGGAGTCACCTAGTAGGTATAGACCCTACTACAGAGTAGGGAAGAGTTGTCCTGTAGGGTGGTGAAAGTATAGCATGGCTGGGGTGGAATTTTAGTCTCTTTATGTATTCCTCTGCTAGGGCCACTGTGATAAAGTACTACAAACTGGGTAGTTCAGACAACAGATTTATTTTCTCACAGTTCTGGAGGCTAGAAGATGAAGATCAGGCTGTCGGCAAGGATGGTTCCTTCTGAAGGCTTCCAGGAAGCCTCTGTTCTATGCCTCAATCCTCTGGTGGTTTGCTAGCAATCGTGGGCATTCCCCGGCTTCTAGAAGCATTACTCTGGCGATGTGCATGGGTAGCACAGCTCACAGCTGTGGACATGATATTCTACCGTATGGGTCTCTGTCAATATTGCTTCTGAAATTTGGATGTGTCTCCATGACACTCTACTATCCTTACAAGGACTGATTCTAGAATGCCCTTTTCTTCATTTCTCTCTCCTCTGAATCATAGTCTTATGCATGTGCAGCTCATTATACCAGGGCCTAGGTCATACAGTTGAATCCAGCTGAAAAGGATGCTGAGAAAAATTTCTAACTTCTTACTTGGAAAGATGAGACTCAGATGGTGACAAATTCCTTCAAACATAAGAAGAATAAATTAAATGAGCTAAGATATTAGAAACCTTGTGAAAATGTTCATGTCATATTCCATCATAGGCAACTACCATAACTTTCTGATTTATTTCCTTTAATAATGATCTTTTTGGTTGACTCCAACTCCCTTTTCCAGTAAATAACTTGGACAACCCAGTTCTTTAAGATATATTTGGGTTATAAGGTACTTATCATACATATCCCATTTTATGTGATACCGCTAAGCTTCTGAGAAGGTCGGCACCAGCAGTCAGGATACCAGTTTCTTCAAATGCTTGCCAAATATTTTTCATTATCTTATATAAAGTATTTTATGATTGCTTTGTTAATTGTATATCTAATTTTTAGTGAGGTTGAGCATCTCGTTATATACATTTTAGATATTCCCATTTCTCCTACATGTTTTATCTTCCGTCTTTTCTATCTTTCTTTTGTTAATTTACAGGAGTTCCTTGTAAATTTTAGATATCAATCTTTTGTTTTTCTAGGAATTTAAAAACATTTTCAGTCAGTATATCACAGTTTGTAACTTTGTGATCTTTTGCTAAAGAAAAATCTTTAATTTTGATGTTGTAAAATCATTTGATTTTTTTTACCTTATGCTTTGTAATTTGGGGGTCTTAGAAAAGAAGGTCACTGAACAAGTGTTCTACCTCTTTGCCTCTAGAAGTTTTACCTTTATTCCCTCTTCGAGTTTTACCTTTCACCTTTATTTATTTATTTAATCCATCAAGTGTTCCATTAGATATGGAGAAAGGAGTCCAGCCTAGTTTTTCTCCATATTGAGTCCGTTTTTTTCACTGCTATCTACTAAATCACCTCCCTCTGATTTGTAGTGCTACCTTTTAGTTTCTGTACTTGTGTGGATCTGTTTTCAAACTTTCTAGTATGAAAGTTTATGAGAACTTGCTTTTGGTGTGAACATTGTTATTATTTTTAAAAGTATCCTAGGATTCTGTATAATTTCTTGACTAGCTATTCCTGGATCTTTATTTTTCCATATAAATTTTAATAATTTGTTGATTTTATTAGACATTCCCTATGCAATTTAATTAGTATTGTACTATAGGTTAATGGAATTTTCATTTCATTCATGAATGTAATATCTCTATTTTTCTTTGCATCTTTTAAGTTTTATAAGTTTCATTCTAAAAGTCATGGGCATTTTCATTAGGATAATGCCTAGATATTTAATAATTTTGTTTATATTGTGAATAAAGTCTTATTTTTCTATTTGGTTATTGTTGAGGAATAATAGTTGAATTTTACTGAATTTTATCTGGCAACTACTACTTCTATAGCATTCTTCTAAGTAGATGAGCAGATTACCTGAAAATAATAATTTTGTCTCTTTAACCACACTTGAGAATTGAAAAAATTGCTATTTAAAATATTTATCTTGCTTTAATGTAAAGGGAGAAATTAAAATTTCTCTATTTTATATGCTGTTTGCTGTAAATTTTGGTAGGTAGTTTTCTTTCAAGTTAAATAAGTTCTTTTCTAGTGTACTATATTATAAATTCCTAGGATAACTATGTTTTGATATAGTTTGATACTTATTCTTAATTCTGTGACATCATCATGTAATTTTTTTCATCTTTTAGTTAATTTATGTGAGAAATTGTATTTTTATATTTGTTGATCTCAAACCATCCTTGAATTCTTAGAATAAGCCATACCTGCTCATGAGGTATAATTTCAATACATATTTTTAAGTTAGTATTCAATTCAGAGTTTTTCTAAGTTCGTAAGATAAATAAGACTATTACTTTATTTTATTTTATTATTTACACAATCTTGAAATTAAGCTTATATTAATCTTTTTAAAGTTTTCTAACTGTTTTCTATCTGGAACAAATGGTATAACACAGAGATTATTAATAGTATGGAAGAACTGTCTTCTAAGGCCATCTGAGCTGGGAGATTTTGAAGGTTTTTGATTAGCATTTTAATTATTTTGGAGGGGGAGGCATTATTCTTATTGAAATAATAAGAAAATGTGCTATGTTATATACTCATCCTTACCTCATATGTCTCTTGCATTTATTTTATTTTTGGACCAAGTATTTCTATCAAAATTTTCAAGGACATGTTAAGGGCAAATGTTCAGAGACCTTATATGGCGAAAATATCTTTAATTTTCAATTTTAAATAAAAGCTTAGCAAAACATTACATTTTAGGTTTCAAGTTCATTTCCTTTATTTATTTATTTATTTATTTATTTATTTATTTATTTTCAAATGTTTATTTACTTTGGGGGGGGGAGGAGGGAGAGCACAGTGGGGTAGGAGCAGAGAGAGAGAGAGAGAGAGAGAGAGAGAGAGAGAGAGAGAATCTGAAGGAGGCTCCAGCCTCTGAGCTGTCAGCACTGAGCCCAACACAGGGCTGGAACCCATGAACTGTGAGATATGACCTGAGCTTAAGTTGGATGCTTAAGGGACTGAGCCACCCAGGTGCCCCCAAACTGCTCTTCCTTTAATTTTGAAAACATTACTTGAATGTTTTTTGTGTTCAGTATTTCTGAAAGAAGCAAAAAAATTTTTTGATTCTTTTTCTTTCAAGGTCTTCTGCTCTTTCAGGAAGCTTTTTGTAATTTTTTCCTGTCTTTGAAATTATTAAATTTTACTGGACTGTGGTCAGAATATTTATTTACTTTTTCTATCTAGTTTTATTGCCACCCTGAGTCATTTCACTTGAGATCTTTCATTTTTCTTTAATTATGGAGATTTGCTAGTTATTTCTTCAAACACTTCCTTTCCATCACATATTTCTTTTCTTTAAAACACTGCTGTTGTATGTGTGTTGATACTTTCTCCTCTGCCTTTTATACTTCTCAAAACGTTTTTTTTTAATTTATTTTTCATTTTGGCTTCATTTCTGATGGCTTCTGAGAATGTTCTTTCACCTGTCTTATAGCTAACAAACATTTCATTCTTTGCATGTGACTTTTCTGCTTTTCAACCTACTTAGTAAGTTCTATCAGTTCTAGTGTTTCATATTGGTGTTTCTTTATAATTGCTTTTCATTCTTCATGTAACTACTATTATCCCTTATAGTTTTGAAAACATCTCATTAATTTGACATTCCTTTTTACTTTAGATTATTAATTCAGCTTCATCTAATGCAGTTTGTCAGTTAAATGTGTGTGTGTGTGTGTGTGTGTGTGTGTGTGTGTGTGTGTGTTTGATAGTGATTGGGCTTTCTCAGTGATTTTTATTGTCTGCAAAAGTTCTTTGTCTCTAGATGTGAGTAGTAACTTTGTCTGACTATATGTATTTTCTTTTGCAGATAGGGGTGAGGAATGCTAAAGACCAAACCTTTGCATGCTCTTCTACTTGTGAGTTTAGGAACAGAGGGGTAGGTGGGACCTGCCTTAAACAAAGAGCCTCTGCCTTCACAGCAGGGCTAGATCACTCTCCGTTTACCACACACCAGTAGACCTCTCTGGGCCTCAGGGAATTTCCTTGAACCTTCCTATTGATACTGTTATTTACTTGAACGACCTAGAAGTCAGAATATGAAGTGGGTGGGGCGCCTGGTGGCTCAGTCGGTTAAGCATCCGACTTCAGCTCAGGTCATGATCTCACAGTCCGTGAGTTCGAGCCCCGCCTTGGGCTCTGTGCTGACAGCTCAGAGCCTGGAACCTGCTTCAGTCTGTGTTTCCCCCTCTCTCTGCCCCTCCCCTGCTCATGCTCTGTCTCTGTCTCAAAAATAAATAAATAAATTTTAAAAAAACTAAAAAAAAAGAATATGAAGTGGGTGGAGAATGAGTGTCTGCTTGTAAATGTTATCTATCTCCTACCTTAGCCAGCTAGAGTCCCCACTGATATTGCCCTACGAGCTAGCCTGGGCGAGCCAGCTGACATTGCTGTGCACTTACTTTGCATGGGGAATGGGTAGACACTGATCCACCCTACTAATCTGAAAAGAAAAAAGAATTCAACTAAAAAGCTGCCCCTCATACCCACTTCCCAAAGCCCTCTTATGCTCTTGTACTTCAAAATCTTGTCTTCCTAGAGTTTTCCTGCCATTTAAAAATGTTATATTCTCAGAACTACCAATATCCCCCTTGATTTGGTTTGGGTACAAGGGAGGATGCCAGCTGCTTACCTTTGTTCATTATCTTGTCAAGGACCCTTGATTTCATTTTCTTCATTCAATTTTGGAGGGATGGTGATGATTCTCACTGGATATTGACTATTCTATTTCTTTCAACCTGCTTGTCTATCCCTCAGTTTTTCTTTTGGCAATACCATTACTATTTATAACCATTTTTCTTACTACATATTTGTATTCTTGTGTTGTTTGTTACATATTCCCCCAAACTCCCCAAAGAAAATCCTTTCTCAGATTTTAGATTGATTTTGTATTTCATGACAATGATTTCAGGGTTCATAGACTGAATCATAATTTCAGCTATTTCAAACTCATAAATCAGTATTACTAAGGTGTATCTGAAGAACTAAAACACTTTTATTGCAAATCTGAGTGATAATATGGGCCTCAGGATTGCCCTGGAATATGGATGAGAACCGACCATTTAGGAACAAATATTCTGGCTGATAACAGACAGCCAGCCAAACGCAGCCCCTGATAAAGATAAATAACCTGTACTCAGGGAAATTTTTTGCATCATTAAACATGGTGAGCATATTAGCTAGCAGGGGGTGGAGCCGAGTCCCCAAAGAGATAAATCTAAATTATGTGCGCTGCAGTGATCATAACAGTAATGCACCATCTTGGCTAACTAGCTGACATCAATGGGGAAGGGAATTTCAGATTTAAATGAACCAAACTAAAAGCATTTCAGTGCACATACAGATTAATTGGAGCATATTCATGAACTTTTCAGCCCTATTATGCCTCTTTTCAGTTTTCTTTTTCTTTTTTTCTTTCTTTCTTTTTTTTTTTTTGACTGGTGCCAAATACAAAGAGCTTAGAATTTTCCTGTCAAACCTTGCATCTTTGTTTCTTCTTTTCACTTTCTTATGCAGCTTGATTAATTACTCTCCAATTTGCTCTGCATTAATCTCCCTCCTACACAGTTGTATCAGTACTTGCCAAAATCTCTTTGTGTGTGTGTGTGTGTGTGCAACTAAGATGGATAATATAACTTCAGTGACATTTCTCTTAGATGAGTCAATAGTCATTTGTTAATACTGTACTTTTGAAACACAGAATATCCCAAATTCAAGGTGAAAAAGCACTGCTAATTGCTTCCGAAGACACATCTTGTTGATAATGCAACCAATTTGAAAAATCTGAGAAAGCTTTCTTATAACAAAATTTGATTTTGTTATTCATTGTTATTTGTGTTAGACAATCTCTTACTGGTAAGGTACCTACCTATACTGAAACATCACAATATCCGATTTTCTTTCACTCATCTCCCTTTGTACCTCTAGGAAGTTATAGTACTATACTGGTAAATGGAGAAGAAAAACATTACTGGGTTGTGGGAATAAGTTAGCCAATACTTAAAGATATGGTTTTTTTTCCATACTTCAGATAAAAATAATTAAGTGAGCTCCTGCTAGACTGTAAGATATACATGACCATGCCTGTCTTAATTCACAGTTGTCATGCCAGTGCACAGCACACTTATGTAATAGGTGCCAGGTAAAGATTTGTGGAATGAATGATTAATTTTCAAAACTGTTTCTATGATAGGAAACAATTGATGTAAAGTTGGGGCTGGTGAGAGGAGTAGCAGTGAAAGTTGACTTACAGTTTTAACCAGAGAGGAAACTACTTGGAATAGATACCACTAGGCCATTTTTCTATTTATTGATTTTTCACATGTTTGTGGATATGCCAGTCATTTTCCTTATGAAAGTTTATCTGTTAAAAGTGAACTCCCAAAATCGTCTATCATGGAAAGATACCTGGAGATACTGTGGGTTTCAATTACACTTCAACCACTTCGTGTGGAATAATCTGAGTCAATCCCTCAACCTCTTGCTTTCAACTTCTTCAGATGAGTGACAGGATACTTCTCACCAGGGGTCGTTGTGATGGTTAAATGAATAAAGCATGGCGTGTGATGGTACCTAGCACAATATGCAGAAGGTGAGTGCGACACATTGTCTACTTTCTTGCTGCTTCCCTGCTCTTCCTGGTGCAAGGACAACGTTTTCTAAATCACAGTCCTTTTATTTACAACAGTCAGAGTTCTCATAGATAATAAATATGCTTTTATATTTAATTGTTCTTAATTTGAAAAGATGCCAGAAACATGACTTATATAGATACTAAAGCATAATCCAGAAGCCTGTCATATTGAAAATAAATAAGATTTAAAACCTAACTTTTCTATCTAATCTTTTTTTCTGGAAATGACAACCTAATCTTATTTTCCCCTCATTACTGAGTAGACTGCTTCTTTCCAGTTCTCCTGGATTCTGTTACAAATCAATTCCTGATCCCACAGGCTTGGCCTCTGGCAGTTTCTCTTTTGCGTTTCTAGTCCTAGTAATTTTTGTATCTTCCAACAACAGTGAGCGCATTTACTTTGCTGGCCTGTATTGTAAGGTGGAGTTTTGCTCTCCTGCCCCCTTGTGTATGTCTACAAAATGCGGAATACTGACAACGCTGATGCCTTTTTTTCTTGACTTTCTTTTAATAAAGAAAATCCTATTTACTGCCCCCCTGCCCTTGACTCTGCTTTTTTTAATGCAAACACACACTTATAATGAAGGAAATGTACCAAGTTGCCTGCTTTCATAGCAAGACTTCTACTCTTTCTAACCTGCCATTCCTCTACTAGATTTCCCTCTAGGGTAATCAAATGGAATATTTTTCAATGCATTTATGTCTGTTTAGGGTGTTGAATAGAAAGTTAAAAGATATGCAAAAGGAAGGTTTTAGTTTGAGGAAAAAGGAATGAAAAGTTAGCAAATGGAATTATTGTGACTCAAATATTTTGCTTAGTTACTTTGCTTTATTCAGATATAATCTGGATAAAACATCTAGTCTGGCTATTTATCCAAAAAACGTTTGTAAAGTAGTTAGATTTATTAGAATAATTTTTTTTTGTTCCTTTAACTTTGGTATCAAGAGACTTAGCACAAGTGTAATAAGGCTTTAGGGATTCAGCGCAGGAAATGATTACTAGGGAGGCAAACTTCACAGGGGATGGGAATGGCATTTAGGTCATTCCCCTTAGTCTATCTTGGGGCAACCTACCTAATATCTAGCACAAAAGTCACATGAGCGAGATACCATCTTTCTTGGTTCAGAACCAAGTTCTTAGATTTGTTCATTGCATCTAATTATTACCACGTTGGAACATCTTTATTCCATACAGCTGTTCTTATCCTAGTCCCACCTTGAATGAAAGACTCCCCTTCAATGTCAATTGATGGCGATCTAGGTTCTTCTCCACTCCCTTGCCCACCCCTTAAGATCCCTGGGCATAAATATCTTCCTAGGGCTCAATTTGGGATTTATTTTAATTCTCTTGATTCAAGAATGAAAAGAATGTAGTGCCTGGATGACTCAGTCGGTTAAGTATCCTACTCTTAATTTTGGCTCAGGTTCACAGTTTGTACGTTAGAGCCCCACATCAGGCTCTGTGCTGACACACAGAACCTGTTTGTGATTCTCTGTCTCCCTCTCTCTTTGCCCCTCCACACACACACTCTCTCTCTCTCAAAAAATAAAAATAAAAGTAAAATAAAATAAAATAAAATAAACATTAAAAAAAGTGAATGAAAAGTAGACAGGTGATTCAGAAAGAGATTTGCTCTATCTCTATAGCAAGACTATGAGAAAGGCATGTAAAAATATCTTCTTTAGACAGAATGTCATTTATAGATTAGGAATTAGTGTGGTGTACTGGTGAGGTAGGGAGACATTTGGTCTCCTTATGCGTATTGTTTAATATCCTAGTTTTAAGTGATAACTTTCAAAATACATTTCCTGTAACTTTGTATGAAATCCTCTAATAGAACCAAAAAGTGCATTACATTCTATGAGGTAACACCTTACATATTAGAAATGATCTACTATTTTTGCTGTCATTACTTTGAATGTTCTTTGACAATTTTTTTGGTAATAATAGCAAGATTTATCAAGCTACTTTCATGTAGACAGAAATCTCTTTAATATAAAAATAATAATTATGAATGCAGCATTAGCAATTACTTTTTTATTTATTTTTTTAAAAATTTATATACAAGTTGGTTAACATACAGTGCAACAATGATTTCAGGAGTAGATTCCTTAATGCCCTTTACCCATTTAGCCCATTCCCCATCCCACAACCCCTCCAGTAACCCTCTGTTTGTTCTCCATCTTTAAAAGTCTCTTATATTTTGTCCCCCTCCCTGTTTTTATATTATTTTTGCTTCCCTTCTCTTATATTCATCTGTTTTGTATCTTAAAGTCCTCATATGAGTGAAGTCATATGGTATTTGTCTTCCTCTGACTAATTTCACATAGCATAATACACTCTAGTTCCATCCATGTAGTTGCAAATGGCAAAATTCCACTCTTTTTGATTGCCAAGTAATGCGCCATTGTATGTATGTATATATACATACACACACACACACACACACACACACACACACACCACATCTTCTTTATCCATTTGTCCATCAGTGGACATCTGGTCTCTTTCCTTACTTTGGCTATTGCTGATAGTATGGCTATAAACATTGGGGTGCATGTGTTCCTTTAGAACAGCATACCTGCATCCCTTGGATAAATACCTGGTAGTGCAATTGCTGTGTTGTAGGGTAGTTCTATTTTTAGATTTTTTTTAGGAACCTCCATACTATTTTCCAGAGTGGCTGCACCAATTTGCATTCCCACCAGCAGTACAAAAGAGATCCTCTTTCTCCGCATCCTCAGCAACATTTGTTGTTTCCTGAGTTGTTAATGTTAGCCATTCTGACAGGTGTGAGGTGATATCTCATTGTGGTTTTGAGTTGTATTTCCCTGATGATGAGTGATGTTGAGCATTTTTTCATGTGTCAGTTGGCCATCTAGATGTCTTCTTTGGAGAAGTATCTACTCATGTCTTTTGCCCATTTCTTCACCGGATTATTGTTTTTTGGGTGTTGAGTTTGATAAATTCTTGATTTTGGATACTAACCCTTTATCTTATATGTCGTTTGCAAATATCTTCTCCCATTCCATCAGTTGCCTTTTAGTTTTGCTGATTGTTTCCTTTGATGTGCAGCAGATTTTTATTTTGATGAGGTCCCAATACTTCATTTTTGCTTTTGTTTCCCTTGCCTCTGGAGACTTGTTGAGTAAGTAGTTGCAGAGGCCAAGGTCAAAGCGATTTTTTCTCCTCAAGAATTTTGATGGCTTCCTGTCTTACATTTAGGTCTTTCATCCATTTTGAGTTTATTTTTGTGTATGGTGTAAGAAAATGGTTCAGGTTCATTTTTCTGCATGTTGCTATCCAGTTTTCCCAGGACCACTTGCTGAAGAGACTGTCTTTATTCCATTGGATATTATTTCCTGATTTGTCAAAGATTAGTAGGCCATACGTTTGTGGGCCCATTTCTGGGTTTTCTATTCTGTTCCATTGATCTGAGTGTCTGTTTTTGTGCCAGTACCAGACTTGTCTTGATGATTACAGCTTTGTAATACAGCTTGAAGTCTGGGATTGTGATGCCTCCTGCTTTAGTTTTCTTTTTCAAGATTGCTTTGGCTATTTGGGGTCTTTTCTAGTTCCCTACAAATTTTAGGATTGTTTGTTCTAGCTCTGTGAAGAATGCTGGTGTTATTTTGATAGGGATTGCATTGAATATGTAGATTGCTTTGGGTAGTATTGACATTTTAACAATATTTGTTCTTCCTATCCAGGAGCATGGAATCTTTTTCCATTTTTTTGTGTCTTCTTAAATTTCTTTCATAAGCTTTCTATAGTTTTCAGTGTATAGATTTTTCACCTCTTTGGTTAGATTTATTCTTGGGTATTTTATGGTTTTTGGTGAAATTTTAAATGGCATCAATTCTTTGATTTCTCATTCTGTTGCTTCATTATTGATGTATAGGGATGCAACCAATTTCTGTGCATTGATTTTATATCCTGCAACTTTGCTGAATTCATGGATGAATTCTAGAAGTTTTTTTTGTGAAATCTTTAGGGTTTTCCATATAGAGTATCATGTCATCTGTGAAGAGTGAGAGTTTGACCTCCTCCTGGCCAATTTGGATGTGTTGTTTGATTGCTGAGGCTAAGATTTCCAATACTGTGTTGAATAACAGTGATGAGAGTGGACATCCCTGCTTATTCCTGACCTTAGGGGGAAAGCTCTCAGTTTTTCCCCATTGAGGATCATATTAGCATTGGGTCGTTCATATATGGCTTTTATGATCTTGACATATGATCCTTCTATCCCTGCTTTCTTGAGGGTTTTTAAGCAAGAAATGATGCTGTATTCTGTCGAATACTTTCTCTGCATCTATTGAGAAGATCATGTGGTTCTTGTCCTTTCTTTTCTTGATGTAATGAATCACACTGATTGTTTTGCAGATATTGAACCAGCCCTGCATCCCAGGTATAAATCCCACTTGGTCGTGGTGAACAATTTTTTTTTAATGTATTGTTGGATCCGGTTGGCTAGTATCTTGTTGAGGATTTTTGCATCCATGTTTGTCAGGGAAATTGGTCTATAGTTCTCCTTTTTAGTGGGTCTCTGTCTGGTTTTGGAATCAAGGTAATGCTGACTTCATAGAAAGGGTTTGGAAGTTTTCCTTCCGTTTCTATTTTTTGGAACAGCTTCAGGAGAATAGGTGATAATTCTTCCTTAAATGTTTGGTAGAATTCCCCTGGAAAGCCATCTGGCCCTGGACTCTTGTTTTTTGGGAGATATTTGATTACTAATTTGATTTCCTTACTGTTTATGGGTCTGTTCAAATTTTCTATTTCTTCCTGTTTCAGTTTTGGTAGTGTATATGTTTCTAGGAATTTTTCCATTTCTTCCAGATTACCGATTTTATTGGCATATAATTGCTCATAATATTCTCTTATTATTGTTTTTATTTCTGTTGTGTTGGTTGTGATCTCTCCTCTTTCATTCTTGATTTTATTTATTTGGGTCCTTTCCTTTTTCTTTTTGATCAAACTGGCTAGAGGTTTATCAATTTTGTTAATTCTTTCAAAGAACTAGCTTCTGGTTTCATTGATTTGTTCTACTGTTTGTTGTTGTTGTTGTTGTTGTTGGTGGTGGTGGTTTTGATAGCATTAATATCTGCTCTAATCTTTATTATTTCCTGTCTTCTGCTGGTTTTGGGTTTTAGTTGCTGTTCTTTTTCCAGCTCCTTAAGGCGTATGGTTAGGTTGTGTATCTGAGATCTTTCTTCCTTCTCTAGGAAGGCCTGGATTGCTATGTACTTTCCTCTTATAACCACCTTTGCTGCATCCCAGAAGTTTGGGGTTGTGGTGTTATCATTTTCATTGACTTCCATATACTTTTCAATTTCCTCTTTAACTTCTTGGTTAGCCCATTCATTCTTTAGTAGGATATTCTTCAGGCTCCAAGTATTTGTTACCTTCCCAATTTTTTTCTTGTGGTTGATTTCGAGTTTTATAACGTTGTGGTCTGAAAATATGCACGGTATGATCTTGATCTTTTTGTACTTACTTAGGGCTGATTTGTGTCCCAGTATGTGGTCTATTCTGGAGAACATTCCATGTGCACTGGAGAAGAATGCATATCTGTTAAGTCCATGTGGTCCAGTGTGTCATTCAAAGCCATGGTTTCCTTGTTGATTTTTTGATTAGATGATCTGTCCATTGTTGTAAGTGGGGTGTTGAAGTTCCCTATTATTATGGTATTATTATCAATGAGTTTCTTTTTGTTTATGATTAATTGTTTTATATATTTGGGTGCTTTCACATCTGGAAAATAAATGTTTACAATTGTTAGGTCCTCTTGGTGGATATACCCCCTTAATTATGATTTAGTGCCCTTCTTCATCTCTTGTTATAGTCTTTATTTTAAACTCTAGATTGTCTGTTATAAGTATGGCTACTCTGGCTTTCTTTTGTTGACCATTAGCATGATAGATGGCTCTCTGTCCCCTTACTTTCAGTCTGAAGGAGTATATGTCCAAAGTGTGTCTCTTGCAAACAGCATATAGATGGCTCTTGTTTTCTCATCCATTCTGTTACCCTATGTCTTTTGATTGGAGCATTTGGTCCATTGACATTTAGAATAAGTACGGAATGATATAAGTTTATTGCCATTATGTTGCTTGTAGAGTTGGAGTTTCTATTGGTGTTCTCTGGGCCTTTCAAGTCTTTGTTGCTTTTGGTCCTTTTTTTCCCCCCCTGTCTTTTCTCCCCTCAGAGAGTCCCCTTTAAAATTTCTTGCAGGGCTGGTTTAGTGGTCACAAACTCCTTTAATTTTTGTTTGTCTGGGAAACTTTTTATCTGTCCTTCTATTTTGAATGACAGCCTTGATAGATAAAGAATTCTTAGGTGCATATTTTTCTGATTCAGCCCATTGAATATATCCCGCCACTCCTTTCTGGCCTACCAAGTTTCTGTGGATAAGTCTGCTGCAAACATGATCTGTCTTCCCTTGTATGTTAAGGACATTTTTTTCCTTGCTGCTTTCATGATTCTTTCCTTTCCTCAGTATTTTGTGGATTTGACTATGATATGCCTTGTTGAAGGTTGGTTTTTGTTGAATCTAATGATAGTCTTCTGTGCTTTATGGATATTGATGCCTGTGTCTTTCCCAGGTTAGGAATGTTTCCCGCTATGATTTGCTCACATAACCCTTCTATCCCTTTTTCTCTCTCTTCCTCTTCTGGGACCCCTATAATTCTGATGTTATTTTTTAATGAGTCACTGATCTCTAATTCTTAAATTGTGCTCTTTTGCCTTAGTTTTCCTCTTTTTTTTTCTGCTTCATTATTCTCCATAAGTTTGTCCTCTGTATCACTGATTGGTTGCTCTGCCTCATCTAACTTTGCCACTGTGGCAGCCATTTGAGATTGCAGCTCAGTTATAGCATTTTTTAGTTCATCCTGACTAGCTTTTACTTCTTTTATCTCCACAGAAGGGATTCTAATCTATTTTTGACCCCAGCTAGTATTCTTACTATTGTGATTCTAAATTCTGGTTCAGACATCTTGCTTGCACCTGTGTTAAGTCCCTGGCTGTCATTTCTTCTTGCTCTTTCTTTTGGGGTGAATTCCTTTGTTTTGTCATTTTGACGGAAGAAAAGGAATTAATTAAGTAAAAAAAGTTAAAATTAAAAACAACACACACACACAAAATCAAATAAATGATGCTAGATCCTAGGATCTCCCTTTTTTGTTCTGGTTGTTGAAAGGAACTTGATAGATTAGAAGAAAGTGGGGGGAGGAAAACATTTGAAAATTTGAAAAAATGAATACAATCAAATAGAATAAAATGAAATGATGGAAAATAGAATTTGAAAAATTTACAAAAAAAGTAAAAAATATAGTAGAAAAAAATTAAAGAAAAATATTTTTAGTAAAAATTGAAAATAAAAACAAATTTTTTGTCTGTATTCAAGGAAAAAAAATGAAAAATAAAGAAAAAAAGAAAATTGAATAGCTGAACCAGTGAACAGACTGAAATACAATTGAAATTACACCTTTTTCCTGTAGAAATAAAACTATGAAGCACTTTATAGTCCGTAAACTAAGCAGGCAGAGAGACTGTGGTGTTCCTGAAGAGCGAGGTTGGCCCAGTTGAGTGGGGCTTATTGTTCGGCTCCATTCTTCACTAGATGGAGCTGCTTATCTTACTGAGGTGGATTGTTGTGGTACTTATAGGTGTGTATGTGCATGTGCCAGAGGGGTGAAAATGGTGTCACCCAGCTTCCTAGTCTCTAGTATCGGAACTCTACTCTCCCTGATCAGCAATCGTGCACCTGTCCTTTTTCTGCAGCTTCTGTCCACTTCCCCCTTATACACTGTGACCAAACCATCAGGCTGCCAAGTTTCACCTCCCTCCTGAGTTATATCTATGATATGGCTGTTTCCTGATCCCTCACTTCTGAGGGACTGTGGCTTTGACCCTCTCTGACCCTCTGTGGGAGGGTCTCACAGAGCAATGGCTGGGTTCTGGCCGCACCCAGGAACGTTTGAGGAATCGTGCTGCTGCCAATGCCCAGAGACTTCAGGTGAGTGCAAGCCTGCCCCAGAAAAAGTTCACGCGATCTTGTAGCAGCAGAGTTTCAGGGATTATGGAAAATCACAACACACATCTGGTGCCAGGATTCCCCTTTAACGTCCTTGTAACGGCACCAGTGAATGTGGTTTTTCTCTGGAGTCCACTGGGACTTTTGCCTGTGGGGAGGCCACACAGCCTCTACCAAATGTCCTGTCAGCAGGGCAACTGCCTCTCCCTGTGTGGCCCAAGGTCCTCCCCAGACCCTAGTCTGCTCCTGGGGATTCACCCTTCCCACCAGATCCCTACCAGGTATAGAGCTGCGGAGTTGCAGACTCTGCACTCTCCCTGTTTATAGAGTCTTAATGGAATTTAAACCCTCTCCTTTCTCCCTTTTTTGTTCAGTCCCTGCGGCTGTTTCCACTTTTCCACTTTCTGTCCAGCTGCTTTTGGGGAGGGTATGCTTTTCCCATACTCTTCCCCCCGTTTCTGTCATCTCTCTGCAAGCAAAAACAGCTCCCTGTCCTCCATGGCTTCTCTCTCCCCCAGTTCACCTGTCTGCGCTGTGTACCTGCTGATTTGTGTGGTTCAGGTTGTGCAGATTGTTGTGTTAATCCTCAAATCAGTTTTCTAGGTGTGCAGGATGGTTTAGTGTTGGTCTGGCTTTATTTCATGGACATGAGACACAAAAAACACTTCCGTATTCTTCTACCATCTTGTCTCCTTTGACAATTTTTTATAATACTTTTTTTTTAATTTGTTTTGTTTTGTTTACATCATCCTTAATTGGGCTCTTTGTTACATTATACTTTTTCCTCTTCTTTTCCAGTAAGAGCTACAAAAGAACTTTTTTTTTTATGTAATAGTTGACACGCAATGTTATATTAGTTTCAGGTGTACAACATAGTGATTTGACAGCTCTATACCTTATCCTATGCTCACCATCATTGTAGCTACCATCTGTCACCATACAACACCATATATTTCCTATGCTTTATCCCCCTGACTTACTCATTCTGTAACTGGAAGCCTGTATCTCTCAGTTCCCTTCACCCATTTTACCCATCCTCCCACCTTCTTCCTTCTGGTAACCATCACTTTGTTGTCTGTACTTATGGGTCTGTTTCTGCTTTTTTGTTTGTTCATTTGTTTTTTAGATTTCACATGTAGGTAAAATCATATGGTATTTGTCTTTCTGTCTTATTTCATTTATTATAATACACTCTAGGTCCATCCATGTTGTCACAAATGGCAAAATCTCATTCTTTTTATGGCTGAATAATATTCCATTGCTTGTGTGTGTGTGTGTGTGTGTGTGTGTGTGTGTGTGTGTGTATCTAGATGGACACTGTTTGTTTCCATACCTTTGCTATTGTAAATAATGCTGCAATAAACATAGGGGTACATATATCTTTTTGAATTAATGTTTGTGAAGAACATTTTTAAATGTTTATTTGTTTTTGAAAGAGAGAGAGTGTGAGCAGGAGAGGGTCAGATAGAGAGGGAGACACAGAATCTGAAGCAGGTTCCAGGCTCTGAGCTGTTAGCCCAGAGCCCGACACAGGGCTCAAACCCAAAAACCATGAGATCATGGCCTGAGTCAAAGTTGGACACTCAACTCACTGAGCCACCCAGGTGCTCTGTGAAGAACATTTTAAAAATCATATTACTTTAGGGGTGCCTGGGTGGCTCAGTCAGTTTAGCATATGAGTCTTGATCTCAGCTCAGGTCATGGTCTCATGGTTTTTGAGATCGAGCCCTGTGTTGGGCTCTGTGCTGACAGCACAGAACCTGCCTGGGATTCGCTCTTGCCCTCTCTCTCTGCCACTCCCCAGCTTTCTCCCTCTCTCAAAATAAATAAATAAAATTCAAAAATCAAATTACATAAAGAAAGTACAGAAAAATAGCAAACTTTTAGATGTTTACATGGTTTAAATATTGCATACCTCTGGTGCAAAATATGTATAGTTAATTTGGTTTCAGTTTAAATCTTGCCACATAAAGAGATTAAATAATATGATAATGATAGTTGATTTGCTTGAATTAGGTACCAAACATTATCCACGCATTGCATTTGATTTTAGTTTTCTCCTAAGATTTTTTCAATTTATAGTCTTTATAATCTGTAAGGGAATATAATCTATAAGGCAGTTCTGCCTTCCTCTTTTTAAAAAGTTATTTATAAAGGTAATCCATTAAGTATGATTAGTATAATATCTATTACAGAGTTAAGTATTCAATATGGTGCCTATTATTATGATTGTTACTGTTATTATGACATCTCATGATATCAACTCTCCTTGTAATTTGTTATTGTTCATAAATCTGTGTCTTTTTGCTCATTATGGAAAAATTCCAGCCATTATCTCTTCAAATATTACTTTGCCTTCATTCTTTCTATTGTTTTCTTCTAAAATTTTGATGGATGTATGTTAGACATTCTCATTTTATTTTTGATGAGTTTTAAGCCCTGTTTCATGTTTGCCAACTCAATCTTTTTGTGCTGCATCAAGTATACTTTCATCTGGTCTAGCTTCCAATGCACTGTTTATTTCTGTGTAATCTTCTACCATCCTATCTAGTAAGTGTATAATTTCAATAAAATTTCTAATTTTTAGAAGTTTTGTTTGTTCTTCAATTATTCTTTCTGGTAATTTTTGATAATATTTTATAATTATATTTTCAATTCTCTCTTAGTTTTTAAAATGCATTGATATACTTATTATATGGTTTATATTTGTTACTGCTATATTTATATATCTTTTGTACTTGGTTTAATGGATTGTTGTTTCTACTACTGTCTTGTGTAATCATATATTTGGTTGTTTATTTTCTGAGAGCTTCTGTTTACTGGAACTTTATCTGTGGAAATTATTTGAAAGCTATTTTTTATTACTTTTTGAGTGTGTTTTTACTTGTCAGTTGCTACTACCAAATTATGTCTGCTTTTAAGTAAAACATTAACTTGAATTTTATTTCTTTGGGAACTTATAAACAGAATAAATATGGATAAAGGTTGTTAATTTTCCTTGCTGTCTTTCTCTGCTGGTTAGAGTTTATGTTTCTTCCTCTTCTCCATGGCTTCCACGCTGATTGTGGGGAGATTTTCTTACCTTGCTCTTGCATGGCCCTCAGTACTGATACTCTAGATCAGTAGTTCTCAGCCAGGGGTGATTTTTCACCCACAGGGGACATTTGGCAGTCTTGAGATGTTTTTGGTTATTAGAACTGGGGGAAGGTACCACTGGCATCTAGTGGGTAGAGGCCAGGGATGCTTCTAAAAATCCTACAGTGCACAGGACACTTCCAACAAAGAATTATCTTGCTCAAAATGTCACTAGTTCCTAATTGGAAGCTGAGAAACTATGTTCTAGGTCATACAAGACCGGTAGGTGCCACAGGGCAGCCAGACTCTTCTGTCTTGTTCCAACCTTGGAGATTACTCTCTGGAAAGTTCATCCATGTACTTAAAATGACTTCAAAACTATTTTAATAACTTTAAAAATATTTAGCATTTAGTTTTTCTTGTCTTTTACTTTGCTTGATCTGGTTCTCTCCTTCAATGGCTGCAGAATGTTTTGTTGTCTGCCTTGATGATGCTTTGATTAGTCTTTAGTTACAGACCTTAAGGCAGTTTTTAATCATTTGCTATTACAAACAATGCTCTAATTGGTATTTGTATATATGAGACTATATCTATAAAATACACACCTAAGAGTGTAAATGCTGTGTATGTGCATTTTAAACTGTAATAAGTTTAAACCTAGGATTTTTGAGTTTACCCTCTGTCTATATTTTATTGGAATGATTTTTTCTTACGTAGGTTGAAATTCAAACTGCTAGATTAAAAAATGGATCTCATGATACACAGATATAGAAGGAATTCGGGTGACTGGGTGACTCAGTTAGTTAGTTAAGTGTCCGACTCTTGGTTTTGGCTCAGGTTATGATCTGACAGTACATGAGTTCGAGCCCCGCATCAGGTTCTGTGCTGACAGTGCAGAGCCTCCTTGTGATTCTCTGTCTCCCCCTCTCTCTCCCCCTCCAGTTTGTTCTCTCTCTCTCTCTCAAGATAAATAAAATAAAATTAAAAAAAAAGAAAGAATGAATATTCATGTGACAATCAGTCAAATTCTATAATTATCAGGATTTTGTCACATTTGTTTCAGTGATCTTCCGGCTATTTTTTTGCTTTTTCTTTTTTATTTCAGGTCTTTCTTTAAAAAAGATCCAGACATCATTTTCTTCCATCCTTATACTTTAACAGGCATCTCTAAAACATGTGGACATTTTATTGTATAACTACAATGCCATAATCATAATGACAATGTATTGCTTCATATCATCTATAAAAAGTAATAAGGAAATTTCTCCAAATGTGAGAAAAGATTGTCCTTTTATTATTGGTCTGCTTGGATCAAGATCTACATAAGGTCCACTCATTTGTTTTTTATACCTGCTAACCTTCCTTCAAATGTGAACAGTATCCTTTCCTTTTGACCCACTGACATTGGTGTATTGATACCAGATCAGTTATGCTTTGCAGAGTCCTACATTTGCATTTGTGTGCTTGTTTCCTTGTCCTGTGATTTAGCTTTCTCATCTATTCCCTGTAGAGAAAAATGGACGTCTGACACTTGATTAGATTTGGACTCAACATGTTGGAAATACTACATATGTATTACAGTTTCATATTGCATCAAAACAGGTGGCATTCAGGGGCGCCTCAGTGACTCAGTCGGTTAAGTGTCAGACTTCAGCTCAGGTCATAATCTCATGGTTCATGAGTTCAAGCCCCGTGACAGGTTCTGTGCTAACAGCTCAGAGCCTGGAACCTGCCTCAGATTCTGTGTCTCCCTCTCTTTTTGCCCCTCCTCTGCTCTCTCTCTCTCAAAAATAAATAAACATTAAAAAAACCCAGGAGATGCGGTGCCTGGGTGGCTCAGTCGGTTAAGTGGCTGACTTCAGCTCAGGTGGTGATCTCACAGTTCGTGAGTTTGAGCCCTGCATTGGGCTCTGTGCTAACAGCTCAGAGGCTTTCTGGAGCCTGCTTCAGATTCTGTGTCTCCCTCTCTCTCTTCCCCTTTCCTGCTCACGCTCTGTCTCTTTCTCACAAATAAATAAACATTAAATTTTTTTTTTAAAAATACAAAAAAAACCCCACAAAAAACCAGGAGGCATTCAATACCAGATTTTGCTACTGCTTTGCCATCAGATTGATGATCAGTAGATTCAGGTGGTCACAACCTGACCCCTCCATTTCAAAATCCCACATTTACATTTTATCAAATGTCTTCATCAATGTGATCATTGCTTGCATCATTAATTTTATGAGGGATTGCAGAAAGATGATTTTAAAAAATTCTACCTCTTCTCTCACAAGTTTTAGTTGGAATTCTTCAATAAAGAAGAACTTTTCCCCACCAATTAGGGCTTATTAATTTCCCTCAAGTATACTTCATAGAAGACAGGCAGAATCAATTATTTCCTTTTTAACTGCCTATTTTCGGAGTAAGAATTTAGGACTCTAGTTGTTTCCAGTGGTGTTCTATTAGTTTTGTTTAAATTTTAGGTTCTCTTTCTCCCCTTCTTTAATTGAGGGGCTGTCAATAAGCTCTTGAATTTATATATTTTATGTGCTTCATTTATTTGCATTCATTACACTCTTTCAAGTTCAAATTGTTACATGATAGTCAAAGGTAGTCCCTTCATATTTGCTTCTATGTCCCACTGACATGGCCCATTTAATCCTTGATGGTTATATTTCTTTTTGGCACAACCGGATATCCCAAGTACATCTTGTATATTTTCTGCCTTAGACTTAAAATCAGCTATTATTCATTGCAGTTTTTATTTCATTTTTCTTCATGAGAAGGATAGCACATTTTTAAAGATTTAAGAGTCGTTTGTATTTTTTTTCCTAAAGTGAATATTTGTCTATGTTTTCCCTTAAAGCGTTATTGGTCTTTTTAAAATTGATTAATAGGAGAAGATCCTGGGTGGCTCAGTCAGTTAAGCATCTGACTAGGGCTCAGGTCATGGTCTCACAATTCATGGGTTCCAGCCCCCTGTCAGGCTCTGTCCTGATAGTCCCAGCCTGGAGCCTGCTTCAGATTCTGTGTCTCCCTCTCTCTGCCCCTCCCCCACTTGCACTCTGTTTCTCTCTCTCAAAAATAAACATTAAAAAAAATTTTTAAAAATTATTTATAGGAATTATTTTTTTAGTAGAAAATTAGTCTTTGTCTATGATATGGATTACAAGTATCAGCCATATTTGCTGTTTGTCATTTGGACAATTTTGGTGTTTTTATACCTTGTATTTTTTAAATACGGTGAATTTTACCAATTTTTTGTTTTATGACGTCTGTTTTTCAGTCTTACTTAAAAAATCCTTTCTCAGGGCATCTGGGTGGTTCAGATGGTTGAGTGACCCAGTCTTGATTTCAGCTCAGGTGGTGATCTCGAGGTTTGTGAGATGGTGCCT
Source organism: Prionailurus viverrinus (assembly GCF_022837055.1). Lineage (NCBI taxonomy): Eukaryota > Metazoa > Chordata > Mammalia > Carnivora > Felidae > Prionailurus > Prionailurus viverrinus. Next base: position 81,970,503 of record NC_062565.1, read on the forward strand.
CACGTCGGGCTGACAGCACAGAGCCTGCTTGAGATTCTCTCTCCCTCTCCCTCTGCCCCTCTTCTACATGCTTGCTGTCTCTCTCTGCCCCTCTTCTGCTCGCTCTCTCTCTCCCTGAAAATAAATAAATAAAAAATAAACATAAAAAATACTTTCCCGATTCTGGGTTATTAAAAAAAAAGTTTTCTGTAAATATTTTTGAGGCTATTAATATTTTAATAATCTTTGATCATCTGAACTTTATCTTTGTTTAAAACTAAAATATAGATAAAATTTAATTAATTTTTTTCATATGGCTAAAAGTTACATCTACACCATTTATATTCAATTTATTTTTGCCTCAATGATTTGAAATATCAAATTTATTAATGAAATTTGTTGTGGAATTTCTTTTTTTTTTTTTTTTATAAATGCTGACAAGCCAACGAACGCAAATTCCTCAAGTGGCATCTTTTTTTTTTTTTCAACGTTTATTTATTTTTGGGACAGAGAGAGACAGAGCATGAACAGGGGAGGGGCAGAGAGAGAGGGAGACACAGAATCGGAAACAGGCTCCAGGCTCCGAGCCATCAGCCCAGAGCCTGACGCGGGGCTCGAACTCACGGACCACGAGATCGTGACCTGGCTGAAGTCGGAGGCTTAACTGACTGCGCCACCCAGGCGACCCTGTTGTGGAATTTCTATTCCGACCCATTTACTTGTCCTATTCATGTAGCAGTAGTAGATTACTTTATGTTTTATTATCTAATAGGTCTACATTCCTTTCTATATCATTTTGTAGAATTTTCATGGATGATTTTATGTATTAAGTTTTCAATTGCATTATTCATATTTCTAAAGGAAATGTGTTGACAATTGTTGAGATTGTGTTAAATTTATAGATTAATTAGAGAAGAATTGATGTTTTTATGGTATTATGTTCTTATCTAAAACATCCTGTGACATTCCACTCCTTGGTTATTGAAGATTTCTGTCACTTAATAGTACAGTAGATCCTTGAATAAGGAATGCTTCAACCCCCATGCAGTCAAAAATACCTGTATAGCCTTTGACTCCCCAAAACTTAATAGCCTGTTAACTAGAAGCCTTACTGATAGCAAAAACAGCCAATGCCTATTTTGTATGTTATGTGTTTTATATAATATACATAAATATATGTCTTCTTAAAATAAACTAAGCCAAAAAATAAAATTTTATTAAGAAAAACATAAGAGAAAATATATTTACAGTACTATATTGTATTGAAAAAAAAATCTATGTATGGTTTGACCCACACAGTCCAAGCTCATGTTGTTCAAGGATATTTTAAAAGTTTCTCCATATGGAGCATGTAGAACTTTCACCTTTTTGGGGGATGTTAGTTTTGCTATGGACTCAGCTGCTCAAATGAATAAACAAACAAACAAAACAACTAGTGGCCATAATAAGATAGATTTATTTTTATGTAACATTTCAGAGGTCAGTTGTTCTGGGCTCAATCAATCATTCAGAGATCCAGATTGCTTCTCTCTTTCTTGCTCCACTATCCTATAGGGTGTTACTTTTATTCTAGTGGCAAATGTCACTTTACTGGCATTACATTCACCTTCCAGACCATTGGAAGAGGAAAGAAAGAGTATTTTTAAGGGGATGATCAGGAAGTTGCCCATATTATTTTGTTTACTTTTATTGGCCCCCCAAATAAGCATGTGGCACACCTAGCTGCAAAAAAGGTTTGAGCGTAGACTGCCCAAGTGGGCAAACATATATATACAACTAAAATTCAGGAAGTTCTATTATCAAAGTAGAGGGGAGAATAAATACTGGAGACTGCAAATAGTAGCCTTTGTAAATTTCAGCTTTTTAGTTGCTATTGAAAACAGGTTCTTTTATTACATCTTCTAAATAATTATTGTTTTATTTTATTTATTTATTTAAAAATTTTTTTAACATTTATTTATTTTTGAGAGAGTGTGCAAGTGGGGGAGGGGCAGAGAGAGAGGGAGAGATAGAATCTAAAACAGGCTCCAGGCTCTGAGCTGTCACCACAGAACCCGACATTGGGCTTGGACTCACAGACTGTGAGATCATGACCTGAGCTGAAGTTGGTCGCTTAACCAACTGAGCCACCCAGGCACCCCAATAATTGTTGTTTCAAATATTAAGGTAATATTCTGTCAATTATTTCTGTAATCATGCCACCCCATCATTGAATAATTTTATATTTTACAGAGTTGGTTTTATTGAATTATTCAAATTAAAAATATCTTTAATTATAATAAATAAATTTTAATAATTATTAATATAATTGTACTTTTTATAATTATAATTTAATATATCCTTTTATAATTCTTATCCTTCTTCTATGTTTGTATTATCTTTATATGATTACATTATATTGCTTTGGCTAATAACTGCATACCAATATTAAATAATAGTGGAAAATAGAAAGATATTGTGTTTCTGACTTCAGTGGAAAACTTTCAATATTTCCCTGTAAAACATGATATTTGTTTTTAGGCCACATCTGATATATAGATATATATATATAGATATATATATATATATACACACACACACACACACACACACACACACACATACACACACACAATCATAGTAAGATATAGTAAGATATATTATGGTATTAGGAAAAATATAAAAATAAAATATATTTATTAAGACTTTTGGTCTTATCAAGATGAAATGTTGAATTTTACTGGATGACACTGAGGCTTCTATAAAGATGAAATTTAACACTGAACTTCTTTGTGTTTCTAAAATAAACTGTATCTTGTCATAGAAAATTATTATATTTTTAATCTCGTGTTGTTTTACTTGTTCACCTTTTCTTTAGCATTTTTGCAACTACACTTAGAAGTGAGATTGATTTGAAATATTCTTTAAATATTTTCTTCTAAAAAGGTTTTAGAAGTTTCCATTGTTTTTCTATGCCCTGGATCATTTTAAATCACATTAGAATTATATGTTTTCCTGATCTTTTTTGTGAATCTGTCTGAACCCAGTACATTGAGGATGTTTTGAGCTTTAGTAATGTTTTCTATCTCTAGCAGATACTTTCTGCTTTGTGATGTTTTCCTAATTTATATTTTCCAGTGAATGATCCACTTTACCCCAGTCTTTAAATTTATTTACAACAACTAAGCACCTAGATATCATTAGATTCTTTTAATTTCTTAGTTCTGAGGTTATTTTTTGTATATTTTTCCCCTATTTTTTTTTAAATTTTTTTTTCAACGTTTATTTATTTTTGGGACAGAGAGAGACAGAGCATGAACGGGCGAGGGGCAGAGAGAGAGGGAGACACAGAATCGGAAACAGGCTCCAGGCTCTGAGCCATCAGCCCAGAGCCCGACGCGGGGCTCGAACTCACGGACCGCGAGATCGTGACCTGGCTGAAGTCAGACGCTTAACCGACTGCGCCACCCAGGCGCCCCTCCCCCTATTTTTTATGTTTGTGTTTTCTCACTTATTTTCTTGACCAGATATGTAGTGATGTATTAATTTACTGTGTGTGTGTGTGTGTGTGTGTGTTTATAGTTCTAGAATTTATTTATTAGTTTTATCATTTTTTTGAGTCACTTTCTTTGGGACATTTCTCTCAAAAACAGCATGTAATTGGTATTTGCTTTCTAGTCTGATTTGAGAGTCTATTTTAATAAGTAAATTTATCTCATTTGTATTTTTTAAATATTTATTTTTTGAGAGAGAAAGAGTGTGTGTGCATGCACAAGTGGGGGAGAGGCAGAGAGAGCAAGAGTGAGAGAGAGAGAGAGAGAGAGAGAGAGAGAGAGAGAGAATCCTAAAAGGGCTCTGCACTGCCAGCACAAGCCCTGATACAGGGCTCAATTCCGTGAACTGTGAGATCATGACCTGAGCTGAAATCAAGAGTCAGACGCTTACCAACTGAGCTACCCAGACACCCCTTATTTGCATTATTATATGAAGTATATACATTCTGCCTTAGGTTTGTTGCCATATTTTATGCCATGCTTTCTGTATAACGACAGGCTCATTTCTGTTCATTTCTTTCTTCTTCAACATTTACCTTCCTAAGTTCAAATAAACTTAAAGCTCTATTATTTGTCAGCTAAAACATCTTGACTTCCCCCTGTGCTAAAAGTCCTGCTTTCAACTTTCCCTTCCCATTCTGCTCTGCCAGCATATTTTATTTTCATTCTCTTCTTTCACCATAATCCTCTCATTTGTTTGATCTAGTCTTACTCTTAAGTGACTCAATGCTCTCTTCCAGACAATTTTGACTAAGTTGTTGCATTCATCACTTGGCTGAAATTTATTTTCTATTAATTCTGCTTTCAAAAGCATGTTTGTGAATGTGTCTTTTCATTTTATGTGAAAAAACTATCTGCCTAGAAATATAATTATAACCTAAACTTTCTTTGAATATTCTGCAGGAATTACCCACCACCATTATTACCCATCATCATTATTACACAGAAATTTATTACAACTCAGGTATTTTGTTTTTGTTTTTGTGTATTTTTGTTGTTTGTTTGTTTTGTTTATTTTTTTTGTTTTGTTTTTGTTTTTTGCTTTTTATACATGACTTTTCTGACAAAGAATTTTTGCATCTTTGAAATCTAGTAGCTTTATTAAGATGTACCTTTCATTTGATCTATATCAGTTTTTCTTTTCCTTTATAGTTTACAGATTCTGATACTTTTTATTTCTAAAAAGTTTCTTCAATTATATCTTTAAATAGTTATTCTGCTATTTTGGTTCTCTTATTTACAACATCTGTTTCTTGTATCTTAGTGGTCTTTGCTCATCTTCTAGATCTATAATTTTCTTTCCAGATCCCTTTGGACTCTTTGTTTTCACTTCACTTTGTTTGCTATCTCAGTCATGTCTTATTTTCCTTACAATGTTTCCACCAATTCTTTGTTTCCCTTGTGTTACCACTGGTCAGACACCTATTGTTACAATTGTTCACACTGCCTGCCTCCACCTTTCACTGGGCTTCATCTTCTACAGTATTGAAATTTTTTTCTCTGATTACTTATTTTCTTCTTTGTGCTCTTTTATGAAGCAACCTGTTTAATTAAGCTTTGAAAATTAAGGGAGATATGTTTTTCATTTGCTGGTTACTATATTTTTGTTTTATTTTTGTTTTTGTGGGCAGTTTTCATTTGCCATTTGTATTTTCAGTTCTCCTCTATATTTTTTTCTTTGTGGCATTGTCGCATAGGTCTTTTGCTTGTTCATTTTTAATTACTTCTTATTTAAAATTTTCTTTGACCATCTCTTGTGGAAAGTTCATGTTTGGGAGGGCCAGGGCTAGCAGGAATTCTACCTATGATTCTGTATATGTATGTGAAGGAGAAAGAGAGTGTAATAGAGAGAGAGAGAGTGAGGAGAGAAGAGAGGAGAGATTTGATATTCACTCCAGGTCTTTTCCCATTGCCAAATCTTTCCTCTTCTACCATTTTCATACTACCCCCAACTCCCTCCCAGATGTACCTCCACAGGCTGAGCTAACCCCACTCTTCACTTTCTCAAGACTTTATGCTATATGGAATCATTTGAACCACTGCCTCTAGACCCCTAAATTTGGCCCATTGCTGCAAATAAGTTATTGTTTTTTGTTTGCTTTGAATTATTTTAAACTTTAGGGTATGTCAGTCACTCCTTGAGAAGATCTGTATTTGGTTGTTTTTTGTTTTTTGTTTTTTTTGTTTGTTTGTTTGTTTTTCTGGTATCTGTAGCCACAAACATCCTTTTCCTGATTTTCTCACACTTGTTTTTGAACTTCACTGCTTTTGTTAGAGCCTCCCATTTTGTGATCCAGGGTTGCAAACATCTCAGTTTCATTGGAGACAGTGTTTCTATTTTCCTCTGTTCTTCCCCTTGCTGCTTTAAAATGAGTGCCCAAAGAAGAATAGAAGAAAACTAACTTGATGCATTTATTTTAAAATTATAATCCTATTTAAATTGTTTGCTTATTTTCTTATTGATATTTCCTTTTGTTTCCCTTAAGTGGGCATGAGAAATCCTTGACATTGTTGTTCTCTTAGCTTTTGCTTCTTTCTGCCACATAATTATAGTTCTTTTGGCCTCCTGTCATGGTGACAAATTAAGAATTCCATAGGTTTTGATTTTACTGTGGAAGCACTTATGAGAATATGGCACATAGTTTACTAATCTAAATCTCATTATAGTATCTGGTTCTTATTCCTAAAAAATAAAATAAACTAGAAGGTAAATTAAAGTTTAAAATTACTTTGTAATTACAAGCTATGTATTCTGAGATTTTGCACTGAAATCTACTGATAGAAACATGATGGATTATTTCTTTGTATTTGAAATATTATGCATTGACTGAAAGAGAGTGTGAACTACTGAAATATACCTAAAGTGAAAAATACATCTATAGTTCCCTACAGTAAATCATAAAAAAATATTATTTTTGAATTCTTTCATTTATTTAAAAAAGTATGTAGGGGCACCTGAGTGGCTCAGTCGATTAAGCAGCTGACTTTGGCTCAGGTCATGACCTCATGGTTCGTGGGTTCGAGCCTCGTGTCAGGCACAGAGCCTGGAGCCTAGTTTGGATTCTGTGTCTTCCTCTCTATCTGCCCCTCCCCTGCTGGTGCTATCTCTCTCTGTCTCTCAAAAATAAATAAAACATAAAAAAAATATGTATTGGGCCCCTACTAGCACTTGCTAAGTGTTGAAACAGAATCATGTGGCCCTATTATTTTCCTAACCACCCAAAACAGTTTAAATTGTGTAACTTTTATTTTGACTCATGCTTTAGTATGAAGCCGTAGGAAATAAAACATGCTATAGTAAAATAATGAGACTGCATTGTATGGAATAGATCAGATATATTTGATCATAACTTTATAGTCATATTTCATAGTAGTGCTATAATTGAGTTAATTAAAAAAAATCTTTTCTGCTAATTGCTACTTTTGTGTGTTCTCTACATGTCTTTCTTTTTACAAGTTTGCTCTTGAATAACTTTTTTTCTGTTTTAACCTGGGTTTGTCTTTGAGTGACATCTTAGATGTTAGATTCCCAGTAGACCAGAACCGTATTTATGTTGTACTTTGTCTGACATTGTGTTTAATATTTTGTGATGGTGATAATCTGTGCCTTCTTTTCCATTTTTTTTTCTCTTTTTAAAACTATGTGTAGTCTTTGGTAGACTTCATGCTGCCTGCTTTTGCTGTTCTATCTAGGTCTGCTGGTGGCAGTGGGATTTCTCTAAAGCAATAGTTCTATTTTCAGGGGGAAAAAAGGTTAGCAATTTCAGTTGATGCATTTTCAAACGGTATCTCTTTGGCTGCCTGGAGTAATCTTGAGAACTGTGAAAGTTTCAGCATCATTCAAATCTCTTAATTTGGAAAGTTACCATGATCATGTTATTCTGAGGGCAAATCAACTGCTTTCCTCCTAGTGTCCTTTGTGGAGGCAGGAGCCTTGGAGCTATCTGGGGCAGAGAGCTACCTCATTTATAATTTAGGTTCTGGAAAGTACTATCCACATCCATGGTACTATACAAATAAAAAATAAAGAATGCCACTAGACAGCACAAATAACCAACTGTTATCAACTGTGAAACTCTGAAGGAGTGAGGAGGAGGACGGGAAGTGAAATCTAATAAAAAATTATGTGTAAACTGTTCCATGAAAGTCATTTTTTATTACAAAAGCAGTAACAGCCTTCCATCAACTTTGTACAGCAATTTTAATAACCTTTAGTGAATGTTAGTAAATCATATTGACCCTTAAGGTCCCTGGATGGCTAGAAATAAACATGCACAGATTAACCATGTTGCTGTTCTTCAGCTCTGTTATGCAAACAGTTTTATACAAGGTCAGCCCAGGGCACCATTGATATTGTTTGCCAACCAATTTATTCCTAAGACCCTTGACCCCGTTTTAATGTGTGCATCCAGAAGCACACCCCATGTGGTGTTGCTTGTTGCGGCCACCAAAAATTGGGAAGTTGGCATTTTTTTTCCAACAGCAGGGACCTGGAAATTCTGTTAGAAACTCATTTAATGCAACTTAAAGTTCATGTATCATTTAAAAAATTCTGATTCAACCAGAATGCTTTTATTTGTCATGTAAATGTAGTATGTCAGATCTGGTATGAAACTGCATGAGAGAGCTAAAAGTGGACCTAGTAAATTGCTTCTTTCTTTCTTTCTTTCTTTCTTTCTTTCTTTCTTCTCTTTTCTCTTTCTTTCTTTCTTTCTTTCTTTCTTTCTCTTCTTTCTTTCTTTAATTTACAGTGACCTCAGCTAAACTTCCCCATTGCTTTCTACTCTGGTTGTTTAACAATGTGCCTTTTGTCAGATTTCAAATACTGTTGACGGCTTTTTCTAAGTATTACTTAATTTGAAAGTTTAATCTTTTCATTTTGAAACACAACATTTTAAATGGAAATGGGACATTTTAGAACTAGCTGGTTTAACGAAAATAAGCAAATTCATATGGTAGTTCATTTGAATTATGGATACCTTGTTCAGAAAGCAGGAAATGACCTGAAAGGTGAATACAAAGAAGGGAGAATGAATCATAGGAAAAATTTAATCTAATGTGCTTTAAAACCAATTATATTTTTAATACTGTCTATCCTCAGTGGGCCCTCAAGAGGCATACACATAGCACTAGAGCTGTCGTTAGGATTTCAAGAATGATTTTAAATCTTCCTGTAGCAAATATTTCCAATCATTTGTAAATTTAATTATCAAGTTAGCAAGCACCCTGATTTGATTAACATGTTTGCAAACATGATTGCAAGCCAGAAACAGCATTTATACTTCTTCCTTCAGATATCTCTTTAATCTCTTCATAGTGCAAGGCTTGTCTGGGCTCAAATTAAGAATCTGAATTGGAAGCCACGGATGCAATATCTGTGTATTACAGTACTAGAAAAGACGAGGTTTGTTCTCAATTCCCCTTGCTGTTATTTTCTACCTTTGTAAATTATTGAAGGCAACACATTCTTTCAACTTATATTTTATGTAAGTCTCAAATGGTATCATAAATAGTGTATGCAGAGACATATATTCCTGTATTAGCCAAAAAAATGATGCTGCTAGTAACGTTCAGTTTAATGAATTTCTGAAGCTCCCTGTTAATTCTATTTCATGGTAGCTTTGCATTTTTATGGAATTTGAAAGCACAAGTTGTAATTGCTAATATCTGAAATTAATATAAGTAAACTAGAGAGCTCAGCGGTGCTCTTTGCTTTATGATTCATTCATATAAAGACAGTATTGTCTACATTTTGTGTTTTCCTAGTATACCCTTCTTGGCACATTCGTGTTAATTAATTTGAGATACTGGGTTTCCAGTCCATTAATTTATTATTTTACAGTCGCTATTAATAATATAATCCTTAGTTCCTTTATTTGCTTACATGTTTTTCTAAACATGTATATATGCCAGATTATTGTATTCCATATCTTAGCCAATTCCATCATGTTCAATAATTTTTTCATCCTATGCCAGGCAGGGTAGATTTATTTTTCTTTCCAGATGGCTCCCTGGAGACTCCATCTGGACCTAACCTGCTACCTAGGGTGGTTTATGGGCCATCAGGGACTGTCTTAAGGGTGGAAGAGGCAAGATGCAGATACTTATCAGTGGTATGCTCTCTATTAAGAGGGTGCTTAGATCAAAAAGAAGTTCCAAGGGGACTATTAACGGGGATGTTTCCTTCTGTCACTAGTCCCTAAGCATTTTGAAAGGAACTTAAGGAAGAGATAGATACCTTAATCCCCTACCACCCCACCCCCCCACAAGCCTTAAGATCATAATGCTAAGAGCAGGGAGAAAAGGGTGATAAGAGTGAGTCTCCAAGTGTATGTGTCCGTAGGGGAGCGATTCTGAGAAGACTGACAACCATCCTTTGATGCATTACCCAGGGGTAAGTGTGTTGCTGAGGCAAAGAAAACTCACGTATACACCTGTCTTTCCAAGAGATCTGAATAAAGTAATCTAGGTCTCCTCTCTCACCTTGAAAATAAAGAAAATAGTCTGCTCCTTCACTGAATAATCTCACTCTTCAATTTTGTTCACTTAATTTTAATTTGACAAATAGTTACTAGCAGATAAAGTCTAGAAAGATACAACAAAGTAAATAGAACAAAACAAAACAAGGGGCAAAGTGCTTAGGAAAGTGACAGTGAAAGGAAGAGCCTCAAAAGTCTTGTAGAGAATTTCTACACAGGATGTTGCCACTAAGTTTCACCTTCCCTAATAAAAGCTGATTCTGGGGAAAGACAAAAGCCAGAGTTTAGAATTTCCAGCAGGAGTTTACTTAGAGAGGGGAGTAAAGGTGATTTTATACTGACATTTGTTTCACCAAGTAAAATCTTTGCCCCTTCCATTTTTAAAAAAATTGTCTATACATACCACCTCCTGGATCATCTTCCTTTATTTTATTTATCCCAGCTAGCAAGTAAGTCTTTGTCTATCTTGTTCCATTGCCACAGCTCACCTTGAGTTGAGCAGCCTAGATACTTGCTTTTCTTGAAGGGCCATTGGATATAATTCTTTGGAACTCTGGTTTTCTGGGACTTATCACTGCCAGGTATTACCAAATTACCAGGCAGATGCCTTCTGTAAGAATCCAGAGTACAAGTTATATGAAAGGATTCCACTGCTGAGAATCTCCTCAAAAGTTAGTACATCTCAGAAGCAGCTAGCCCAAGGGAGAAGATAAGCTCAAGAGGTTATTTATCAGTCTCCTCGTCTATAAAATGGGGATAATAACTCAACCCACCTCAGAGAGCTATTGTAATGTTAATACACTTGTGATGATAGAATGAGGCAAGGAATAGTGAGGCAACTGCAATTCTCACATAGGTGAGGAAACTTTCTAGATCTGTAGGTTACATACCCTCACCCTCAGCCCATCACCCACAGACTGATGCCTAGGCAGAGCACATCAGCCAGATAGATGAGAGGCACTGCTGCTGACATGATCCATCCCTCTATCTCGCTACAAGAGAATTTATATGTAAACACTCATTCTAACTCTCCAGGTAGGATATCATAGTTGGGAGCTTCTACTTCTCATACTGCCTCTGGTGCATTGATATTCTAACTTTATCAGTAATTGGGAAGTTTCAGGCCACTCCGATTGACTCAGGCCACCTGCCGGATCATCAGGAATTATGTAAGAATTGTACTCATTTGCATAAATCCTAGGGGGAGACACATGAATACAAAGTATTTTGGGCTTTCCTCTATCACCCTTTGCCCATACATACTAGAAATTTTTAAGGAATATTTCTTGGAATTCTTTCAGGCTATAGATATGTGAACCCTACAGTTTTCGGAGTCTAGCTGGCCCCCTTTATGCCTTTTCACTGATGCTTCCACTGCAGCAAGTCCGTCCAGTTCATTTCATCTCCACTCTGCTAACCTGGATTGCTCTGTGCAGGGAACAGAAATATTCATTCCTATCAACTTTTATCAACACTGTGACTAACGTCAATACTGAGTCCTCTGGTAAAATAGCATGCTTCAGAAACTACACTCTGCTTCCAAAATGAGTTACAATTATACACCAACCACACAAAGAAATCAGACTGTGAGGCCCGAATGATGGCCCTAAGAGAAGCAAAGATGCCCTGTGTATAATTATCTTTCACACCTTTGCAGATGTATTACCCAGATGGATGGTGTATAAGTCAGAATATTCTAATTTATGCTGCAGTCATAAATGATCCCAAACCTCAGAGACTTGACATCAGCAAAGGTTTATTTCCCGTTTGAACTGCGTGCCCATTGTAGGGTCTATGGCAGAGACTAAAGACGGACTATGGTAAGCTATGCCCACAGTCTTAAAGCTTCTACCTAAAAATGACACACGACACTTTTGATCACGTTTTATTTGCCAGAGTTTGTCACAAGGCCGAGTCTGACATCAAATAGGTGAAACTGCATCATCCTTCTGTAGGAGAGACAGCTAATATTTTGAAAATTAACATAATCAACTTATCACTAGCTTGTTTCTTTTTCTTTTTTTGCTTTAGGATTTTCTTTGGCAGGCTGACTATAATCGGGCACCCCATTTTCACATTCTCTGCCACAAAAGGCAGGTTTATATATATATATATATATATATATATATATATATATATATATTTTTTTTTTTTTTTTTTTTTTTTTTTTTTTTTACATTTTATGTATTTTAGATAGAGCGAGAGAGACAGAGCACAAGTGGGGAGGGGCAGAGAGAGATGGAGACACATTATCCGAAGCAGGCTCCAGACTCCGAGCTGTCAGCACAGAGCCTGACGCCGGGCTCAAACTCAACGAACTATGAGATCATGACCTGAGCCGAAGTTGGACACTTAACCGACAGCCACCCAGGTGCCCCCAAAAGCAGGTTTTAATGTATTGCAATTCTTGTTCTGGAACAAATACCCTCTACTAATCTGCTTGAGTGGCAGTAACAAAATACCATAAACTGAGTGGTTTAAACCGCATAAATTTATTTCCTCACATAGTTGGTGGGATTGGTTTCTGGTGAGGGCTCTGCCCTTGGGTTGCAGATGCTGCCTTCTCACATGACTCACATGGCTTCTTAGTGTGAACCTGGAGGGAGAGAGCAAGTGAGCAAGCTCTCTGGTGTCTCTTCTTATAAGGGCACTAACCCCATCATGAGGGCCCTACCCCCATGACGTTATCTAACCCTAATTCCCTCCTGAAGTCCCCATCTCAAAATGCTATCACTTTGGGAGTTAGGGTTTTAACATGTGGATTTGGGGGAAACACAAACATTAAGTCTGTAACATACCACTCCTACCTCCTACAGTCAACTTGGCCTCGAGGCAACAACATTTAATATTTTATTTCTTTTCTGGACATATAAACCATTGGGATATTCTAGTTCACTGCTCAGGTTCCCAATGTTTCCAGGGCATTGCTAAACATATGGACAACTATCCTTTCCCAGTCTGTGTTGGCTGTTCCTTCTTTGGGATGAACAGTACTTAGTTTATTCTTTCCCCAGAGCTGAGCCTCTCACACCAGTATACCTCAATGATAGACCTGAATGAAAATATTTTCTTATTTGTCCCTGAAAATTTCCTTTTTCTTGATCCCTGTTCATGTGCTCTGCAGTTATCAATTGCTTTCCCTGGTTCTTTCTTTTGTCTCCATATCACAAAACTGTTAATTCCACAGATGGGAATTAGTTCAATTATATTCACGGATGGCTGCCATACTTCTCTACTGTTTCCTACTGACTCTGTTATCTTCATTCATTCTTTTCCTCTTATGTCTAGACAGGAAAATCATTTACAGTTATTTATTTTCTCCAGTTCTCCTGCTGGGCCTCTGTTATTCTTTTCCTATTACACATTCCAATTATTTCATTCCTCTGCTTGAAGCTCATCAGAGCCATCCCAATACTCTTGGGATAAAATCCAAACTCCTCATCATAGACCACCGGGCTCTGCAGGATCTGGCTCTTGCCTTCCTCTCTGACTTTATCTTGTACACATTCTCACGCAACATATTCCACGTGAGCTACATGGGCCTCCTCTCTCTGTGCCTCGGACAAGCCAAGCTATTTATGCTTTGGGCCCTTTGTCGTTACTGTTCAGTCTTCCCTTAGCTCTTCACGTGGCTGGCTGATTCTATCCTTTTTTTGGTGAAAACTTCCCTGGCCTTCCTAATGAAGACAGACTTCTTTCATTACAGGTTCACACATCTCCCTGATCACATTCTTTATAACAATAGTAACTACCTATTATTTCTTCATTTGTTTATAAATGTGTTTGTTTCTCCCATCAGAATGTGCCATTAAGGCAGGAATTTTGTCTTGGGCATTGTTGTGTCCCAGCAGTTCCTATAATGCCTGACAGTGTGGTGCATCTTATAAGTGAATGATGAAATCACAACAAAACTGTTACATTAAAAAGTCAAAATGTATTTTATTATAACCTTTGCCTGGAAGATCTAGTTTAACACTCTGGGACGTTATAAAACACATCTAATCTTTTATTTGACAATTTACCAAATATTGTAGGAGTTTTTGGTCTCTGTGTACGCTCTTTCCCATAAGCTTAACATCTTCAGTTCCTTCAGTCATTGTTCAGGTAAAATGTGCTGGTGACCTTTCAGTGCCCTGTTCATTCTGTCTTGGATTTATGTTAATACGTATTTTTTTTCTTTTGACATTTGATCCATCACCAGTCTACCCATTTTACCATCCTCAGGGGGACAAAAGAGAACTGTAGATGTTAAGAAATGGCTTCAGTAAGTAGGATCTGGCGTGTCCCCAGACACACTCATGGGCTCCTTCTTGGAAATGATTAGCTATATATTTTTTAAAATCATAGACTTATTTACCATGTCAGGGAGCTAAGATAAGAGAGAAAAGTAAGAGATACTATAGGAAGAGGAATGCACTTTTCCCTCCTCTAGACCCACCTCTGATCACCCTCTTCAGGTCTTCTCTTGTTGGAGGGCGTAATTTTCATTCTTTTTGTTCATCACTAAGGCATTATTTAGTCTGTGGTTATTAATGGATACAGTCTCTGCTTTAAAAAGCACAAACCCAGATTTTACCTTCTCTTTTAAACCATTTTCTTCATCCATGTAGACTCCTCCTCTACATCTTTTCTTTCTTCTTTTTGACTGCACGTGGCTGTGTTAGTTGACTCAGATACATTCTTGGGGCCCAATGAACTCTTACTTTACGTTGGGCAGAGAGTCAGGTGGTCCCATGTGGATCCCAACTCCCCTTATCCTTCTCTTGGCCTCTGCAGTTGAGCAGAGGACACTTACATGGCCATCGGTAAGTCCCTCAAACAAAAATAGCCCATTAGCTCAATATGCTAAAATATTTTTTCTTGTTACTCCAGATTATTTTATCTAACATAGTAGCTGATATTCTGGTTATATATGTTTTTCAAATGTAATAATCAGATTATCAATATCCTTAACAAAACTTGTTCAACAGAACAGAATTGAGTACAGACCCTTTTGTTATATGCCGTTAGACTCCCCAGCATACCAATATTCCTCACACATACCTCTGTACCACATGTTTTGCTAACTCATATTTACTATATGGAGAGCATTTCTCATGTCTATTTATCTTCAGCCAACACTAAAACCTCTGTGTCGAATGAACCATTCACTGTGAACCTATTCATTTCAGTATTGATTCACCTTCTCACAAATCCATAATATATACATTGCATCAAATACATTATGCAACAATCTCTTAACTATTTGGAATCAATTTGAGAGACTTTGAGTAAATCGTCAAGCTCCTTTCTGATAATGATATCTATATCATCTTCTCTTGACTATTAGGTTAGGAAACTGTGAGATAAATTTGAGGTTAAGGCCCAATGTTTGTTCATTATTTGATGGGTAGTTTGTTTGGTTCCTCCTAATTTTGTTGTTCTATATTTTATTATTGATGAAGTGATGTTGTCAATGTCTCAAATCTATTTTGTAAAGAGAAATGGACAAATAATGTGCATATGTGAATGTGTGCATATCCAAAGAAATAACGATTAGCTTCAATTTGGCTAATTCTGGGAAATTTGGATATCAGTATGCTTCTGTTAATTCCTAATCTAAAATTAATCTGAATATACTATCTCTGTAGGGTATTCATTTCAACCAAATATTAAAACACCCTCTGAAATTACTTTGTCACTGCATTATTTGAGGACAAATGGCAATTTCATTAATAAACATAGAAGAAAATAGATATAGGTGTATACTTTGAACTGTGGTGCCAATATACTGACTATCTAATCATCAGTCTCTATAATCTTTATCTTTACCAACAGATTGTTAGTAAATCACATTTCTCACTGATACTTACTGTTATCTATTGTATAATTTCATTCCTGTAATGGGGATGTTTGGGGATATGAAGGAAAAGATTGAGCAGGAGTACCTCAAATTTTTATTGTCAGTTTATTGAGATCTGAGGAATGAAGTCATTTATGTTATCTTCTTTCTTCATTCTGTGCCAAACAACCAATTAACTTTACCAGTGCCTATCATGTGCTAGGCATGGTTTTAGGCCCTGAATATATGTAGGTGAGTAAGAGAGAATTGTAGATAGATGAAGTTAGCTTAGATTGTCCCTTATCTAAAGAAATGGATAAATCTTACATCAGCTGATGTCTCCATGCTATTTAAGAATGGCTGAGGCCCCCAGTACCACATCATGCAGCAGTTAAATAACTCTACATGTTTTCAGAAAATTCCCCAGTGAGTTTGTGTCTTCATGGTTACCACTACTGTTTCCATTGTATTTTTATGTTGCTCTTTATCTTGCATGTGAAATTCAGGCCCTCCCGCAATTTCCATATTTCCACTAACCATCCTCCTCATGCCAAACACACACACACAATATAAACAACCTCAAAGTGAACACTAAACATCTGTTCCTACTGACTACCTCAAAACTTAGTGGCTGACAAGATTTATTATTATTTCTCAGTTCTGTGAGTTGACTGGGGTCAGCTAGGAAGGTCTTGCATGTGGTTGCAAGTAGAGTCAGCTAAGGTGCAATTCTCTGAAGTCTCATGTACACTGGACATCCAAGGTGGTTCACTCACATGACAGGCAGTTAATGCTGGCTGTTGGGTGGGAGCTTAGCTGGGGCTCTCAACTGGAACATCTACAAGTAACCATCATGTAGCTTGGGCTTTCCACAGCAATGGTGACTAGGTTCTGAGAGGGAGTTTTCCAAGAGAGAAGACTCCAATAGAACCCTATAGAATCTGCTGATCCTCCTTAAAATCTAAGTCTAGATCTGTTGTCATGTCACTTTTGCCACAGTCTATCCATCAGAGAACTTCTGGTCAATCCATATTCAAAGGTGTAGAGGAATGGATATCTATATCTATATCTCAGGGGTTGAATGGATGGCACACACATTATTCTGTGGAGTATAGTCACTCTCCTAACTCGTGGAAATTTTCTCTGAACCCCCTCCTCCCCATAGTCTCCAACCATACCTGCCATTCCCTCTTCTGTTTTTCCTCTTTTTGGAGGTAAACAGATTTGCTCCTGTTCTCAAGCAGTAAGTAGTGTTCCCTCACATTGCTTGGGCCCCTGATAATATCTTTATGCTCAGTATTCATCTTCTACACCAGAGTCTTATCAAGGTCTTTTCTCTACACAGTTTCCACCTTAAGAAAAATTGAATACACTGAGGAAAGGCTATGTAGGGATCCAGCAAGAAGGAAACTTTCTGTAAACCAGCAAGAGAGATCACACCAGACCCTGACCAGGCTGACACCTTGATGTTGGACTTCAGCTTTCAAAACTGTAAGAAAATAAATTTCTGTAGTTTAAATCACCCAATTTATGGTATTTTGTCATGACACCACCCAAGCTAACACAAGCACTGATCTCTTTCCCTTGCTACACCGTTGGTTCAAATTAATTTCTTCATAATTCATATAAATTATGGTCAATCTCATTTATAAAAGTAAGATATTTTATTATCTCAGATGGATAGATCAATCACTTTATTAAGTATTGTTTAGGAATATATGCTACTTTTTCTCTCAATAGCCTAAATTGCATAGTTGGGGTTTCTCAAAATAGTCTTGTATAAAAAATGATTTACACTTAAACACAGTTATGGTGATCACAGAAGTTCACTTAAAGAGCAATTGATAAGACAGACAAAAGTGTGTCATATTGTAGAACTTCAAAATTTCAATGTTACATTTCAATGTGTCATATTGTAGAACTTAAACATTTCTATATATTTTATTATATATTAATCGTATATATGATATATATGTATTTCTAAACATGTCCCCAAATAGTGCTGCTATAATCAAAACAGGCAGAAATCATCTCATAAGATGTAATTTTAAATTATATCAAGCAGGCAGCATCTTAATGCTGTACTTTTAAGCCTTTTTTTTTTTTTTTAATAATGTAGTAAACAATTCAGAGAACTACTTGGATAGTTCTTGGATAATGATTTTGAAATTTAAAAATGAATATAGGGGCGCCTGGGTGGTGCAGTCGGTTAAGCATCCGACTTCAGCCAGGTCACGATCTCGCGGTCCGTGAGTTCAAGCCCCGCGTCGGGCTCTGGGCTGATGGCTCAGAGCCTGGAACCTGTTTCCGATTCTGTGTCTCCCTCTCTCTCTGCCCCTCCATTCATGCTCTGTCTCTCTCTGTCCCAAAAATAAATAAACGTTGAAAAAAATTTTTTTTAAATGAATATAAACTTACATCATGTTTTTGTACCAAATTAGAGCTACTTGAATCAAAATTTCTACCACACTTTGATGGTATAGGAACAAAAAGAAATTGAATGTATGAAGAATATTGGGTAGGTAAAACTGCATAGTTACTTTAAGGAAATTCCCCAAGGTTAATATTCTCTGACGGCATATTTTATGTTTTAAACTCAGACAGTTTTAGTCAACAAATAAATTTATTTAGCAATTTTGCAGGTAAAATATTTTGGTTGGCCCAGTGGCATGCTATGCTGAAAACACAGTCATAGCAAAGACTCACTGTTGTTCCTTTACTCCTTTGAAGGGAGGGGACATTTGGATTAAATGGATCTGAAACATTTTCAGGCTCAGGTTATATTGTTCTATGTTGTATAGTGTTGAATTTTGAGGTTATAATGAATCACTAGTAAGAAAGTGTGAGAGGGGCACCTGGGTGGTTCAGTTGGTGAAGCATCTGACGTCGGCCCAGGTCATGATCTCACGGTTTGTGAGTTTGAGCCCCGTGTCGGGCTCTGTGCTGACAGCTCAGAGCCTGGAGCCTGCTTTGGATTCTGTGTCTCTGTCTCCCTCTCTGCCCCTCCCCCACTTGTGCGTGCGTGCGTGTGTGTGTGTGTGTGCGCACGTGTGTGTGTGCGCGCGCGCGCGCTCTCTCTCTGTCTCTCAAAAATAAACAAATTTAAAAAAAAAATTAAAAAAAAAAGAAAGTGTGAGAAACTGTATTCTCTGCCTAAAAGCACATGTTTTCTGGTGTCAAGTGGATGGTGGTCATGGTATATTTATAATTAGGAAGAAAAGCAGATTGTAAAATGTGTGTATTACAATCTTATTTCAGTTAAAATATATAATATGTAATGAAGTAAATATATGGTAAATCATAATCTTGAGAGAGAGCTACAATTTTACTTTACATGTAGTTGACTCTGTGTGTGTGTGTGTGTGTGTGTGTGTGTGTGTGCATGTGTGTGTGTGTTTGGTTGATACGGAAATGTGTTACCAAAATAAGTTCTCTTGGAGTGGCAGGATATCAGCTGATTTGTGTGTGTACATTATTTTATTCCCAAATTTTAAATAAAGAGGTATTGCTTTTTCAGTATGAGAAAATTATTTTTAAAAAGTGTAAGCCATCTATGTGTTTAAATTAGTCTCTTAAACTTCTACAAGAGAATATTAATTTGCCTCCGTTCTTCTTTTAATCAACAAAGACCATCTTTCTCTGCATTGTTAGACTATCAAAAGCAGAGTGTCTATACTCTGTTTTATCAGACATTTACAAAAATGCCTTTTCTGAGTTGTGATAAAATGGTATGCCTTCTGTTGATGTGAGACCTGTCCTCTTGCCCACTTTATTTATGTCTTTGGTAAAAAAAATGTAATGTTTTGATATTATCCATTGTAAGACTCCCTGTACTTTATGCAAGGAAACTCTCCATAAATTCCTACATGAGAAGAGTTGCAAGAGCAGTTTTGACTCTGCAGATGAAAGTTTTAACCTTTTTTGTTGTTTAGGAAATAGAAACAATGTAATACACTGGTGTCCCACTTTACTTTATGAACCCAAAAACTTTATGAACCCAAAAATTGTAATTTCCTCAAATGTAACTACTGGAGGAATTAGCTCTGCTACTTTTGGGTGGATTCAATTTATTTGATATTCAATTGAGTTAGTTTGCACCATGCTTGAATATTTAAGTTATTTTCCATGCTTTTCAGATGCACATGAGGTAAAAACATATTACTGAAAAGAAGCACTACCTATATACTTCATTCACTCCTTTATTTATTCATGTTCCAGGCCATAGTCATTTAGAAATGTATCAGTGAGTGAAACTGAGAAGGCTCTTTGCCCTCATGGAGCTTCTAGTCTGGAGAGGGAGTTCTGACAGTAAGAATCATGAACAAATAAATTATATATACTTTAGAATATGAAATGTGTTATGAAAAGGATTAATGTAAGGTAAGAAGTATTAGACATCATTGAAAATGTTTTAAACCTTAGTAGCAATAGATAGAATATTCTTCAAGAATCTCAATTAACATCAAATAAAATCCTCATGTGAATACATGAATGTTTTAACTGGGCTTTTCTGTAAAATGACACTTTGTTATTTTGCAACATGTTTTTATTGAGCAACTATGTGTCCAACAATGTACCAGGTTCTGGAGATATAATGATAATAAGACAGATATTATCTCTGTTCTCATGGGGTTTAAATGTATAGTGAAAGAGACAGGCAGACATAGCTGTAGGATTATGTGAAAGAAGTTTCGATAGGGAAATGCAGGATGCTGTGGGAATGTGGAAGGAGGGCCCTTGATCTTGTTTGTGGGAATAGGAAAGGCTTCCTTTGAGGAAGCAATTGTAAAATGAGAGGCAGTATATGTGTTGGCCAGGAAATAGATTGGAGATACAGTTTCTGGAAGGTGGAACTTTGTATCCAAAGCCATGGGGGTGAGAGAGAGTAGGGACAAGCATTCAGGGAACTAAAAGGTGTTCTGTGTGGCTGGAGCAGAGTCTGGGGAAGAGTGGGGAAGTCTGGGGAAGACTTCCTGAGGGAGAGCCAGGAAGGTACCAGGTTCTCAAAAGGGGCTTATATCCATCCGCATTAAAGAGGTTGAGCATATGCTAACAACAAGGGAAATGACCAAAGAATTTAAAGGGTAAATTTTAAACAAGCAGAACTTGACTGGAACTCACAGAAAACTATTACATTTCTTACCACTGCCCTTTTTAATTCAGCTATGTGGACTCTTTCTCTGTCTTTGGAGAAAATCTCAGACAGTTTTTTTTTCTTTTTTAGGTTTATTTATTTACTTGTTTTTGAGAGGGAGAGAGTGCACAAGTGGGGGAAAGAGAAAGAGAGATACACACACAGAATCCGAGGCTCCAGACTCTGAGCTGTCAGCACAGCCCAACATAGGGCTTGAACCCACAAACCATGAGATCATGACCTGAGACAAAGTCGGATGCTTAACCAGTGGAGCCACCCAGGTGCCCCTGTCTCAGACAGTTTCTGTAGACTTTCCAGTCACTCTTAAATACTTAAAAAGTAGGTTTTTGAGAACTTTCTTCCACTTCTGCTTCCGCCTGTGAAAAGAGCCGCCTGTGAAAAAGTAGGTTTTTAAGTACTCAAGCCTCTATCTCAAGCCCATGCTTCCCTCCCAATAGTGCTTCTGACTCTACCTTCCTAGCCAAACTTCTTATCAGAAATTATTACACTCTTCCCCAATTTCTCACCTCCTTTTTACACTTAAACCTGATGGAATCTGGCATCCGCACCCACTTTCCCCGATTCCCACTTTTCCATGGTCATCAATGACATCTCTGTTTTTAAACCTGAAGACAAGTGTTTAGTATTTATTTGGTTAATCAGTAATGTTTGACATTTTTACCAACCCCTCCTTCTTGGAATAATCTCTTCACTTGTAACTGGCACCATATTTTCTTTGTTTTTCTCTTCCATTTTGGCCATTCCTGGTAATTTTCTTTTTCAAATCACTTCCAGACCCCCCCCCCCCCCCCCGCCTTTTGAACATGTGTCGCATTACTAGTGTTAGTTACTCAGGGTTCTTTCCTAGGCCCATTTCCTCTCATTCCTCAAATACTCTCTGGTAATTGCATCTACTCCCCTGGCTTCACTTACTGCCTATACACCAATCACCCCAACATCTATATCTCAGGCAAGTATTCTGTTCAGTTTCAGAATGTTTGAAACGGTGGAGGGCTGGAGAGAGTGCTAACCAGAGAAATATAGCGTAATAACTGGACAGTGTGCTGTGTGAGATTAGGGACTACTATTCAATGTTGGCAACGACCTGCATGGTTTGGCAGACAATGGATTTTCTAGATTTTGCCGGGTGGTACACAGAAAGGCAATAGGAAGAGGAAATGGATGATAGGGTGAACAGCATCTTGGGGGTGGTGAACTATCTTGGATAGGAAAATGAAACCTTGAGGGGATTAATAAAGACAGAGAAGGAAGGTTGGCCTGTGGTTTGGAGATCCTGAAGGACAGTTTATTTGTACTGTGCTTAAGAATGCTAGAAGGTTACATAGTTGTGGTAAGAGAGGGGGATGTCTAAAGTTATCATTCCAGAAGTGGAGAAGTCAGTGTCTATCATGGGCACAAAGTGCATGGCTGCATGCAAGTGAAAGAGAATGTCCCTGGAGATTAAGATGGCAAGGAAGCAAAAAGGCAAGTTACGGAATGAGCCCTTATATATTATATATTGCATCTTGCTTGTAGGATAATGCTGGACTTGGAGGTAGAGAATAAAATCCAGAGCTGGGGACAGAGACTTGAATGGATGATGAGTGACCTAGAGGTCCAGAGATGACAAAGATAATTTTTTTTTTGCATTTACTGATAAATAACAGCAGAAGTGTTGTGTTAGGCAATATACAGCCATCAGATTTTTCAACTTACACATGTTCCATCTTTTTGCTCTGTTTTATTGTGGTAAGAGGCTGAAGGCAGAAAACTATATTTTCTGACCATCTTAAAATAGCTGTCACATAATTAAATATTGCAATTTCAAGGGTCCTTGCACCACCCACAAGAAAGTGTGAACAGCTTACTCTGGAGCCTGTTTAGGGTCAGCCTTTAAGGGGCACCTGGGTGGCTCAGTGGGTTAAGCTTCTGACTTCAGTCTCGCTGCTGTCAGCACAGAGCCAGCTTCAGATCCTGTCTCCCTGTCTCACTGCCCTTCCCCCACTCTTGCATGCTCTCTCTCTCTTTCTTTCTTTCTTTCAAAAATAAACATTTAAAAACAATCTTAAAAAATACTAACAGCACAGTGTAGCTCACCTGTGTTTATGCTTCCCCAAACTTGTTTAGTGGCTATGGAATGATTTCTTTCTTTCTTTCTTTCTTTCTTTCTTTCTTTCTTTCTTTTTAATGTTTTTATTTTTCAGAGATCGACAGAGCATGAGCTGGGGAAGGGCACAGAGAGAGAGGGAGACACAGAATCTAAATTAGGCTCCAGGGTCTGAGCTGTCAGCATAGAGCCCGATAATGGGGTTCGAACTCATGAACTGCAAGATCATGACATGAGCTAAAGTCGGACGTTCAACCGACTGAACCACCCAGGCTCCCCAAATGATTTCTGTTTCATACTCTAACCACTGGGGTTAAAAAGTGACAATGTTGAGGAAGAGAAAAGGTTTTAGGGTATGTTGTAACAAGCCACTGAGATTTGAGTTTTTGAGAAATTTATTTAACAAGGCTGCCTCAAAAATTATATGTGTAACTTATGAGGTTCTGTGTGTATGGGGGAGGGGAGACAGGGCGTAAGGTACAGACCTCCATTTGAAAGACTGCTGAAGGAAACATCCAAGGTCGGTGTGTTTTTCCTATTGATTACATATTCCTGGGCATTCTGGCAAGGAGCCAAGCTCATTTTAAATTCCAGCCACTTGAGTCTTCTGTTTGTGGAGGAGAGAGCAGTGTGCCTGGGGAAGCAGGGCAGTATTTCCAGCAGGTGGTAATAGCAGGCATCACGTTATAATTTTAGGAAAATCCGATTCAACTGAGGCAACCACATTCACCACTGCAAGTACAGTGCTTTCAATAGACTACAGTGAGGTGTTATGATGTCTCATTCTCCTAGTAAAGGTTTTATGTGAACTGAAATGTCTTCCTGTGTATCCATTCACCTAACACTGCCAAGAGAGAGAAAAGGATTGAAACATAAATCTCATCTTATTACCAAACCTAAATTGTTCCTTCTGATTTTGTCTCGATGCCTGGCTCTTGCCTTCTTCCCCTGGCATAATGAATTTCTTAACCTAGAGTCTCGATAAAATCCTCCATAATTTATTTTTATCTTAGAAGTTGTCATAAAAATTCACTGACAAGGCACAGCCCAAGGTGGTGTGGAATAAGCTACCTTGATCTGTTTGTATAGATAGAGATACACTATTGCTCTCAGATGGAAACATAGTGACTTTCCTCTTTGTTCCCATAAAAGAACATCTATCAATTCCAGTGAAGGTCCAGAGTAGGAAAATAGGAGACAGTCCATCCACATACAGGAATTAGCTGAATGAAAACTACTTATCTCTGTTAATATAGTTGTTTATTACATTTCGTACAAGTCTGATTAACATTGAAACACCTAAGGAAATCTTGTAGAAATATGATCTTCACGTATATATTTGCTAAGATGGTGTAGCTAGCACACTATTTTTAGAATAATAAGCTTAGTGGTTAAAGTGTCATGTACTGAAGATTAAGTACTGGAAGGAAATTAATCGGGAGACAAGCATGGGGTTATGAGGAAGAAATCTCAGGCTCTCATTAGTGGAGTCAATCAAGAATTTTCAAGGCACAGATTTTATCCCTGGCATAATCTTGGGGTCCCTATCTTAAACTTCAGGGAATTCTTCTACATTTGTTATATTTATATCCTTTCTTAATTAAAGGTCTCAAGCCTTGAAGGATACAAGATTAGAAAGCATCTTTGAGGTTCTCAGCCCCCATGGGATGTTTCTATATTTCAACTGGGTCTATGTGCTTTCATTTCTGCACACCTCAACTCAACTCAGTGTCAAGAATCGTGTGAATACTATTGTTGAGTTAGATAATACCTTGAAAAGATGGCAAAAAAAAATAGAAAGAAAGAAACGAAAAACAAAGAACAAACAACAATCAAGCTAACATTTTTTTTCCTTTTATCTTGTGGATGTCAAGACAAAAAATTTAGGGAAGAACTAAGGCAGAAAGAACACTGATGAATTTAGGGGGAGAAAAGAGATTTCCATTTCTTTGTTTATAAGTCTAAATTAGTATGTTTCTCCCTGCCTCCCTCCTTTTTAAAATGAAGTACCTAGCAAGTTCTTGGGAGTTTCATTCGGGTTTCAAAGCCAATTACACTTTTTTGGCCCTGAGAAAGAAATGGGTAATTGTGAGGAAATTGCTGAATAAAACTGCTTAAGTTTCGTTGTCTGCAGTGTGGAAATGTGCAGCTCTTTTAGAACAAGTGCTTCCTTTCCAAAGTCATTGATGAAGCCCAGAGTGTGAAAACTGGGAAAGGAAGAAAAGAAATAAAGGTATGTAGCTTCACATGAGGGAGTGGGACAGGAGGAGAGCAGGACTATGGAGCAGGTGGCCAGCTCGCTGGCAGGGCCGCTGGGTACAGTACAGGGAGCTGAGGGAAGCCTGCTGCTTCCTCCTTTGGTTCCCAGGTGAGTTGGTGATGGTCCTCCTGGAGCTAAGCCATCCCATGCAGCAGAAAACTATTTCCTCTGTTGTCAAAGAGGGAAACAATGAGCAGAAAGAGAGCTAGTCAGGTGAGCATCCTCAGGAAACAATGTCTTCCCCCAACCTTTTATCACAGTCTTGGATCACTTTTCTTACTTCCGTTATCACCTCCTTGTCTTATAACCATATTAATCTCCTAACTGGTCTCCTTGTCTCTGTTCCCTTCTGCTTTAAATCCATTCTTCATCCTGCTCCCAGAGACTCAGGTAAACCATTATATTTCTCAGCTTAAAATCCTTGGCCTAGAGGGGCACCTGGGTGGCTCAGTCGGTTGAGCATCCGACTTTGACTCAGGTCATGATCTCCATGGTTTGTGAGTTCGAGCCCCACATCAGGCTCTGTGCTGGCAGCTCAGAGCCTGGAGCCTGCTTCAGATTCGGTGTCTCCCTCTCTCTCTGCCCCTCCCCCACTCATGCTCTGTCCCTCTCTCTCAAAAATAAACAAACATTAAAAAAATTAAAAAAAAAATCCTTGGCATACAAAATGAAGGAGTCTTCTCAGCAGAGCAGAGAAACCCCTAACTTCTTTGTCTCCCTCCTGATGGCTCCCTAACTTCATTTCTCATTGTCCACTTCACCCTTACTTCTTGCCCTCTGACAGAAGAGTCCAAAAACCCATGCATCTTCTCCCCACAGCACTCCCTTCCCTTCTCCATGGTCACTTTTGTGTTTCCTTCAAATCACAGCTCAAGGGCCAGTCACTTCCTCCAGGAAGCCTCTTTTAATCCCTTCATCTCTTTTCCCAAATGGAGCCCTTCACCTGTGCTTCCACAAGAGCTTGCTTCTTACAAGCAGGTTATTGCAGAAAAACTAAGCTTCCCCTCTGTCCAGGGAGCATCTGGGGGGCAGGCAAGGACTTTGTCTTTTTTTTATCTGAGCACTCCCTTTGTTCAGCACAGAGCAGGAAACCTGTGAAATAGTAAATGAAAATGGATTCATAAAGACAAACTTTTGGTTTATGGCTGTAGCTGTTATTTTCCAAGCCTAGAATTATTTGCAATTCTTCCTTTTAGGCAGACACTCTTGATTCCCTCACTGAAAATTAATAGCTACTATTCCTAATGCCTTCAGGCCATGTTTTCTCTGTACTGTAATTTCTCAACATTTCATAGCCAATTTCCCATTATTTGAAAATCCACAGCAATGTGTCTTTAAGTTTTCTTCTTTCTACACAAAGCAGCTACAATATAATGTCTTAAAAATTATCTGAAATGTAGAATGAGCAAAAGAAAATAGAGGGTGTTCTTTCAGAACAGAGCTGAGTTTGACCATTTATTTTGGGGGCTATTTGATAAATATGTTTCAGCAGAAGATAACATAGATTTCTGTAAGGTAGAGGTGTAAATGTTTTTGGTGTAACTAAAAAGATAGCCCCAAAAGTTTTGAGTTTTGGCCATGCTGGACGTTAACCGGTTTTATATCTAACTTGGAAACCTGTTAAATTGCCTTATACACCTAGCTTTTGGTGTGTGTATACACCAAAAGATGGTTTTAACATCTTACTGTTTACTTCATTAATTAATGAGTAATACTAAACCTTTGACGTGTGTTTATTTTCTATTTGCCTGAGGGTCATGATTTTACTCTTTTGAAAATCATTCTTTAACAAAACAAGGTAGAAAAGCACCTGTCTTTCTGGGAATCAAAAATTTAATCCTGAGTCTCCTATACCTGACTGTTTTATGTCAACCACACTGAAGAGCCTTAGTTTCTTTATCTGCAAAACAGGGATGCTTGCTTCTAAGGTTTGGGTAAGGATTAAATATCATGAGATAGAAATTTGTGAGCCATAAAGTGAAAAATAAATCATGCATTATTATTTGCTATCAAGCTACTATTTATATACACTGACATTGAGATTTTGGGTATTTTTAGCACAGTCAGACTGTGTCGCAGTGACAATCCCAGGAAACCAAACAAAATTAGAAGCGTCAAAATTAGAAGAATAACTGAACACAGTAATTGTCAATCACGGCTTAGTTTTCTCATTTTTACCTTTTACAGATATACGGTAACTGGTGTCTATTTTCATCATCATGGAAATATAGGAGTTATTTAAATAAACTAATTAGAGTGAATAAACTTTTCATGGTTGTTTGTTTTAGGTATAAATGTCTTTGACACTGGGTTTGATGTTTATTTACTGGAAGATTTTCTGAAAGCCTCATTTCTTATTGAGAATCAATTTGGTCTTTAGGATAACAGCTCTCAACCCCCCCACGTGCCCTAGCTGCAGCCTGGGGAAGTGGAGACATGAGGGCAATTTTTTGTTTTTAATGAACATGGTAAGATTTTGTATGAAGTAAAGGTTTTGAGGCTATATAAAATATTTGAAAAACAGTGACCTAGAGGATTTATAATCAGGTGGAGAGGGACTGGGAGCAAACTAATTTGTGACTATTTACAAGATGAGGCAGCACTATTTAATGTAATTTCATGTATAAACATTTTGTTTTTCTCTTTAAAAAAATCTAAGAGGAAGATTGTAAAACGAATGCCTAAGGAAATAGACCTGAAGCATGTTTTGATATGAGATAGAAATCCATACAAACATAGTGTGATAGTTTTCATTTTTGAAAATATATTACTAAGAACCTCCATTAGATGAAAATTCCTGATTTGTACAGTGAATCCTTTAATTTTTTTCCAGTCTATTTTCTCTCATATTTATCACTTGATTACCTTGCAATGTGATAAATTGCTTAAATGAGTTTCTTTCTTCCTCCCTCATTTCCTTCCTTCCTTCCTTCCCTCCTTCCTTCCTTTCTTTCTCTGGTCTCTGTCTCCTTGTCTCTCTCTACTGTTCTTTCTTCTTTAGCACATAGTAAGTGATCAATAAATATAGTCATTCACGTTGTTCTGACTCCCCCATAAATGTGAAAAGCCAGAATCACTGAGGCAAAGAAGAAGAGTCCCCCTAAGAATCTAGTAAAGGGGAGAAATCTATGATATTTTAGTCTATCAGAAGATCAAACTTGAAATAACTTGTCTATCACAAATAAAGACTATACAGTTGTTGTATCAATTGGTAGAAGTTCAACTTCTAACTCTCTTAGGATTCCCCTACAAAGATAAAATACAAGACAAAAACATTTATAATAAATAAATAATCAATAAATTATTTAGCATTGTTGATATGCGAGGTGTCCAGGCCATGAAGCAGTGTGTGTGCTCTGTAGGGTCTTGTAGGAAGAGGGAAAGACATAGACTAGAACCTCCATGCTTCACTGTGGTAAGTATGGTAAGTAAAAGAGAAATATATGTACACGGCTTCCTGGGAGCACAGAGGAGCAAATCATTCCATTAGGGTGGCGTGGAGGGTGATTTAAGCATCACAGTGAGAATGACATAGGCTTTAAACTAGGCTTTTATTTTTTTTTTTTTTGCAAGAGTGTTTGTTGTGTTCATTACTAGGTAAGGAACATTATGCCTTTCTGTTTTACTAGTTGTTTGTTGGCATGTAAGAGGGACCTCAATGGAGGGGAGGATTTAACAAAAATATTAGACATGCAGGTTGGGGTTTCGAACACTTACTTGGGAATATGGAACACATTTGGGGAAAATGTAATCCTTAAAGCCTGGAGAACATGGGGGTACATGGACTAAGGCCCCAAATCCCCCAGAGCCCTTATAAATGAGATTTTAAAGGTGTGCTAATTGCCCTTTTATTTAAAGAAAAAAAAAAGGCATCTATTACTTCTGTTATTGCTGTCTCAGGTCCTGAAAAATGGAGGATCTTCAGGAAAAAAAAAGAGCAGATAGATTAGATTTCCCCCCCTCTCGTTTGGCACTCTGAAGTCATGATATCAGATCATCTATTGGAATCCACTTAGTGAATATTTAGGGCTCTGATCTTCCTGCAGTAATCCTAAACACATGAATGTTCTATACAGCAAGGATTTAACATGGATTTGGAAGCTGGCAAGAGTGACAGAAATATCAGCTTATCCATGACAACAGCGGAAGCTTCCGTCTTTCCCAGCTGGGATCTGCCACAGCCGAAACTACCTGCTGTCTGTCTTTGACTTTCTAGAAGCTATATATTAGGGCCTGTGGCCAGATGATTCCAAACCAATAAGCTAATACCCCAGTCTTGTTTCTTGAGGCTTTCTGGTTGATTTATCTCAAAGATGTGACTGGAAACCTCGTACCGAAGACAGTTTTCTACTTTGGCTGCTAAGTGTTTTTAGTCTCACCGGAATGCCTGAGATATAACCAATGAACTTCTACTTCACTTGGTTAAAAAAAGTAATTAAGGAAGTCATACCATTGAAACGTTGCTTGCTTCATTTTAATTTTATAAGCAAGTCTCAAGTTTCTATAGAGTATTTACTCTCCACATATGAATAGGAAATACAAGTAATTTAGAAACCCCTTTAAACCCAAATTAGGATATTTTCAGCAGTTAAAAGGAAGTCATCCTGTGAGCGATTCAAGTTATCAGGATGACTGGCAGGGTAAGCAGGAAAATTTTAACAATAATAGAGATTGTATTTTCTTTACCCAACTATATGCTTTAAAGTTTTTCAGTTGGTTTTCTGAACTCATACAATAGTCTGGTTTTAAAATGTTGGGGTGGGGGGGCGGGGCGCCTGTGTGGCTCAGTTGGTTAAGTGTCTGACTTAAGCTTAGGTCATGATCTCATGGTTTGTGGGTTTGAGCCCCATGTTGAGCTCTGTGCTGACACCTCAGAGCCTGGAGCCTGATTCCGATTCTGTGTCTCCCTCTCTTTCTGCCCCTCCACCAGTCTCTTGCTCGCTCTCTCTCAAAAATGAATAAACGTTAAAAAAATTAAAGAAATGTTGTGGGACATTAGTAGATACTCCCAGAGATATAAAAATACAGAGGCTATGAACGTGGGAGGGAGATTGTCAAGTGAAACATGTAGAAGCCAGCCTTTTCTGTTACTTTAGAGATTCATGTCACAGGACAACAGTGGCCAGAGCTTCTGTGAAAAAAGACAAATGTATTCCACATTTCTGATACCCATCCCTTGAAGTGACACACCAACAAAATTTATCTGGCTGCTTCCATTTTTACCTTCTCTAAAAAACAGAATTCCCCACATGGGTTTGGTGATGATGTATCCTGAGGGACAAGGGCAAACCCACCAAATTTTATTTCTAGTTGTGAACTAGTAAACCAGTATTTCCAATCAATTAACACTGGAATGATTTGATTCAGACATGCAAGCTGAGTGAAAAATTGAATAAGGTAAAAGTCTCCATGGAGTTATATTTTTACTATCTCATAAAAAGTCTAAAGGGACAGAAAATTCATAACTCTGCTTTTAAGATAGGCAAAAATGCTGATAACGAGAAGTCTGAAAATAAATGAGAAACTGCTAATGTAATAAAAGGGGAAAGATACTAAGACACTCCTCTAACAAAGGAATTGGAAAATATTCCAAAGGAGATAAATGAAGAAAGTGAATAGGAAAAGATTTTTGTCTCTCTCATGTGTGGTCTCTTTTGTTTCTGAAACAGATTGCTTAAGAGAGACTGGGAATGAAGCTTTGCGTTTAACAAACCTTTTAAAATATCATGAACATTTTTTAGATCATGTAGGGCCTGGAAAGGTGGTAAGAGGAGAAAAGAAGGAGATTCTGAAAGGAGAAAAACATTTTTTGGGGGGGGTATAACTTATAGAAAATAATTAGTGTATAAATTAGAGATTTCCTGACTATAATTTCTATGGTGCCCACTCTGAAGCCTGAAGAGGCCCATCCTTTGGAAGAGGTGAGGGTGGGGGGAACGGCAGGGGGGAGAGGTGATCCAGTGGTGATGGAGATGCTCAGCACCAATGTACATGAATTTGGGTGCCTGGCAGACTGGATGTCCAATCTCCACACTGCCAGTCAACAGCTGTGGGGCCACTGCTGGTCTGATTAACCTCTTAAACCATATTGCCTATACCTTTTAGAGGGCGAAATAATACTTCTTACCTGAACATTTTGTTGAAGATTAATTAAGAAAATGTTTAAAATGCTATTAGCATAATGCCTAGTAAGCTCTCAACGAGTGGAAGGTGTTACTATTCCCACTGTACTTACTGCGATTACGACTGCAGAAAAGAAGGGACCTGCCCAAGTGAAATCCAATTCTTGTTGTTGCTTTAGCAATAACATTTAGCATTTGAGGTAAAATATTTGTAAATGTTTGATCAAAGAAATATCCCTGGACATGCAAGTTTAGATTTGGTATGTGTGGTGGCTATGGATACATGAGAGGGCAGATAAAGAGAATTTGTGGTGGATTGCAGATTTGCTCCCCTGAACTAAACTTCTTGCAAATCCTTTGCTTATCCCCACTCACTACTCTGGGCTGCTTGGTAAAATAATTACGTACCCGACAAAAGGCCCTTTCACTTCCTCCTGGCAGAGTTTATCTTCTTCCTAGCCGTCCTCAGCTTTCCACACTGGGGATATTGCCCTGTTTAGCCGCTTCATTCTAAAGACAGGTGTGGGGCCAACAGATCCAAGCTTTGCCCGAGTCAGGTTCTGCCACTCCTAGATGGATTATCTTTAGTAAGTCACATTGCCTTTGGAATACCAACTTCCCACACGTAAAATAGAAACTAACAGCAACTTGCCCAGGTTGCTTGACGATAAAATGTCATAAGGTTGGTGAAGTGTGTAGCCAGATAAAGTGCTCAGCAAGTGCTAGCTTCTGCTTTTCTTAATTCAGAAAAAAACCAAAAAAAAAAAAAAAAAAACACCCCAGAAAACAAAACAAAACAAAACAAAAAAAACCAGTAACAAAAGCTTTACAAACTCAGGCCAAGCAAATTCCTACAGAATAATATCATTTTACGAGCTGTCTGTACAAGTGGCTTAAGAGGGAGGTCATTGCTGTTTTCCCTCCAAAATTCATAACACTTGTAGGGCTTATGGGTAAATATCTTTTCTGATAATAAGACCCTGGTTCTGAGGATGAAAGATGCTTAGAACTCTGTGAAGAAATAATAGCAAACTGGGTTGGGGAATCTCTGTTTTATTATGATTGAATTGGAGTAAGAACCAGATTATTTTATTAAATGCTACTTTTAGAAGGAATGGAAAACATAAATCCTAAAAGCCATTTTATAGTTTTCATGGTGCTGACCATTTTCTTGGTTCTTTTTAGTTCACTTCATAGTGACAGTGGAAACACGGTTACTTGATTTGCAGTTGACAGGTTGGATGTTTTTAAGTGTATCTACTGCTTTGAAGGAATTCTTGACCTACTTCAAAATGCATGTTGTTTTCAGTAAATTCAACCTTTAATGATTATCTTTAGCCACGAATCTTTCTTCAGAGAACTTCTGAAAGATAAAATATATCTCAAGTATGCCTCATTTACTTTAGTTAATTGTCTGGTCTTTTCTTTTTAGAATTATATCAATTAAAGCAAACAAAAATGTAATTATTTTAAAAATGAAGGCAGCTTTTGTGTTCATGTTTTATCGTGTGTTTGTATTTTTAAGGAAGCAGATTATATTATCCCTCCATTGCTCTGTTGTTTTCTTCAGTTTAGATTTTTGTACTAAACAACCAAACTATGACAAACTGGAAAACATAAATAAATACCTTAATTTATGTATATATATGTAAGAACAAAAGTATGTCCATGACTGACAGAGACATGTTCCAGTATTTAACATTCTTTTCAAGGGCTTTGTTTATTTTGGGGGGTCTTTTTGAGGGCTTTAACATCAATACATCTCTACATTACAATCTGCCCAAGTGAGATTTGTGCTAAAAATTTTTGAACCCCAAATTTCTAGTACCTACTTTTCTATGCTATGAGTGCCAAACAACCCTATCCAAGGATAACATTCAGAAGCACAGAATCTTTCAAAGGTTATCTTGGAGAAAACTGGGTATTGACCAAATTTTCTATGGGAATACAGAATTTAATTGACAACAGAAAGGAGTGACCATTACTGACAACTTATTATGTTTTAGGTACTATAGTCTATGTTTTTTTTTCAAAGTTTAACTCAGTTAAATTCTCTTGCAAGTTTGGATTATACCCAATTTTACATTTTAAGGGTCAGCAAGATCAGTTCAGTCTCCTGAGTTCACGAAGTTATTAAGTGGTAAAACATATCAATCCAGAGCTATATGACATTATAGCTCATGGGTTTTGTTATGGTGGTGGTGGTTGTTTGTGTGCTTGTTTCATTAATATCATCTGTGGAAGATGAAGACACTGCTTTTAAGCTGTTTCTATGCTGTTGTAATCTATAAAAGAGTTTTGGTGAACTTGTGGTACCATTAACACATTTCACATGTAATTTTACATATGTACACATTCACCGATTCATTCTTTCAACAAATATTTATTGAGTGCTTACTATATTTCAAGAACTGTTTCATAACCCAGATTTAAGTGAAAAACATAGACAAAAATCCCTGACCTCATGGCACTTATGTTTTACTGTGGGTGTACATACCAATGTTATATCAAAGATTTAGTTTCTTACTCCCATATGTTTACTTTCCCTCTTAGGACCCCAAACTTTAAGATGATGCATAGCTTCCTGGAATGAAAACTACAACCCAGCATGCCTTGCAGTTGAATATGGCCCAGAGAGTAAGTGGAAGTCTAGTCTAGTGTGGCTGCTTCCAAGAAATTTCTGTCAAAGATAGCGTTGAGTTCCATTTCCACTATTCTCCCTTCCTCCTTCCTGTTTTTTGGAATATGGAAATATCAGCTAGGACTCCATTCTGAAAAATGAGGATTAATGCCACACTACAGCTATGGCAGAGCAGAAATCTAGAAATATCTCGGCTCCAAGATGATGGAGGAGGTTCCTAGACAGATCTGGATTGCCTACACCTGTATTGCTTAGAAAAGGGGAAATCAGTTTCTAGCTTATTTATATCCCTATTACTAGCAGCTGAACCTAACCCATATTAAAACATTTATGTTTGTTTATTTTAATGTTTATTTATTTTTTCTGAGAAAGAGAGAGCTAGCAGGGGAGGGGCAGAGAGAGAGGGAGACAGAGGATCCAAAGTGGGCTCTGTGCTGACAGCAGAGAGCCCTATGTGGGGCTCGAACCCATGAACCATGGGATCATGACCTGAGCCAAAAGCAGATGCTTAACTGACTGAGCCACCCAGGCACCCCAAAACATTCATGCTTAAATATTTTAACATTCATTTTATTTATGTATTTATGTATGTATGTATTTATGTCTTCCCCCTTTTCCAGCACTACCTCAATCCCACCCTAGCCCCTCTACCTATGCACAGAAATTTCTTAAGGAAACAGCATTTGAGCTTCTGTATCCAACTGTGTCTGAATTTACCCTTTAGATTTTTCAATTACAAGGGCTAATACATTCCCCTTTTTACTTAAACCAGTTCCAGTTTGCTAGGGAAAGAGTTCTGATTGAATAGTGTGCAGATATTTATTTACTAATGCATGCATGTATCACTTATATAATAACCATGTTATATGTTTATAAATATGTTACAAACATAGATCAGAGATTGCTTAGTATGTAGACATGCTGTATAGAGATTTCCCCTAGTACTCCCATTTTTTGCAGTTGAAATAGCTAAGACACAAAAAAAGCTAAATAATTTGCCTCGAGTCTCAGTAAGAACTCATGATTCCTTAAGATCCAGTCAATTGAAAAGTGTATCTATTTCTTTGATGTTTTTTACCCACTATACATTGAAAATTCCAATGCTATAATACAAGTTATATTTTTACTTTTATTAGTTATACTAGTATAGTTATTCTTGAGAGGGGGAAAAATCCTGTATATGTGAAGATAAAAAGAATTATGAATAACACCCCTCCCCATTCTTTAAAGTTTTATTGAACAGTAGAAAAGCGTAAGGATGAAATATGTCATGGAGTTCAGTTTCTTCCCCCTGCAGAACTGATTTCTTGAAAATCCTCCCTAATGTGTTCTCCAGTGTGAGTTTAAAAGTCCCAAATGCTGAGGCTTTTATCAATTCTCTTTGAAGATTGTATCTCACATAGTAGATTGGAGCATACCAAACAGTTCTAAAACCCAGTGTAAGCTCGTTTATTGCTGTCACTAGTTAGATTTCGCTGTCCAAACATAATTCTGCTCCTTTTTTCAGTAATGTCCTCAGTGACTCTTGGGTCTAACTCTTTGTCTTTGAACATTCTTTTGGTGGTATATTTGTATGGATTAAGTCCCTTCTTCCTTTGTAAGTCCATTCTATTTATACTGAATTCTGAACTCTTTCCAAATAACTGAAATATGTCATAGTGAAAATTATTTCACATTTTCGGGGTTAAAAACATTTGGCTTTCTTTGTCTAAGCTCAAATTTGACATAGATCGAATTCAACTAATAGCCGTTTATCTAACATAGGTAGGCTTAAAAATGTAGTTTTAAAATGTTGTGTTCAAACTTCAGTAAATTGAAATACAGTAAAACCTTGGTTTGCAAGCATAATTTGTTCCAGAAACATGCTTGTAATCCAAAGTACTTGTATGTCAAAGCGAATTTCCCCATAAGAAATAATGGAAACTCAGACAATTCATTCCACAACCCCAAAATATTCATGTAAAAATGATCACAATACTGTAATATAATACAAAATAAAAAATAAAATACAAAATATAAATAAAATAAAGAAATTAACCTGCATGTACCTTTGAAAACCTCCGTGGCTGGTGTGATGGAGACAAGAGAGAGGACAGCTATTATGCGGGATGACTTTCACTATCACTAACGGAATCACTGCTGTCTATTGGTTCAATGGAATAATTTTTTTTTTCATGCAACTTTAACAAGGAACCTATCCGTTGACACTTGCTTTTGCTCCTTTTGAGGATTTTGCGGAAATGTGACATTGCATTGTCGTTAAACAGGTTCATCACTCACACTGCTACAGCCTTATTTGGGTGGTTCTTTTCTACAAAATTTTGCACTGTTGCATTGTACACATCTCCCTAATCTCATTTGAAGTGAGAGATTCCTCTGCCTTTTTGTCTTCCTCCTCTGCAGACAAGATCTCCTCCATAATCTCTTGCTGTTGCTCACGATGCAGATCCATCGGTTAGTTGGTGGTCAGTGCCTGGCCATGTTCTTCCACAAGCTCTTGAGTGTTGTCCTCATTCACCTCCAGTCCCATGGTCTTCCCCAAGGACACAATTTCCTCGACAGCTGGCAGCTCCTGTTCATGAGTAAGCCCTCTAAGTCATGTCCAAGAATGCGGTCAGGCCACAGTTTTCACTTAGCAGAGTTGAGAGTTCTCTTGGTGACTCCATTCCAGGCTTTATCAATGATCTTGAGGTAGTTCACGATGTGGAAGTGATTTTCCCAAAACTCTCAGAGAGTAAGGTTTGTTCCTTTGGTCACCTCATAGCATCACTGAAATATGACTTTGGTGTAAAACTTTTTAAAGTTTAAAATGGCCTGATCTATGGGCTGTAGGATTGAAGTGGTGTTGGGAGGAAGGAACTTGACCTTCATAAACTCAAATTCCTCCAGTAAGTTATCCTCAAATCCTGGAGGATGAGCAGGAGCATTATCCATAACCAGCAAGGCTTGAGTCCATAATCAGCAGATTCTTTTCTAAAAGATATTTCTTTGCTGCAGGACTGAAGACTTTGTTGATCCAATCAACAAGATATAAGTGACCCAAGCCTTGGTGTTGGACCTCTGTGTAATGTTTAACTGGTTCTTCTGCACCTTACATTTCTTGAAGGTTTGTGGGTTCTCAGAATAATACATGAGCAGGGACTTGGGTTTGAAATTCCCACTTGCATTAGCACAAAACAAGAGGGTGAGACCTTCTTTCATGGGTTTGTGACCAGACATTGCATTCTCTTCTTCTGTAATGTAGGTCCTCTTTGGCATCTTTTCCCAAAAAAGTCCTGTCTCATTGCAGTTAATAACTTGCTCCAGCAGTTAATGCTCAGAAACCTTGAGCTTTTGGAACTCGGTAGTGAACTTCTCAACTGCCTTAGCACCTGAACTCACAGCCTCTCTGTGCCTCACTACACTATGGATGCCACTTCTCTTAAAGTTATCAAACCATCCCCTGCTTGCCTTGAAGACTTCTTCCTTTTCTGTTGATGTACCTGGCAGTTTACTCACCAGGTCGGTGTACACGGCCTTTGCCTTCTCACAGATAAAATTCTCCATCACAGTATCACCTGCTAGTGGCTTTTCATTTATCCAAACAAGAAGGAACTTTTCTACATCTTCCAGAGAACATGGCCATTGCTTTGATATTCTTGTGACTCCTTTTGGTGCATCTAGCACCCTTCTTTATTCTTTATTCTTTGATATTGTGCAAATGGTCAATGTAGACTTCTTATAAAATTTTGCAATTTTGGCCACTCGCATACCTCATTCATACTTCTTAATGATTTCCTTTGTAACTTACACCCTAATCATCTCCTTCTTCTTACTGTCTTTCTTTTCAACCTTTTTCTGCATGGGGCTATTGTATGCACTCACACAGATGCTGACTACAGTATAGTATTAATAAACTCTTGTCATATCCTGTACTTAATGTAACTGATAACAATGCCCCAGAGGAAAGGGTGTATATCGGCAGGCAGCCTGACCTAGAATGAAGCAAAGCATTCCTAAGCTTACTCTTGTACGGAAAAGCAAAGGACTACCCACAGGTGCTTTGAAGTGACAAAAAAATTCACTAGTGTCAGTAGTTGTGGGCACCTTCTAACGTTCTGAAAATCACTGATTTCTGCCAAACGCCATGGCCTGAGACTGTGCATCCGAGCATGGGAGATGATCACCCACAATCCCACAGCGAGAGAGAGAGAGAGAGAGAGAGAGAGAGAGAGAGAGAGAAGAACCATTGGCTCAGTTGTAATCATGTGATGTTCAGTATCGTGTATTACTACTCATATTGCAAGACATCACTTGTTTATGAAGTTAAAATTTATTAGAAATGTTTGCTTATCTTGTGGAACACTTGCAGAACAAAGTACTTGCAATCCAAGGTTTTACTGTATTTTCTATTCCTAGTGTTGCAGTTGAATAAAACTATTTTTATATTCTCCTTGGGAAGGCCAAAAATTAATTTTCTAGTTAGCAACCATTTATTAAAAGTCTGAAATAGGTCCCCATTTACTTCAGATAAGACTCAAACTCCTTATTATAAATTCTGAGGTCCAACTTGACCTAGCCCTGGCTGACTTTTCCAACCTCACCTTCTCTCAGTGACTCTGGCTACTCAAGGCTTAAATACACAACCACTTTCTTCTAGTCTCAGCTTATCAATTACCTCCTGCTCCAAGTCCATTTTATTCTCTTTTTATCCTCTTCATTTCCTACTTACCTCCATCTGTCACTGTTAATATTACTTTACGTTTCCCTCACTAGATTGTAAGTCACTTGGTATAGGAGCGGGGATCACATACTGCCTTCCATGTACCTTTTCTTGTTTTTGTTTGTTTTTTATTGCTTTTTTACACCACTGTATTCCTTTTCGGTCATACACTGCTTATGTCACAGTATGTGTTCTAATATTTGATAAATGAGCAAACGTATAAATAAATGTATGAGCTTGGAATAGAAGAAAATAATTATTTTGGAAAAGATCTATGTCATATATAATTAAATTCTATTATGACAGTTGATTATTCAAACAATTGATTATGGATTCAATGAATCATAAAATATTGTTGAAAAGAGATGAAGTTATCTAGTTTAATACCTTACTTTCTAGGTGAGGAAGTTGAGATTCAGAAGAATAAATAACTTGTCAAAGGTCATATAAGTAATGACTTAGCAGACTTAAGTCCAAATGTCATATTTCCTGAGTGCTTTTGAAAACAAGTATGTCTTGCTATACTTGTTTTTGAATCCTTAATATTTGTTATTGTGTTCTACTTTCACTAAAAGAATTGTTATAGAATTAACAAGAATAACTGATTCCCTCCACCACCCCCTCCCCTCTGCCACAGCTTTTCCTTATTATGCTTGGTACTCATAGAAAAATATAACAATATAGATACCATTTTCCTTCATTTTTATTAAATTTTATTTGTTGACAATATATTTTTTCTCATAATAGGGATCCGGTTGGATTTTTAAAATTGTTTTTGGTGCTGAAATAACTCTGGATTGTTATATACTACCCCTAGACCTCTCTCTATGTCTTATACTCCTATCTCCCTTAGCCTTGCTGTAGCTCCATTCATCAAACTGAAGAAGGAAATGAACCAAAAAGAGGGCCAGTGAAGCTTTGTGCATCTCTGAATGAAATGAAGCATTGCAGGGATAGCAAGTAAAAGAGGTGGCAGTCAGTACTGTGGGCTGTATAATGTCTGGAAACTGCTTGTAAGGGATATGTAACATTTAGTGTTGTAGACAACTTATGACACCATTTAGAGTTTAAAACCACTTTCAACCGGTGAGAGTAACTTGTAAAAATAAATAGTGATTGGATTTATTCTGTGAGGTGAAGAAAGGAGAGAGCTAAGGGAAAATTAGAGGGAGAGCTGGGATTGTACTCTTAAGGACACAGAACTCTATCCAATTTGTTGATTTAAAAGTTGGGTATAAGATGTATAAAATATTAAAATGTCTAGAGATGTTTAATG
This sequence comes from Prionailurus viverrinus, assembly GCF_022837055.1. Lineage (NCBI taxonomy): Eukaryota > Metazoa > Chordata > Mammalia > Carnivora > Felidae > Prionailurus > Prionailurus viverrinus. Next base: position 82,010,557 of record NC_062565.1, read on the forward strand.
GCTTTTAAGGTAACTTTTAATAAGGTACATTCTAGTTTTATTTGATTACCAGTTAGGGAAGCCACTCTTGCTGAACCATTAGGACACAGACTAATAAAATAAAACACAAAGCTTCTTGGTGAATGTAGCAATATTGTAAAGCTTGATGAGAATGAAAAGAGTCTAAATTAAGCAATAACAATTGGGAAGCAGGACATTTCCTGGGGATTAATGACGGGCTGGGTGGGGTTGATGGACCATGGCTAGTCTGTGGGCCATTAACCTCAGTTGATCATTAATTCCCAAGAAATACCTGATGGTGAGGTCATTACTATAATTATCACCTTAAAGAGGGAGAAGGATGGTAGACTCCAGAGTAGTGAAGTTAAGAGAATGATGATGATTATTTCATATAAAGCACAGTGCCTCACAGGCCAAAGGACTATAAGTTTCTTTGAGCCATTTCTTGCTTGTCGCTTCTGTTTGTAAATGGGAACGAAACATAAAATTCTCCTCTTTTTAGAGAGGATTGCATGGAGGAGTAGGACAAAGATGCATGTTAAAATACCCATGGTAAATGATGTGACTTTTTCTCAAACTAGCTTCTTGAGAAATGACTGGTGGGACATTGAGAGCATTTCTGGTGATGGAAGATTTCTAACAATAATGGTGTTAGGTAGTGTTTAGGGTTTGATATTTATACTGCCTCATTTGAATTGGTTTTATTTGACTCTAAAAATGATGGGGGTGTTGAAGGGGACTAGGTGAGAAAGGAAAGACCTGGTTTCCCAGTAAATGTTATTTTGGGTACTTATATTCTCTAGATTTCAATTTCTTCATCTGTAAAAATGAAGGGGTACATCTAGGGATCTCTAAAGACCAGTCTAGCTCTCAAGATTCTCTGATGTGTATTTAAGGAGTCCAAAATCTTCCTGGAATAAGGCCTATATAACTTTGAAATAGTGAAGTAAACCACTGGGAAAGGAATCCATGAACTCCCAGAGGAATAAGAAGCTTTATGTGGGTGGGAGTGAAGTTTCCTAATTCAAATTATTGTTGGTATTTATTTGTTTTTGAGATTGACTCATTCCAGGTTTTGGGCTTCTAACAAAGCAAAAATTATTTAAATGGAAATTTCCTACTGCTTTAATTGAAAATTGAATTTGAAAAAAAATCCTACAGGCAGCTGGTTCCCTGCTCTCCTGTTGTGTGATCCAGTAGTGCCAGAGGGCAGCTTTACTGGTGGTAATATTTCAAAGCCAAAGACTTCCATACATAATGGAATTTGAATTGGGAGATTAAAGCTTAGACACAGGGGGTGGAATAAAGCTACATAGGTTGCCATTGACTCGCTGCCTTGACCTTAAAATTCCGCTCATTTCTTTTCTCGTATCCCCTAAAACTTTCTGACATGTTTATTAATCCAATCATCTGTTCTTTCAACATCTATTATGTACTTTCTATGTGCCAGGCACTGTGCTACATGTTGGGAAGCTAAAGGTAAGTAAGACCTAGCCCCTGACCTCTTAGGAATCACAATTTCATGAAAACTGATATAGTTAAAAGAAAAGAAGAAAGACATTAAGTTATAAAAGAAATAACTGCACAAAAGAGGAAGTGGTCTGTTCTTCCTAGAGATATCATGGAACTCAGGTAAGGTATTACAGAAAGTCTTTTATTTGAATCTTAAAGGATAAATGGAGATTGTACAATGACTCCAGTGGGGATGGTTTTCTCCACAAAAACACAAAAGAGGTGAGCATATGAAGAATCAGCCAGTAATCAAGATGATTGGAACAGAAGGAAGATGACTGGGTAGGGGTCTAAAGGGGTAAAGGAGTTCAGATTATGAAATGCTTTTTGTATATTTATGATAATGGGCTTGAACTTTATCCATTAAGGTAAGAGTAGAATCATTATATAAGTAACATATAGTGTGTGTGTATGTGTATATATATACACATACATACACATATACACCAGGTCTACCAGAATGTGTATGTGTGTGTGTGTGTGTGTGTGTGTGTGTGTAATGTATTTTATAGTGAAAGGAGGCATTATGCATTATTAATAATTATACCAGGACTACTGTAGCATGTAGTCAGTTAGCTATGCAGGAATAAAAGAATTTTAATCAGAAATATTGAATTTAGACTTCCATTCAAAAAAGATCACTTTGGAAGTTGAGTAGAGAATGGATAGAAGTCTTAATTACAGGAAGCACTAAACTGGTCTAAACTGGGTAGCAGTGTGCATAGCAGAAAGAAGGGAAGATGTGAAAAATATTTAACAGATGGAAAACAAAAGATGAAACAATAGCTTGAATATGTAAGGGTGAGAGAGATGGAGGTATCTAGGGCCGATCCTGGTTTGGGTAACTAGGTAGTGCTATTTGACAACATAGAAAATAGAGGAGAAGGAATTGGAAATTGGAGCGATGCTATAGATAGAATGTTTGCATTCTCCCAAAGCCATATGTTGAAACATAATCTTTAATGTGATGGTATTTGGAGATGAGGCCTTTGGAAGTGACTAGGAGTCATGAGGATGGAGCCCTTAAGAATGGGATTAGCGCCCTTACAAGAGACCCAGAAAACTTCCTCTCCTCACTTGCCATGTGAGGACACAGAAAGAAGATGACTATGAACCAGGAAGTGAAACTTGCCTGGAAACTGAATCTGTCAGAGCCTTGAACTTGGGATTCTCAGCTGCCAGAACTATGAGAAATAATGTTGTTTAAGCCACCCAACTATGATATTTTTGTTATAGCATCCTGAATAGACTAAGACAGGTGGGGAGGGGGCAAAGGAAAAAAGATAATAAATTTGGTTCTGGCCATATTGTTTCTCAGATTCAAGTCACTTAGAGGTATGCATATGGAGATATTTAATAGGAAGCTGGATATATGGGTCTGAATTTAAGGAAGGTATCTAAGCTAAAGTTAGAGATAAAGTATTTAAAGCAATGTGGTAGCTGAGATTGGAGAAATTTTACAGAATGAGAAAGAAAGAGAGTTAAGGACAGAATCCTTGGAGGTGCCAATGTTTAGAGGGTGACCAGAAGAAGAATCCCATCCTCACCCCCCCAAAAAATAAAGAGAGTTCAGAGAGGAAATGATAACAGAGCAGCAGCAAAGAGCTTGGAGCAGCAAGTGAATAAATGACAAGAGAGCAGAGTGGAAAATGTTCACTGCTTTTGGCAGTTAGGTGGTTACTGGTAACATTAGCAAGTAGATGGGTATAAAATATCAGTTGGGTCAAGGAAATTGTTAAGTACACACTGTTGGTTAATAATGGAAATATAATTCAAACCCAGTGTCTCTGACTCCAAATCCAGTGCTTTCCTGCTATACCAAAAATTTCCCCTTAGTTCATCCTTGCTGCTTGTGTTGCACATTCTGTATGCCATGGATGAGTTCTCATAACCCAATGAAGCCACTGGGTTATAGAATAAACTCTTACCTCTCCTGTTCCTGGATTTTTTGGCTCCATTTGCTGTACCAAATATTGAAGTTTCTTTTTGCCTGTATTTATACCTGCTAGATTAGACCTTTCTGCAAGTCTCAGTGTCTAGACGAACCAAGCTTGAGCTTGTCTTTATTTTGGACACCATGCACATCTCCCAGTAGAATGAACTGTATCTATCAGTCTCACTTTGTGAGTTCATTCAATAAGAATTTTTGAGCACTATTGTATGGTTGGTAATGTTCTAAGTGCCAGGTAATAGAGCAGTGAACAAAACAGGCATGGTCCTTGACTTCAGGGAACATACAATCTCATTTCTCATTTGGGAATAACTGTCTGCTCTTCTGTTGCTGTATTCCCAGAATGTCTAGACCAAATCAATTCCTGACATGGCATTTGCCTTATAATTAGAAATTAGTTAGAAATAGAAAAAACTAGGTGATAGAAGAGGATTATCTAAAATAGTCATGGATTTTCAGTTGTAAATGTAAAAGAACAGCAGTGGAGCTGGAATAAGTATGCCAGGGTAAATAATGTCTAATACATTATCTCAGATTTAAAATTTGCTTAATTTAAGTTCCTTGGAGATAGGTGATCTGGCCAGTGCTAGTTTGTTTTTAAACTCATATTAGAATAGAGTTCCCCTAATCAAAATTACTCCCCCAAACAATGCATTATTTCGGTGTTTCCAGGTATAATATATAATATATTACCTTAATGTTCATTAACAAGTTTGAAAAAGAGGCATGGTGAGTGGCTGAAATACTTAATGGGAGCCAAAGGATTTTGTTCTACCTCCTATTAGCTTTGGAAAAACCCCTGACTTTTCTATGTCTGTTTCTTCATCAATAAGATGATAGTGTTGAACTTTATAACCCTTAAAAATCTCTTCTGGCTTTAAGATGCTGTGATTCAATTGCAGGCTAATGTCCACAGTAAAGAATAGGAATCAATAAATGTATTTATTCTCCTACTGATTATATACTGTTAACCTTCATTGAAGGTAATTGTTCTTGCATGCTCCACAACACAGGTCTACCAGATCCTAAGTAAATATGTTTTTTTTTTTTTTTTTTTAATGAATGGATGGATGTGTCAAAACTGAGGAAACCATTTCAAATACGCTTTAAGAAGCAACCACATCCTGTTCCCTCTTGGCCTTTGGCTGCACTCACTGGCTAACCTTCCAATATTGGACAAAGTAACCACTTGTTTTCTTTGAATAAAGAAAATCATACCTCTTTGTTTAATGAGTCTATAGTAATTTGTGTGTTTTAAACTTGCTTGAGCCTTCAGAATTACTGTCAACATCTTACCTATCTCTTGGTGATCCTACAGCAACTATTCTAAATTTCCAGGCCTCCTCTAAAGCTCATAATATAACTTAACTAATCACCTTGACCTTCTTTTTCACTAAGAAGATAGGAACTATCATTATATAGACATGCCTCCTTAAAAATTCTTCTCCAACACATTTACCCAAGATTTCTACCCATATTTCTTATTTCTTCTTTCTCTTCTCAATGGGAAATAAGGGTTTCCTTTATACTGAAGTGTTCTGATCCACTCTTACTCTTAATTCCCAACCTGTCCACTTAGAACTTGGCTTTATCTGTTCCTTTCTTGCTTTGTTAAGGCTTCCAGTTTGCCTCTCCAGAGGCTCCTTCCCCTTCAGCCTCAAGCATACTGGAGTAGCCCCCCCCCCCCCCCCCCCGCAGAAGATACTTCCTGAGGCTCTATATCCCCCTTAATGTCCAGGAATCCCTGTTCCCTAATCTCATTCCTTCCATCCCTTATCAAAGTGTTCTGATTGCGTATGCTGGATGTATTACAGCATCCATTCCTTCAATGTTTTGAAACAACTTTCTTCTCGAGTATCTCTTTTCTTTTGGTGTCCTGGTGAAGGTCAGAAACTGACTTCTTGTCTAACCTTGGGATTAATTTCTCATCTATATTTTACCCTAACTTTTGAATTTGCGAACGCTTTTCTCTTTTTTATAACAGCTTTATTGAGGTACGACTGATATACAATAAACTACACATGCTTAAAATGTACAATTTGATAAATTTGACCATTTATAAACTTGTAAAATTATGACCACAATTAGATAATGAACATATTAATCCCCAGAAATTTCCACACCACCCCCTCCACCTTTCCCCTGCCCGTCTTCATTCTTAGACAATCACTGATCTGCTTTATGTCACTATAGGCTACATTGCATTTTCTAGAATTCTATGTAAATTCATACATACACAGTATGTACTATTTATTTTTTTGGTCTGGATCCTTTTACTCAGCTTAATTATTTTGAGTTTGTTTTATATTGTTCTGTGTATTAATAGTTCATTATCTTTTATTTTTGAGTAGTATTCCATTTTATGGATATATCACAATTTTCAAAAATACATTTACCTGTTAATAGACATTTGAATTGTTTTCAATTATTGGTTAATTACAAATAAAGCAGCTGTAAACAGTTGCATACAAGTCTTTATAGGGACATTTGCTTTTATTCCTTTTGGTAGATACTTAGAAGTGAAATGACTAGGTGTGTGATAAGTGTATGTATAACTCTTTAAAAAACTACCAAATCATTTTCCATAGTGGTTGTACAATTTTATATTCCCACTGGCAGTGTATGAGAGCTCCAGTTGCTTTACAATTTTTTAAAACACTTTTCATGTATTTTTCATCCATGTATCTTCTTTGGTGAAGTGCCTTTAAAAATTTTTTGCAGATTTTTAAAAAAAAAATTTAATTTAAATTCAAGTTAGCTAACATACAGTGTAGTATTGGTTTCTAGAGCAGAACCCAGTAACTCATCACTTACATATAACACCCAGTGCTCCTCCCAACAAGTGCTCTCTTTAGAGCCCAAATGTCCATTAACAGATGAATGGATAAAGATGTGATCAATTGATCAATCTATCTATCATCTATCTATCTATCTATCTATCTATCTATCTATCTAGATATAAAATGGAATACTACTTGGTGATCAAAAAGAATGAAGTCATGCCATTTGCAACAATGTAGATGGAACTAGAGTGTATTAGGCTAAGCGAAGTAAGTCAGGCAGAGAAACACACATATCATATGATTTCACTCATTTGCAGATATTTTTTAATGGGCTGTTTGTATGGTTGTTATTGAGTTTTGAGGGTTTGTATATTCTGAATGTAAGTCTTTTATCAGATATATGATTTGCAAATATTATCTTTCAATCTGATGTGGCTTGTATTTTCAGTCCCTTAACATTTTTTTTGAAAAGCGTAAGTTTTTTAATTTAAGTAAAGTACAATTTATCACTTTTAGTTTTTAAATGGAAGGTGCTTTTTGTATTTTATCTAAAAATCTTAATCTAATTCAAGGTCGCACAATTTTCTTCTTTGCTTTTTTTAAATTTTTTTTCAACGTTTTATTTATTTTTGGGACAGAGAGAGACAGAGCATGAACGGGGGAGGGGCAGAGAGAGAGGGAGACACAGAATCGGAAACAGGCTCCAGGCTCTGAGCCATCAGCCCAGAGCCTGACGCGGGGCTCGAACTCACGGACCGCGAGATCGTGACCTGGCTGAAGTCGGACGCTTAACCGACTGCGCCACCCAGGCGCCCCTGTGTTTTATATTTTAAACCAAAGCTTATAATGTGAAGTATGGATCAAAGTTCACCTTTTGCATATGGATATATGATTATCCTAGGATCATTTGTTGAATTGTTTGTCCTTCTCCCACTGAATTTTATTTGCCCCTTTAATGAAAATCAATTGATGATGTATATGTGGATCTATTTTTGTACTCTCTATTTCTGTTCCATTGATATATTTCTCTCTCATAATGTCAGTACTGTGCTATCTTGATTGCTATAGCTTTGTAATGCAGTCCTCCAGCTATGTTCTTTTCCAGATAGGTCTGGCTATTCTAAGTCCTTCACATTTCCATGTGAACTTTAGATTATTTTGTTTGTCATGGATGTGGTGTATCTCTCCATTTATTTAAGTCTTCTTTAATTTATCTCTGCAACATTTTATACTTTTCAGCATATATGTTTTGTTTACCTTTCTCAGGTTTATCTCTCAGTGTTTCAATTTTTTTTTTGCTATTATAAATGGCATTGTCTTTTTAATATCATCATCAGTTTGTTGTTAGTAGTATATAGAAAGACAGTAGTATATAGAAAGATTTTTGTATGTTGATCTTGTATTCTGCAAACTGTTAAAGTGACTTTTTCATTCTGTAGCTTTTTTATAGATTCCATAGGATTTTCCTGGTAAATGTCATGCCATCTGTGAATAAAGGCAGCTTTATTCTTCTTTTCCAATGTTGAAGGCTTCTATTTTCTTTTTCTGGCTTATCGGTTTGATCTTCCTTACAATGTTGAATAGAAATGGTGATAAAAGACATTGTTGTCTTATTCCTGATTTTAAAAGAAAAGCATTCAGTCTTTCACAATTAAGTATGCAATTAACTGTAGGTTTTTTACACATATCTTTAATCAGGCTAAGGAAGTTTCTTTATATTCTCAATTTTATGAGAGATTTTATTTTATTTTAAATCAGAAATAGATGTTGGATTTTGGATCTTGTCAAAACTTTTTTCTGATCTATAGAGATGACCATATTGGTTTTTCCTTTTTAGATTGTCAACATTGTGAATGACATTTATCAATTTTCAAATGAGAAACCAACCTTGCATACTGGGATAAACCCCACTTGGCCATTTTGTATTATTCTTTTTATATATTGTTGGATTTATTTGCTTAAATTTTTAAAGAATTTTTCATCTATTTATAGAAACATGCAGTTTTCTTGCAATATCTTTGTCTGGTTTTGGTATCAGATTAATGTTGGTCAGATAGAATGAGTTGGAATATTTTCTTGTCTTCAGTTTTTTGTAAGAGTTTGTATAATTGGTATTTTTTTCTTAAGTGTTTGGTATAACTCACTAGTGATACCATGTATACCTGGAGTTTCCTTTGTGGGAATATTTTTAATGAAGATGCCAATTTATTTAATAGATGTTGGGCTATTCACCTTATCTATTTCTTCTTGAGTGAGCTTTGATAGTTGCATTTTTCAAGGAGTACATTCATTTTATCTAATAGTCAAATTTATTGTCATAAAGTTGTTTATAACATTCCATTTTTATATTTTCAGTAAGAGTGGAATTCGTACTGATTTTACTTCTCTCATTTCTGATATTGGTAAATTGTGTCTCTTCTTTTTTTTATCAGTATGCCTATCAAAAATCAACCTTTTGTTTTATTCATTTTTTCTGTTGCTTTTCTGTTTTCCATTTCATTGATTTCTGCTCTTATCTTTATTATTTCTTTTATTCTCCTCACTCCGAATTTAATTTCTCTTGTTTTCTGATTTCTTAAGGTAGAACCTTAAGGTAGAGTTAAGTTCTACAAATTTGTTTCTAAGTTCTATTTTATCACAAATTTTGGTACTGCAAACTTGAAACAACTCTAAAAAATAAAGTATTAATTTTCAAAAAGGTCCTTAATTTATCTTTACTTTTGAAAAACTTTTATGTAAAATAGAGAATTGTAGGTTGATTTTTAAAAATACTTTAGAGATGTTGCTCTATTGTCTTCTTGCTTTCATTGCTTCCAATAAATCTGCTGTCATCCATATATTTGTGTTTCTGTGTGCAAGTTTTTTCTAACATTTCCTTCTTATCATTGGTTTTAAGTAATTGGCTTACATCTGTCATGGTATAGTTTTCTTTACATAGTTTTTTGTGCATAGCCTTTGTTAAGTTTCTTTGATATGTGTCTTCATAGTTTACATCAAATTTGGAAGTTTTTCAGCTACTATTAAAAAAAAAAGTGTTTTTCCCCCTTTCTATCAGGAACTCCAATTGCTCATATACTTGGTCATTTGAAATTGTCTTATATTTCATTGAGTTTCTGTTCATTTTTTGTTAGTCTTTTATCTCTGTGTGTTTCACTTTGGATAGTTGTGATTACTGTGTCTTCAAGTTTACTATCTTTTCTTCTGAAAATGTCATCTCTCATATTTCCAGCCTGTGTATTTTACAAAGCAGACATTGTAATTTTCACTTCTAGAAATTCAAATTAGGTCTTTTTTATATCTTCTATTTAAATGTTCAGTCATTCCCCTAGCCTCTTGAATACACATATTTCAGTTATAATAACTTTTTTAATGTCATCTATGTCATATCTGGGTTAGTTTTGATTGGTTGACATTTTTTCTTCTCATTATAGATTGTGTTTTCCTTCTTCTCTGCATAGTTGGTAATTTTTTATGGATGCCAGGCATTGTGACTGCTAGGTGTTGTATTTCTAAAAATATTCTTGAGCTTTATACTTGAATGTGGCTGAAGTACTTAGTAATAGTAAGTAATAGTACTTAGTAATAGTTTAATCCTTTGGGTCTTCCCTTAAGCTTTGTTATGTAGGACTAGAGCAGTGTTTATTTGCTCCTCCTCTTTTGTTATTTAACTTATGCAAATCAATTATGAGATTTCCATTTTGGTTATTGGGAATGGGCATTATTCCTTGCCCTGTGTGATCCCTGGGTATGGTCACCTTTAATACTCCTGGGTAGTTATTTTCCTGGCCTCAGGTGGTTTCCGAACATGAATACACTGCTTGCTACTTACTGAATACTCAGTAGGGATCATCTGCAGATCTCCGGAGTTCTCTTTCTGTGAATCTCTCTCCTCTTCAGTATTCTGTCCCACAAACACTGGTTATCTTGGCCTTCCTAAACTAGCCCTGTCTTCTCAACTGAGGATGTTCCCTGGGCTCAACCTGTATTTCCCCTTTGTCACCACCTAGAAATTTTCTTCAGAAAGTAAGCTGGGCAATGATAGGGATCCCCTCATTCTTGGAGAGCATTTCCTTTCATTTCCAATGTGTTGAAAATCATGGTTTTACATATTTTGTCTGGCATTTTAGTTATCTCAAACAGGGGGGTAAATTTAGTCCCTGTTACTACATTTTGTCCAGAATCTTGTTTTTATTCTTAATTTTTTGATGCCTACAACTTCTTTTTGTGTAGAGCAGTTCTCATGCAATTATAGTTATTGATACTGAAGTTTGCCTTCTTTCTTCAATCATTAACTTCTTAAGGGCAAAAAGTCTTTATTGTTTGTCTTTATATTCTCTGTACTAATATGGTGCCTAATGCATAGTAGGGATTCAATAAATTCTTGTTCAATGAATAAAACTAAAATAGGGGTAAACATGTGTTTCTGTGACAGTCTGTTACATATTTTACATGTTTCTGTGATGGTCTGTTACATATTTATATATACATATAATACATATATTATATATATGTAAGTGTGTATGTATGAATACATATCAGTGTATATGTGTATATACTTTGCATCACACTTATAGTTCTATAATTCTCTTTTTCTTATACAGCCAAGAGATGCTTAGTGAAAGCTTTTTTGCAGCAAAGAAAGGTTGATTAGGTTTTACTTCAGCAAAATGAACAACAAGATTGATGCTTAAAATGTAAAGGTGTTACCTGCCCAGCTTTTACTCACTCTGAATATTAATAAGTATGTAAGTATGATTGTTGAATATTTAAAAAGAAATACTATTTCCAAAGCCTAGAAAGGAAAAATCTATAACAAATGTTGAAGTTAAATATATCTTGTATGTCTCTTTATAATTTCATTGTAAAAATAAAATATTTTGCAATTACTTTGCAAAATAAATATGTAGAAACACATGCCTGTATCTGTTATCATCACAGTTGGAAAGAAGTCTTTAGAACAGTTACGTCTGCTCCTCCTAGCTTCATTCAGAGCTCCAAGGGAGTAAGGCCTGAGAGAGAACAGAACCTTCTCTAGTGAGCATGAAATTTGGTAACCTTAGCCCTGACCTTAAATCTGCTAAAGTGGTAAGACAGAGGCATTTCTCTGGGACACCTGAGAGGATACAAACCATTAAAGTTAACAGTGGATGAACTCATTCCATTACTTTTAATAACATTATATCTGTTTGTCTGCTTGATGTAATGATAACTTAGTGAAGGAGAATTAATTCCACATATTATCTACATAAAGGATAATGAGGGAAATCAGTTTCCTCTAAGGAAGTTGCATTAAATTTGGGTATAAGCCAATCTGTTTTAGATTGGTCCCTGGCTTTTGGATGACTTTCAAGCCTTGAGGCTCTGAGAGAACATGCAAGGCCATTTTTGAATCTCAGGGAAGCAGACGCAGAAGGTTTCAGAAGACCCTTGTCACTGAAATTCCCTTCCCTTCTGGAAAAGCAAACTGCTAGTTTGTTGACCATCAGGTGCAAAATATAATTTTTTCCTACATAACAAAATTGTGTCTGCTGAGATAGTTTCAATTCATATGATTTGTGCCTAAATTATTTGATCTGTGGATCTGATGGCTCCTTGAGGCATTTCAAGTAATGAAAAGAATAAACAAGCCAATAAATAGTGAATTTATAAATATTCAGTGTCAATAAGGAGAAATATTTTGCATTTTTTAACACAGGAAGGTTAAAACAATGTCTTCCAAGTTAGTTACCAGTTTTGAAAGTCTGTCCTCATTGAACTCACATTTAAGTATTGACATTATATGTAATGCTAATGATTCTTGCAGTGAAATATAGAATGTTTACAATAGAATATACAATATGTAGAACAGAATATTTCTATATCTATGTTTTTAGATAGGTATAGAATATTATTAATTTTATATTAACAAAATTAACTGGGCAAACAACTTGATGTCTCAAATACAACAAAGCAAATTCACTAAAATTTGCTTACTTTAGGGGCACCTGGGTGGCTCAGTCGGTTGAGCGTCCGACTTCAGCCCAGGTCATGATCTCGCGGTCCGTGGGTTCGAGCCCTGCATCGAGCTCTGTGCTGACAGCTCAGAGCCCGGAGCCTGTTTCAGATTCTGTGTCTCCCTCCCTCTCTGACCCTCCCCTGTTCATGCTCTGTCTCTCTCTGTCTCAAAAATAAATAAACATTAAAAAAAATTTTAAAAAAATGCTTACTTTAAGTTGAAAACAAAATTTCATGAAAGGTAAATTGCACCTGAATTGTCTTATACAAAAAATGTTAGTGATCCTTCAAATGTTTCCTAAATGTTTCCTGAGCTAAAACATTGCTCAGATTTGATGGGGAAGAACAAGTCTAAAATATCAAGCATGTTGAATTATGGGATTTTTTTAAATGGAAGTTCAGTTAGTTACTTTTAAACTACAGTGTAGTATGGGTTAAAGTGTTAGTGCCTAGTGAAAGTAATTATAGACTAAAATAACAAAATCAAAATAACAAAATAACAAAATCAAAGAGTTGAGGTAACCACTGAATCAGAGCTGAAAGGTTCCTGCTATTAGGTTGGATACTTTATTAAATGATACTTTATTTAATACTTTAATTCCTTTAATAAAGTATTAGAGGATACTTTATTAAATGCATAAGGCAAAAATCTTATTCTTATTTCTGAGAATTCTGCAAAATTGTTTATTCTCAAGTATTTTTTCTCTTTTATATTTGGTTACAAAATAATTAAACTAGTTAGGAAGAACATCATAATCAAAGATAACCTTCAGCTTTTACCTTCTCTGCCTTTCTTCAAATTCCAATTTGATGGAGCCCACATGAATAAAGTGATGCTATATTTACAATTCTAGAATAAATAACATAGCAATGGAATGTAAGTTTCTTTGGGGCCTTGAATTATTCACAAAATGAGTAATTGAGCTAATCCCACACATAGATTTTCAATTTACAATTACGTGCTTAATCGTTATGGTTATTTGGGATCATGAAGAATTTACTAATAGGGCTTTATGAAAATGAAGCTAACGTAGAGGATGACATAATATAGCCAGAAACTAGTTGTGGTCCAGTAAATCCTGAATAAGTAACTGTGGATAGATGGTATAATGTTTGTATTATCTCTCACATTGAGCTTGTATGGCAGAAAGCAGTCAAATAGGAGGCAGAACAGAGAGGATATTAACTGTTTTTTATATGCATGCTAAATTTTGTTAAGGATGATATAAAAAAAAATGCCATCATATTAGACAATTATATTTTAGGACCAAATATTTAGTTTCACTATTTTTAGGCCAGAGTAACTATTATAGATTATCTAAAGGAAGAAAAAAACCACATTTCTTATATATGCTGTTCAGTGTGTGATGCTGTATATATTTGCCTTAAAAATAATTATCATCATTATCATCATCATCATCATTCTCAATAACTATTAAGTGGATAGAAAGAGTTCTTCTGTTGCTAGAAAATTTACTCTGGACTGACTTCTCTATAAACCATGGGGTTATAAACCTAGGAACACATAGAAAGAGGCAGAAATTTATGTTTATCACCATGCATTCATGACATGTATACCATCAACAATGAACCACCATATACTTCTCCTGGGAAAGGCCCCAGGGTGTGGCTTTGGGAGACAGTGGTGATAATGATGGTGGCAACAATGAAAGTTATGGAGTAGTTGCTATTCATTCATTCAATAAACATTGACTGAGCATCTACTATGAACAAGGGATACTTCTAACCTCTGGGTATACAGAATCAAGGCCTCATAAAGTTTACATTTTAATGAGGAGAAACAGAAACCATAAGTATGTTAAGTATATCCTATGTCAGATAACTATAAAGGCTTTGGGGAAACGGGGATGGTGATGCAGAATGTCGAGGGGTATTTTTCATATGGGAGAATTAGCAAAGACCTCACTGGTCATGAGATAAATAAGATGGCCATTATTGATAAAGTGAGGAAGAAAACCATGAAGAAATCTGGGAGAAGACATTGTGAGGCAGAGAGAAAAGTGAGCACAAAGTTACCAAGGGAAGAATGTGCTAGGCTTTTCAGAACAGCAGGAGGGCCAGTGCAATTGAAAAGAGGTGAATAAGGTGACATGAGGTTGGAGAAACCTGGGCAATGGGTTTGTGGGGTCATATTATAGGGCCTCATGGAATATTGAAAGGATTTTGGCTTTCTGAACAGAGCCATGACAAGGTCAGATTTAGCTTTTAATAGGATCACCCTGCCTCCTGTGTAGAGAAGTGACTCTATGGAGGCCAGGGAGAAGCAGAGAAGCCATTTGGAAGGCTTTCCAACAACCTACAATAGAGTTGATGATAGGATGAGAAAGATCAAACTCAAGAGAAGCAAGATTCTGAAGTAAAAGTCACCAGGACTTGCTGATGAATTGGATATGGGGTGTGGGAGAAATAAATGTCAGGGATGATTCCAAGATCTCTTAGCCTGTGCAGCTGGAGAGATAGAGTTGCTGTGTCCTGACAGAAGGATAGGAAAGATGATGAAAAGTTTGACCTTTATGCATGCTAAATTTGAGATACTTACTAGGCATCCAAGAGAAGATGTGGAGGCAGATGGGAAAAATGAGCCTGGATTCAAGGGAGTAGTTGTGGCTGGAGATGCAAATTAGGGGGGCTTATCAGCATATCAATTTCTATTTGAGCAGAGGTGATGGGAGGGGATCACCTGGACAGGGAGTGAAAATAGGGGAGAGTTGTGAAGCCTGAACTCTGCCGCCCTATCATGTGACATGTAGGGAAATGAGGAAAAATCAGCGAAGGATCTGGAGAGAGTGGCCAGTGAGGTAGAAAGGAGGACAGTCTTAAATGCATGGTGACCCTGAAGCCAAGTGGATAGAGCATCTCAAGAAAGGACAAGTAAAAGTTGAGCCCTTAGAAGAAGAAAGTAGGATGGTGTTTACCAGGAATGGGGGCATGTGAGAAGTGGGGAAATGTTGGTTAAAGGGTTATGCAGGATGAATAAGCTTTGGAGACCTACTGCACATAATGGTGACTATTCTTACTAATACTGAATTGTGTACTAGAAATATTCTAAGAGAGTAGATCTGAATTATTCTCATCAAAAAAGGTAACTATGTGAAATGATAGATACAGTGACTAGCTTGATTTTGGTAATCATTTCACAAAGTATATGCTCATCAAAACATCACATTGTATACCTTAAATGTGAACAGTTTTTATTTGTCAATTATACTTCAGTGAAGCTAGGGGGAAAAAAAGAAATGGCAAGTGAACATCGATATAATGTGTTCTTGATATTCTATACTTCAGAATTGGATTGACAGTTAACTAGCATTGAGGACACCACTCTTGAGGAGAGCTATTTGTCAGAAGGGTAAAAAAGCCTGTTAGAATGGCCTCAAGATGAGGAGGTAAAGAGTTAGAGGCAGGAGTATAGATAACTCTGTTGCATATTTTGTTATCAATGAGAGCAGAAAAATGGAGCTTATCTGGAGTTGGATATGGAATCCAATGATTGTTTACGGTTATTATTCACTGGAATCAGAGATACAGCTTGGAAAAATTTCAGCATATTTATGACCTAGTGAGGAGGGAAGAAACTGATGATTAAGGAGGGGAGGTGGTGATTGCAGTGATGTACTTGTGTAGATGAGAGGTGATGGGTCTGGAGATCATGTGGAGGGGCTGGCACTAGATGGGAGCATAGACCCATCACTAGAGTAACAAGACTGAAGCCAGATGCTAGGTGTTCAGATGTCACTAGGGCAGTAGATGTGGTGGTTTTGTGGGCAAAAGTTGGTTTGTGCTACTCCTACTTTCTTAGTGGACAGGGAAGTGAGTCAAGAGTGAGGAGAGAGAGATACTGGAGATTGGGGGGCCAATGGGAAGGTGTAACATAGCCATCTAGGAGAAAGAGAGTGAACTCTACTGAATGAGTGCTGTTTAAACTTATTATCCACACAGTGTCTCTGAAAGGCAAGTATTTTTATCATTGTTTAAAGATAAGAAAATGCAGCAAACTGACCTAAGTCTATATGTGTATGCTGAATACTTGGATTCTTTTGGTGGATAATGGTACAAGATTAGTATGTAAAGCAGCAAAAGATCTGTCATGGATAAAGATACCGATAAGAGAGGGACATGAAGGGGCTACTTCTAAAATGTGGCCCTTTGGGTTACAATGGGAACTGACCACCCTTGGAACTATACATTTTTCAGAGCAAGTTAGCTGCCCAGGCTTTGAATTAAAACTTCATCTATTTGGCACTTAGAGTTTATCATGCTGATAACCTGGGGTGATTTAATGAAAATTACAGACATTATGATATTAAGCAGTGTCAGAGAAGTGCAAAGAAGTTTCCATGGCTATGAAGAGAGACACTGGGATTTGAATCTAGATATGGTACTTCAGAGTCCATGATTTCCATATGAGGCTATGTTGTTCCACCCATAAGATACAGCAAAGCCTACACTCAAAGCCTACACTTCAAAGCCTACACTCAAAATAGGTAGGCGAGCCAATGGACATGACTAACAATCACATGACGCATATCATGATCCATGTCTAGCCAATATTCCTGCCGTCCAAGTTTGAGGAAAAGAATATTCATTTCTGAATGGTGTGCAAAGAAGTCTTCAAGGCAGAGGAAGGGTAGTCATTGGATTCTGAGAGATGAATAAGATTTGAGAGAGAGGAGTTGCGTTTTAAAATTAGGGGAAAAAAAACCTCTTCACAGTGATATTACTCTGGGAAATGACACTGCATGAAGGCTTGAATTCTTTATTTACCATTCACCTCTGTACACTTTCCTGCAAAATTTGAATTTCTTCTGTGGGATTAGGGAGAGACTGTTAACATATCTCCTTCTTAATTAAGTATAGCATTGACCTCCCTCTATGAAGGAAGCACAGTGTCTCTTTCACTTGTTACCCCTGAGCTGTTGGGCAGAGCTCTGGGAATTGAGTTTCTTCATCTATAACACAGGGATATTAATGCATTTCTCACAGAGATACATTGAGTATTAACTAAAATAGTATGTGACAGTGTTTTGTAAAGTGTAAACACCATAAAAATATATCTTAGATGTCGTTATTCAATTTCATCAAGTACAACAAGGCTAGAGGAAAAGACAAAAACAACAATAAACAACATTTTTTTTTGATCTTTGGTTGTGGCGCTATGCCATAGTTTGGCTGAAGGATCTTTTGTATGTTAATATAATAGCTTTGAAAAGATTTGAATCCTATCATTCATGTTAGACATTTCTATCTATTTACAGAAGCAATGTGCTGTATCCAGCGTGGCCGCCAGCTGGCCTGATAGAATGGGAAATAGTGATAGGACCCTAGAGCTGTTCTTGATTGACCCAAGGACTTCAACAGTAAAATAAAATAAAATAAAATAATTCAGTTCTGTTATTTTTCATTTCCTGCAAAACATGAAAGCTAGTTCAAGACTTTCTTGCTATTATGAGGAAACGGGCTGAATAGCCCTTTTACCAATGATAGAACAATTCAGTACTTTCTGTTCCAGAAACCTGTCACTTAGTGATTAAAGACTCCTTCCTCAGCAAAGGGTTCTTCTTTTGGTGGGGAGGGCTTTCCAGAAACATCCTCTGCATGGTGCTGACCAATTTGATCTCCAGCATTCTGCACATGACACTCCACCTGGTTTTTAGGGGAAGCTGATAGGCAGCATGCTATTTACACTGGTTATTGGTCTTTTAAAATTGTCTAAAGAAGTCCCTTTGGCAGCTCAAAAATTTAATGTTCAATTCAATCAGTTAAAAGGCTCTCAAAGTCATAATTAATCTCTAAAGAGGACACACATGCTGACTGATCTTGCATTCTCTATAACCAGAAGCATTGTAAGTGCATCAGAAGTCAGAATCTAAATAACATTGTATTTCTTCTTCTTTTTTTGGTTTCTCTGTGCTTTAAATATATCATTAGCCTTTTGTATGTAATAACCTATTCTTTCAGTGTGGAAATTCTCTAAGAGAATAGAGAAGCCTTTTAGGAATGGATTGAATCATGGTAGATTAAAGTTGTGCATATCACAGGTGCACTTGAAAAGCCGATAGATTTTGAAGTAGGTAGAGTTCTGCTCTGCACACACCACACCCATTAAGCTGCTCTGGTCAATTTAAGGATTTTCGGCCTAATATTCTTTTCCCAGCTTCTCCGGATGCCTTATCTTCCTCTTTTGCATGACCCCACCGTGTGTTTACTGGATCACAAATAATTCGTGACCCACTCAAGCCGTTTCAGTTCTGGGTCTTAGACTGCTAGTCAATGCCAAAACACCATGGAAAGGATGCTAGAGGGAAGAGATGTAAAAATCCTGGTTACTTGGTGGCCAGGTCCCTTTCCCTTCTGTTGTTTCCTGGCTTCATTGTGTGACTGCAGCTTGCTCTAAGATGGAAGAGAGGAGTGCTTCTCAAGCTTTAGTGTGTATAGGGATACCTGGGGATCTGGTTAATATTCAGATTCTGCTTCAATAAATCTTTGTGGAACCTGAGATTCTGCATTTCTAACACGTTCCCTGGTGATGCTGATGCTGGGGTCAAGGGGCCACACTTTGAGTAGTAAGGAATTAGAGGATGTATTGGTCAAGGGAGGCTCTTAAACATTCCAGTTAGACTCAGGCTCCAGTAACAGTACAGAGCCTAATATGATATATAACAGAGAAATATTGTTTTTTAACAACATTTCCCTGGCCTGTCCCCTGGGATCTAGCATAAAATGATTTCATTATATTTATCAAATACTCTCTGCAAAACATATTGCTATAAAAATCAGTTAAGCCTTTGTGACCACATAAAATGACGAAAGTGCTGTAATTGTCTAAAGAGTGATATACGAGAAATTCACCAGAGCTATCTGGGTGCACAGGATCTCATAGCCTCTTTCATCCATCAAAGGTTTTCCTCCACAGATGTCAGCCAGGAGGTTATCTGTATCGTAAACACTATGCAAAGCTTTTTGGATCCTTTCTCTGGGACAGGTTGCCTCCATTGACTATGTTATCAATCAGGGCATAAACCACAGCCATAATGTTATCTGAGACTCAGAAGTTCACCCTAGCACACTAACTGCTGGGGAATTACGAGTCGTGGGATTGCTCTAACATAGAGAGTATTGTGCTGTGAAGATTATGAAATCTTATTAGAAAAAGCTCTGCCCCAGATTTGTAGCAGTTAAAATCAGTCTTTCTTTCAGATACCTTAGGGAAGAAGAAAAATGTTGGAACGTGTTTGTATTTACTCGTATGTACTCCCAAGATGCACAGCAGCAGCAGGAGCTGCTGCTGTCCTCCCTTATTAGTACGAATTTCCCCTTTGGGGGGTTATTTAAAAATATTTGTACATATTTCAAATCCCTCAATCTGGTTTGTGGCAAATGGTTGCTTAAGCAGCTTCTTAATTATTTCATTTGAGTTTTTGCAGAAAGACTGTTGCAGATATTTGGCACAAAGCTTAGGTTTTTGAGGCCTTTTACTACCTCCTGAATAGATTTCAGGAAGAGGAAAAAAAATCAAGGGGCGTTAAATTATTGCTCTCTTTGTGTTGTATGCACAAATAGGATTGATTGTGGACCTCAGGACAGGAAAGAAATACTTTCACAGCTGCATGGTAATAATTTTTATGTGTGTTAAAATTATGTTCTTGCTATTTTGTCATAATATTCCAGAGTGAAGCTTTGGAAGAATGACATGGTTATAATAATAGTAAATGGAGTCACTTTGTAGATATCAGGTAATAAATTATCTCATGAACTTGGGGATAAAATCATTTGAAATCCTTGGTAGATAAATAGAAACAAAAGCAAAGGTTATGTTGCAGGAATATCAGGTGGAATCATTCGGTGGAGGGGACAAATGAGTCAGGTGCCAAACATGGACTTAAGTAAATTTTCGTTAGCAAATCTATACGCAGTCTTTGTTCCTTCCTTTATACCACAAACAGCTAGAGAGGCATGCATTGGGTGTGGAGGCAAGCAGGCCGGTAGAATTATGGACTGAGGATGTTTGAGACCCTGGGTTATCCTGAATTGTCACGTGGCCAACTTATTCCTCTCAAGGCCATGGGGAAGATAAGATGGTGTCATTCCTTAACTGGTCCTATGACCACCAATTTGAAATAGCTGGGCTAGGTAGGTACCCAGAGACAACCTCAATTCTGCCTCCCTGCCTCTTGCTTTTCTAGTGATCTAATTATGTAGGCTGTTGCATTTCATTCTAAATATTTATGCATATCCATACGTTTTGTAAGTGTAGGCAAGACCCGTAATATGTGGTGAGAATGACATTCAGCATTGTGCAGCTGCCCTCCTATACCAGATTGTGCACAAAACAGCCAATTAGGAAATACAATAATACGAGCTTCACTCACGCTGTCTTCTTTCACTTCATGTTGTGTGTTTTGGGTAGATGTGGCTGGTCATGAAGTCACCTGAATATTAGGATTTAGGAAGAAATCCAAAGTCTGAGTGATTGCAGTGTCAGACTGGGGATCCTTCTGATTGTAATTATGTTGAGTGGTGCTCTCAACAGATCGATGGTGCTTTCTGGTAAATAAAGTTATCAGGGCAAAATAAGGTGAGATTACACATATATGTATAGGTGTGTTTGTGTGTATATATGTACATGTATATATATATGTGTGTGTGTGTGTGTGTGTGTGTGTGTCTGTGAATATATATATATATATATATATATATTATTTTTTAGTATCTACACCTATATCTATCTCACACCACATGAACACTTTGCAAAGTATCCTATTAAGAACGATGATCTGGAGCACCTGAGTGACTGAGTTAAGTGTCCAACTTTGGCTCAGGTCATGATCTCGTGGTTTGTGAGTTCGAGCCCTGCATCGGGCTCTGTGCTCACAGCTTAGAGCCTGGAGCCTGCTTCAGATTCTGTGTCTCCCTCTCTCTCTGCCCTTCCCCCACTCATGCTCTGTCTCTCTGTCTCTGTCTCTCTCTTTCTCAAAAATAAATAAAACATTAAAAAAATTAAAAAAAAAAGAATGATGATATATGATCCTGTTTCTGAGTTTGAGGAGAAAAGGAACATCAGGGAAGGCAAAGCTCCCAAATAACAACTTTTTGCAGAAACAAATCCATTATCTCCACCCTGTGAAGATCAGACTGTGGTCACTGCTTTGAAAATAAAAATAATAGTTATATGCCAAAACAGTTTCAAGGATCTCAATCCATAGATATCAGCTTTATACAGAGCATTGAATGGTCATTTAAAGCATAGTGCTTACCTACACTCATTTTAAAGGACTAAAATAAATTCCACAACTCTAAACCGTGGACAGAGAACTCTGTCCCGCCCGGCAAGAGATACAAGTTTATTCCAAGCAGACCATGTCTTCAGGTAGGTAGCCTACCATCTGGTTGAAAGTTAAACAAAAACAAAAACAAAAACAAATAGCAGAGCTTAGCGATCACAGGGTACAAATTGTTCATTTTCACAAAGAAGGGATCCGAAAAAGAGAGGTTGTGCACATTTCCCCAAATCACACAGTTGCTAAGTGGCAGAGCCGAGATGACAATCCAGGCGGTCTGTCTCCAGAGCTCGTGTTCCTGATCCTATGAAGTATCATCCTTCTGCAGAAGCTGTCACCTGAGGAAGGTTTCTTTTAAGTTTGTTTTAAGGTTCTGCTGTTTCTTCCTTCTTTCATTTCAGAATTTGACTGCCTTTATTTGCAATTATTTCTGCTTGTGTGGTGGGGGACAGTAGGCACAAATCAGCCAGTTACCCAATACATTAATTGCTTTTCCTTGTAAAAGGTACTAGAAGCAAAGGGGCTATGAAAATACATGGCAGGGGAGCAGAGTCCAATCGATGTCAGGGGTTGGAGGAGTCCTAGAGGAGGTGACGTTTGAGCTGAGCACTGATGAGTGAGTAGGCCTTCACTGGGTGAAAAGGGTCTGTGGGCAGTGGTAGAGGAGTAAGTGAATTCTAGGCAGAGGGAACAGCTGTGCAAAGACCTTGGGGCAGGAAGTAGCATGGTACCCGGGAGGGTCTGAAAGAGGATATGACACAAGGCTTGGGAGGCCAATAGGAAGTATAGGGTAATACAGGGCCCTGAAGAACACGTTAAAGAATTTGGTGTTTGTTTCTAAGAACAATGAGCTTTTGAAACTCATTGAAGGGTAGTTTATCTTTGTTCACATTATACCTATGATGATAGGAAAGAAAAAAATTGAGGTTGAAGTATCTAAATTTTCTTTTGGAATTTAGATGGGAGCTTTGTTCCCTGGGTAATTTAAGGCAGGATTCAGCATCCTTGCAAAGCAAGGTATAAAGCTGGCAATTGCTATTAACCTGATGTACAGAGGAAGGACCAAGCCTTATAAGGGGCAAGATTGTAGTTACTCAGGATGTCAGAGGTCAACTTCTGGCCTCTAATATGGGGTCTCTGCCACTTCTGGCCTGGGAACTGCAGTTTACCTCTCCTTTCCCCATCTCACGTTTGAAGTCTTCTATAACAAGGTTTCCTTTTAGGCAGTCCTTAATCTTTTATTTTCAATGGGTTTAGAGGATCATTCAATCAATGCCTAAATCACAAAAGTCTCCAACTCATAAACTTTCATTTCAAAAGTTTATCCATCAGAAGATAGAGTGACCCTTAGACTTCTCCCTTCAATCACTGAACAGGCGTACTTTCCCAGGGTGCCGGATTCCATGCTCCCGGCATTGCCATTTCTTCTAGAAGTGAGGTTATAAATGGTGGTTCTGTTCCTGGGTGAGCCCACAATTACATTAACAACCTGGTTTTCTGAGCCCAGGGGAAATGCACTATGCAGCTCAGAAGGGAGGAAAGGAAGAATAAAATTTCCTTCCTTCTCTCTTTCCTAGGTGGGACTTTGAAAGAGGCACATTTTTTTGTCAAATTAGCGTGAGAGAAGAAAATCTGTGTTGGTGGGGAGGAAAGCTGCAAAGATAAGCATAAACTCTGTTATTGAAAAGGGTCCCCAGAGCAGGCCTTGAAGATGGGCTTGGCTGCTGGCTGCTACGGGTATGGAAAGGCTGTGAGGGCACGGCCTCAGGCAGCCATCAGGAGGGCACCACAGCTGTCCTCCAAGTCTGTGCCAAGTCCCCTTGTGGAATAAGAGGACTGAGCGACAGCTCCTTAGTTTCCCCGTTTTCTGGAACTGAAGAGAAAACCAGGAGCGTGCAGGTGACTGGGGCCTCTGCCTCTTCTGTCTCTGTCTCTGGTGCCTGTTTCTGCAAAAGAGTAGAAAAGTAGAAGCAGTCTTTCCCATTAGCAAGGGGAGAGCAGCCGTGCTATCGGGATGCAAAAGAAAACACAAGCAAAAATCACCAGTGATGCTCCAGCAGTGGCCCCGGCCCAGCTCGGTGAAAAAGAAAGGGCAGAGGTGACAGTTGTGGGTGTGCTGGGAAACCATGGGAAAACCCAGGGCAGAGCTGCTGCAGGGCCCCTTGGGAGCTGCTGAGGGGGCTGAAGAACCTCACTAATGATCCACAGTCCTTAGAGTCAGACAACTAAGCCAGCAGCCGAACAGATACGAGCAATTCCAGAGATAAGAATTTAGGCTCCTCTCGAGCAGAGACTGTATGTTAGGTCTCCTTGAATTCCCAGAACCTCTGTCCACCAGACCACCAAATGGATCCTTCATTGCTGAAGGGAAGAATCAGACTTCAGGGACAGGAGGGCATCTCTAGAACTACAGAGGGGGCATAGAGCAATCCACTCAGAGATGTGTGCTAAGGAGGAGATGGAAAAAGACTGTTCTTTTTTGTCCATAAAGGCCCTAAAGGAGATCTCATTTCCCTGGACTTGTGTAACTAGCCAGTTAGAAGGAACTGCCTATAATTCTATTGGAAAATCACAATGGATATTTAGCTTTCCTCAGAGACATGTTATTTTGGGTATCTTAAATACTGGTTACTAAAGTTACCACACTGACCTGAACAGCCTGCTTGGGATTATTTTAAGATGTGAGCTAAGAGAGAAGGGTTTGTAAGAAGCACACCTCTCGCTCTAGGTTATGTTTCCTGTTGTGTGTTCTACTGATTGCCAGTCCCGCTGGGTACCATGCCAAAAAAGAGAGAAATGATCCTCGGCCAAATACCTGAGCAAATAGAGTGGACCAGACCCCTCCTTTGGAGATTTATCACCTGAGCAGCTACACAGCTCTGGATTATTCAACAGGCTTTTGGTTGTTTGTTTTGTAATCCAGTGCCTCCCAAACTTGAGGCAACATAGAACTCTATTACCATATAGCAAATATTTCCTATACTTTGGGTAGTGCTGCTGCTGTGGGTGGCTTGGAAAAGCAGATGTGAATTTTATCTGTTTGAGGCAGATCACAGAATCACAGGAAGTAGCAATTTTACCCGAAGAATCTGAACAACTTCTGGAGGGTACGCCAGAAGCAGTGGCTCCTTTTCTTGGTGGATCTGGATCTATAGCCAGATTGAACCCGGTAAAATGTGTCATTTTCATCTTCCTGACACTCAACAAACTAAGGCAAATTGCTTTCCTGCCCTGTGTTCCATTTCTCTATCTGCACTCTTATACTTCTTTTCTTAGAAGAGTGTGCCGAGAATGAAAGGTGTCTCATTCAATGAAGCCCGACTGGGGTTTGTTGTAGTTCAGCAGAATTAGCGTGTTCTATTTACAAGCATAGTCCTTCTTTACTATGTCTACAGTAAGACGCACAGAAGTCAGATGGCATTCTCTGCATTTACAGATTGGGAAAGCAGTGCACAGAGAGTTTGGGGGATAACAGGGTTCCTAGCTGGGCGTGTCCTTTCTTGTGTTCCTCCAAACGGGCTGTTGCACAGGCAGCTCACAGAATAGGGTCATGACCGAAGAGGAATACAACTGAGCTCTCTTCTTGAACCGACTCTCCGCTCCTAGCTGGGTTTGCTAGCTTTGTAGTGATTTGTCAGGAGTAGCTTCTATTTTCATTACTGTGCTCTTTGCACAACTGAAAGGCCTTTCTAAATAAGTGGGGACATTTATCCACTAGGTGGAGCTACATCCTTTTTTTCTCTGATGGATGCTTTTCCCTAAATTAAAGGGGAAAAGTGGTTTGTGTGGGAACTCAGCAAAGAGAGTACACGTCCTTCTTTTCTCTCACCTTGTTGTGGGGGCTGCAGTCCTTTTGCTGAAGAACTTATGGAGAATGGGCATGTTTTCAAACTGGGAATGAGAGCTCTGGTGCAGTAGGGTGTTTTGTGAAGTAGAAGCAGAGAGCTGAGTGGAATCTGACTGCCTCACTTTGAATTAGTTTCATGACCTGTTAGATGCATGGAAAATGGGATGTTATTTAACCTATACGTTATTTTACTCTCACCAGTTTCTTTATCTGTTAAATAGCTGCTTTAGGAGGTTGTCTTGTGGAGCAAATGGAACTGTGTAAGGTATGAAGCCAATAACTGGGGACATAGTAAGCTCTCTGTAAGTGTTAATTGTTATTTGTATTTCTTTCTTTCTTTCTTTTTTAGTTTATTCATTTTGAGAGAGAGAGAACACACACAAGCTGGGAAGGGACAGAAAAAGGGAGGGAGAGAGAGAATCCCAAATAGGCTCTGTGCTGTCAGTGCAGAGCTCCCTCCACTCAGGGGATCAAACTCACAAACCATGAGATCATGACCTTAGCTGAAATCAAGAGTTGGACCCTTAACCAACTGAGCCACCCAGGTGCCCCTTATTTGTTTTTCTATTTTTCATTGACTCGGTGCCCAGTGACAGGAGAACCTTCTGTTTTCATATGAAAGTGGGAAATGTAATAGGATTTGTGTTTCTGATTGGAGCCTTCTTTTACTCCCCTTTGGGTTCCTGTACTCCCTTAACCTTCTTAACCTCTGGCAGGAACTCTCACTTTTCTTTAAACGGCGTTCTTCAACCTGTCCTGTCAGCAGATCTCCTGCAGGGCTTGTAAAACACAGATTGCTGGGCCCCACCCGCAGAGTTTCTGATTCAGTAGGTCTGGGGTGGGACCAACACCCAGGTGATGTTAATGCTGCTGGTCCAAAGCCCACTTCCCACTGCCTTAGAAAGGATTGTTTCCCACTCCGGCTTTACCACCCCATCCCAAGACAGGTATTTTTTAGGCAGGGAAGCCTATGACTCCAAGGCTGGACTGGATGATCTTCTTTCAAGCTGTGCCTGCCCAGACTGGCCTCCCTTTCTCAGCTTGTCGTACTATCTAAAGTGCACGTTTGTTTTCTTGAAAGAACAGATAGATCTCATTATGAGGCCTGCACCTCCTCTTTGTCATTTCTTATCACCCTCCGTCCCCCCTTCAAGTCTGATCTGACTCTCGCCGGACAAACTCAGGCCTTTCCAATTGGTTGTTCTTGGGGGCCAACAGTTGCATGAAAAATAGCAAGTGATTCTTCCACATTAAACAACGACTTTCAGCACAATGCATGGTGCCTGGTAAATGTTCAAATATTGTATATTTGCTGAATGAATAAATGCTGAAGGGAAAGCATTCATGGTCTATTGAAAGGAGACTTTACCAGTCAGAAAACTTGCAATTTGCGTTGTATGACCATAGGAAAGTCACTGTATAACAAACACAACTGACACATATTAAGTAATGTGATTTACAGCTATATATTAATTAGTAGGACATCATTTGAGGCTGAACCATGTGAAATTGCCTCTATTTGACCATTTTTGGTTTATAAAAATGGTATTATTAATGGTTCAACCTAATAAAACTTCTGTATTTTAAATTAGGTGCATGCTTAATGGAACTATTTTTACAATATGCTTTTAATTCTGAGGAACCACATTCCTGCTCCTCTTTCTCTCGCTGCACATACAATTGTTGAGGGAATGTTTTAAAAATAAGCTTGATGTTGGCACTGTAAAAATTCAATTTTATTCCCAGTCCAAGATGATCCTTCATCACTATTTTCTCATTGGAAGAATGATTCTCCTTCATTTGGAAGCAACTGGCAGATGTTCCCCACTGAGCTGGCTCTTGGTTTCCGTGGAATGCTGTGGTGTTGAAATTCCAGTAGAATTGTGTTTCCTCACTCTTTCAACCTCCTGCCCCAGAAACTGCCTCTACTCCTAACCTCCCCTTCATATGGTACATTAACCTTTGTTTTAATTTTCTGCGATACTATCCATGTCCTTTTCCCATCTCTGTCTCTCTCTCTTATTACAACCAACTGAACATAGGCAAGTGTGATTAGCTTTGCAAACTGTACTACAAAGAGTAAAGTTACTTTTTCAGTTATGCAAGGACTAATGTGAAGGTTTTAAGCTCCTCTCTGCCAAGCCCTAGCACTTTTGGTGCCAGAAAGTCAGTAAGCTATTTTGGGGAGAGGAAATGCCTTACCACTATGGCCTACCATCAATAAGCACCAACTATATACGAGGAGACCATAGTCACTTCTTTCATTGGAACGTGTTTATTAAATCATTTTTACACCTGACAGCAAGTTTTGTTACAAGGGAAGGTTAAAAAAAAAAAATGAAGATTCTAGTTGCCAAGGGCTGTGGGAGGAGCTCTCTAAGGAGGGGCTGGTCTCAGAAGATTGACAGAGAAAAGTACAAAGTAGACAATTTTTACATGTTTCATAATTTTGCCTCATTTGGCCATGCAGAAGGGTAACAATTGCTGAAGGATGAATTAGCTGTATAATAACTTGATATTTTGAACCAAGATAATTATTCTGCACATCTGCACACAAGAATACTCATGCCATATTCCAGTGTGAATCTTCCCCCTGATCAGTTGCTGTGTGACTTTGGGCAACTTACTAAGCTTCTGGTGCCTCAGTTTTCTCATCTGGAAAAATGAACAAAATAATAGTAATTACTTCATAGAGTTATTGTGAGGATAATATAACTTCATATCCCTACAGTACTTAGGGCAATGACTGGCAAATTGTAAGACTGTGCAAATATCTTTAGTGTGAAAGAATATCCCAGAAGATGCTAAATTATAAAACGATGTGTATAATCAACAGCTACATTCTCCTTTAGGAGCTACTGGAGCCTTGGCCTTTTTTTAAGGGATCTGTATTTTTTTCACGAACATCTGGTTTTAAATAGTTTTTAGATGTTATGTCTTTTAAAATCATTTGGTACTCGAATCCAGTGGGTTTATTATCAGTAAGTTCTTTTCCCCCCTTGGTATTTAGGCAGAAACTTCTCTCTTCCGAATTCCAGTCTATTTTTCCTCATTAACATCCTTTTGCTATGTCGGTGACTTTTTTTCTTTCTTCGTGTTTACCTCTTCCTGGTATTTACAGAAGTACAGGAGAGAATCTGTGACCTTAGGCAAACTCTTGGAGAGATCCCCAGGGATCTTTCACAGGCATCACAGCTCTCTGGCTACACAGTCTGCAGGCAGTGCCCACAGAGTGCCATCAGTGTCTCTGGCAATTTCTCCTGACTAAAAGCAGAGAGAAAGCAAAAGTCACCCGTTTGTGAGTTTAGAAGAATGGGGCTCTAATCCTCCCTTTGAATTTCCTCAAGGGCTTAAATTATGAGGTAAACTCATGAAGCCCCATGCCAATCTTTAGCATGTATATTGTTGTGTTCAGAATCAGGGTGAAGGGTTCATTGCAGCCATGACTCACCAGGGTTTCCAGATATTCAACCCTCAGAGGATTCAAGCATGCTGGAACTGTGTTTCATGCTTTGACATTTCATGATTATTTCATTTAGTCATTGTATCACTCATATTTGTAACAAAACAAAAATACTTAAAAGGTTTATTTGTACTTTTCCTGCATTTTATACCATGATTGAATTCTGGAGTCTTTTAAACCACAAAAGGACATCCAGACCTCAGCATTGTACGATGGGACAAATAATTTTTACGTCTATGGAGTCTTTTATGTATCATATTGCTTGATTTATTTCAAGATGTCATGTCCTGAGTCTAGTTAGGTTAAGTTTCAGCATCTGTTAAGAAGTTATGTTTCAGCTAACTTTTCTTAAAAAAATAACCATTTTTTAAAATCTTTGATACCTTCAATGGGGAGAAAAAGCAGGACCATTTTTATTCTATTACACAATTGATCATTTTGGTAATAAGGATTTTTCAGAAATCCAGAATCTGAGAGATTATTCAAGAGTTGTGTAACTGGATACAAACAATACATGTTGATTTGTTCAGGCAAACAGAATAAGCAAAGGAATGGACTTCTCTGATGGTTCACAGAATTAATTCTAGATTCCCTCATTTTCTGCTCCAGCTTAGATTTAGGTGGGCATAGATAGGGACAAGGGAATTAAAACTAATGCAAAGAGGACACACAAAATGAATATCATCTTGGTCCCGGTAACACCTCTAAGCCAAGTATTACCAGCCTCTCTGCTCTTGACCTGAAGCATTGTGATCCATTAGACTCTTTATTTTTTATTATTTATTTATTTATTTAATTTTTTTGAAATTTATTGTCAAATTGGTTTCCATACAACACCCAGTGCTCATCCCAAAAGGTGCCCTCCTCAATACCCATCACCCACCCTCTCCTCCCTCCCACCCCCCATCAACCCTAAGTTTACTCTCAGTTTTTAAGATCCATTAGACTCTTTAAAGAGAGGGTCAGAATGATACTGAGTGTTGGGATTAGTGGCTGGTGGTGATAGCGGTGGGATAATGGACATAGGACCTGAGGACACAATGCCCACTGGGATTACTGATGAGGTGGTAGTTTATGGCAATGTCCTCTGTGAGAGTATGGGGCCCAGTAGACTTCAGATATTTTTCCTCAGCTATGCAAATCCACAGCTGGCACAGGTATTTGGAAAGCAGGTGGGCTGGTCACCTTTCAATTGTTCTGTCCTCCGTCGAAATCCTCCCGGTTCAAAGATGGTTCAATGAGATGCCAACTCAACTGATATATCCTGGTTGGTGGGATGTTTGGAGTATCCTAATAAATCTGAAAGCATGGAAAGAGATGTTTGGTCTTACTCAACTACCTCCAGGATCTTCTGGCCTAAAATATGGGATTGGGACATCAGGGAAATATAGGCAGATGGTTGATGAGGTTATTGTGGCCTTGGCCTAGTGATATGGTTTGTTGATTTAATTACCTTTTATAAAATACTAAACAACTTTTAATCAAGATTTAAATACTACTGAAACAAAGTAGACATGTCATTATTCCTGTACAAAGAAAAACTGACACCCAGAGAGCTTCAGCATATTGCTCAATGTCCCAAAGAGTAGAATGGACAAGATCAAACATAGAAATACATCTTGTCTTGTTTTATAATCTATTCTTTTGGGCTGCATATAGCCCTTTTAGTATACGGCCAAAAGAATAACCTGTTGTAGGAATTTACTGTAAGAGTGAAATACACTTGTCTAAACTATTTTTTCCTAGAAGATTTGCAACATTAGGACAAATGTTCAACACTTCTGAATTCTAATTGTGAGGTGCTAATGTTGTGCATTAGTGCTTAGCCTCGGGAAATTCTTACTTTGGGTGCCAAATTAAACTAATTTACACTTACTAACTAACTAAACATTTTCTTAGCATGGCACAATGCTCATATTTCTACCATAATATTATACTTTTCCTACTATTTTATAAAATTATACTTTTCCTACTATTTTACAAAATTGTGTGTGGAGTGAAATATTTTAAGCATTGAACCATGATTCTTCATGGCCTCCTGGAGGATTGTGATGCAGAGACCCTAAAGATACCAATGTTAACTGTCAGGTGGCATTATAAGCTGTCCCAATGGATGGCATAACCTGCTGTGTAGAATGTCATTACTATGAGGCATATCCTAAAACATGACAATACAATAGCAATTTTTCCTAAGCATTCTTCTATGTCGATTATTACTAATCCTCCAACCCAGCCAGATGCTCTATGCAATGCTCTTCAAACAGAAATGTCATAGAAAAATTAAGAACCTTATATATAATATGGGGAGAAGTCTTGTATAAGCTGGTTTGGGAAGACAACCCAAAGTCTATATTTAATTGCATTCTCATCTAGGTTCAGTATTCTACCCTATAACCTTATTTATTATCAGAATAAAGCACAGCCAGACTGCTTCTACTTGAATTTGAGCCCCTGAGGTTCAACTATATGCTTTAGGAGGAGGCCCAGATGGACTAGTAGATAATGACATTCATTCAATGAGCTGGTGTATGGCCATTCCCCTGGAAAGTCCAAATCTTGATGAAGATTCAGGAAAGAGTAGTCTTGATCATGAGTCAGGAAAGTGTTTTAGGATGACGATTTACCTGGCTAAGCATAAGTCATTCCATGCTGGACTTGGAACACAGGATATTTCATTAGCTGTGGGAAGTATAGCATGTTTTCTGACAAATATTTCCTAGAAATCAGATTCCAAAGTTCCCTTCATCCTTGGGTGGTTTACCACTCCACACATTCTCTGTGTTGCTTTGTTAGAGGCTGGACCCCTGCCATTCCTATGATAAAGGCAGTGGGGAATGTCTCACCTATCTTGGTAATTTGAGCCTTTGTCCCATTTTCCAGGCAAGATTTCAAACTTTTAATTACCCACTTAGTAAAACCCAGATGTCCCATTTCAAAGGCCTATTCCCATTAGGGAATTTTCATTTCCAAGCAATAGCTGGATGAAATCCTAGAGTTTTACTGCATCCCATTTCCAGTACCTTAGCTTCACTTTCTTTTTTCCCCGAGTAAATAGGACCCTAAACTTTAAATTCTGAAAACCTATTTTAGATAGAATTGGGCATATACTACAATCCACTATATTGAACCTTTCCGTCTAAGCCCTAACTTGTTCTTTTCAAAATATTTCTTAGCATGCATTTGGTTCATAAACCTTCTTGGGGTGCTAAGAGGATAAGTGACTTTCAATTTGAAAATACATTACAAAGTGTTCCATCTCTTAAAGTTTAAGGAATACCCTGGCCAAGGTCTTACAACATTTACCTGCCAGTGATTTTGATAAACGGATTCATCACTGAGTTGGAAAAGGGCCAGAGTAAGATGGCTCTTACACCAATTTACTGTGGCCATGTGTATTGGCAGAAGAGTATGGGTCTTGTGTGACCTTGTTTACACAGGATATTTCCACAGCTGTGCTAGATGAAAGTCTCAACTTCAATTGCTTATCTCCATCGACCAAATTGGCTGGTCTAATCACCTGTTGATGGTGTTCCATGAGAAATAGCCATTTTCCAATTTCAAGAGAAGATAATTGGGAATTTAAACTGGTTCTTTGTGTGTAGGTAATATAACAGTGAAAGGATTTAACTTTGATAATCACATTAAGACTTAAACTAAAGCACAGATGATTAAAACTCTACTTCAAGGTGGCCTTTATATGACCTAGGGATGAGATCCCATGCTTGATAAGGGCAATTTCAGGCTAGGATGTAAATTGTGACGCTTTCTGATTAAGAAGTGATATTTTGTTTACATTTTACACTCTTCAGAGTGCTTCTACAGTCATGTAGAATCACAGTAACTTTATTTGCAACAACTGGAAAATGCACAAATATGAAGTCCTCACAATGGCAGGCAGAATCACACATTTCTGAAGTCCGGGATCCTAATTCATATTGAATTGTGTGTGAGTGATGTCCTGAGAATTGCAAATGTGCAGAAGGCTGAAGTGATCATGTAGAGGCTTCTACAGCTTCAGAAGATTTGGTCCCTGTGCCCCCATTTCTGACTTCTTCACCTCTTTACCTGTTCCTCTCCCCTCACTTAGCTCCAGCCACGTGGATCTTCTTGCTGGTATCTGAATACACCAACATGCTCTGACCTCAGGGACTATACACTTGCTGTTTTCCTTGCCATTCTAGTTAACATCGTAACTCTTCCCACATTTTCTGCCGTTTGCCATTTAGTTTTCATTATTTGTCACCACTTCACATACTACCCAGGAAGTTCATCTTCTATATTGTCTGGTGTCTCCCTCAACTCTCCCAAAGTCAATGAGTATGGGGATTTTTCTTTTCCCCGCCATTGCTGTAGCCTCAACATCTAGACTAGTGTCTGGCACATAATAAGAACTTTGTGAATATTTCATGAATAAATGAATGAAATAGTTTTCAATATGTTATTGAAGATAGCTTAGAGTTACTAGCACGATAAGGATGTCTTGACCTTTGAATACACTACGTCTTAAAGAGTCAGAAAATGTGATGATTTTGCCCATTTCTGTGGTGAGACACGTAGTATGCTCCATGTATGGCTAGGTACATCTGTGATTTGAAATGGAAGATTCGATCTCTATAGAGCCTAAGAGACCCTTATGGGAACTTAAAAGTTCTACAGTTATTCCTCAAAGGACAAGAATTTTGATGTGGAGGCATGAAACAAAAGGAACCTCAGTTGGTAAGGCAGCCTCATAGTAAACAGCCTAATGTCATGGCTTTTATGAAAAATAAGATTTAACATTAGAGAGACAATATCAATTTCTCATTTATGTCTCAGATCTAGCCATCTTGATTCCTCTGATCCCAGGCTTTGCCTGCCTTCCTGCTACTGCACGTGGATTTATACCAACTCAATTTACAGAATTCATTTTCTCTCTCCTAGAATATTGCTTTTGTGCAAACAATGTCAGTTTTCCCATTCAGTCCATTTGATAATTTAGCATCATTTGGCCAGGTTTTAAAGGAATTCATGATTTGTAAAAACAAATGTAGTTATTCAGAAAGCATGTTTGCTTTCATGGCATTTTATTTGCAGTATGTTTTCTGTTAAGTATATTTCAAATAATTGATAACATATGTGGGAAATTATACATAACATTATATGAATCTTCTGTGCGTCTTAGTCGTGAATCCAAATGTTCCTTCTAAAGAAGTGAGTTTTTTATTGATAATTAGGCATCAGGGCCATATATGTGCTCTGAAATTGGTAAATGTATATGTATATCAAAAATTCAAGTAATGTTAACAGTCACTTTTGTTAGGATATACCAGTTTCTGGGCTTGATACCTGGCACCATTTATTTTATCTTGCTATAGAAATTGAACTATGTGTGTGATTAAGTATTATCATGATGGATGCTAATAAGGAGCATGGCATTTGATTCTGTCTGGCAGAGTCCCCCAACACACAGGCAGAGGGGATGGATCATTTTTTGGTAGCATGCGCTCTGGTCTTAATGCATATGAGTTTGTAGCATTTCTTTAATTGTCCAATTTGTTTTATATTACCAGGTGGTTTTGATTAATGAACCAAAACAAGTGAATTTGTGTACAGAAGACAGAAAGAATTATAACTCAGATGGTTGCTTTTAGGTCAGAACAAGTTACAATAGAAATACATAATCTTGTTACTGATGCAACATTAATTCCTTCCATATTGAGGGGGATGAAGTACCTAATTAAAATTCCAACATTTCCTTCCCCCATTTTAATCTTCCTGAAGACTAGCAAAAATCTACAGAACCATGAATGAAATATTTTAGCTTTCCAGACACTGTGGATATTTATCAAAAACAGCTTCCATGCTACTAAGTACTGAGAGCTACAAGGAATGGTCTTCAACTCCACTCATTCTTCTCCTGACTTTTTAGGAGTAGAAAACAACTGGCCCTGCCCTTCCCTGAAATTCAGGAATCTAAAATATGTGTTTCCCCATTTCTGTCGTTTAAGCATGAAAATAGTACATAGTATGTGACTAGAGCATTCTAAGTACTTTACAAGTATTTCCTCTTTTCTTTTCCTTCTCTTTTCTCTTATGTGTCCTTTTGTCTCTTTTTATCTCTCTGTTTCAATTACTCATGTATTACCAAATTCTGAACACAAATCTTTCTCTCATCATTAGCTAAATTCACATAGCATATGGATTTCTCTAAGGTGAATATAGGCTTCAAACAATCAAAGGGTATCTCTGTGTAAGGATGGTAGGAAGTTCTCTGGGGTATCTGGATGGCGAAAAGACACATTACTATCTGCACAAACTTTATATTTTGGTAAGATTGGGTTTTTTTCTTTTCCCAACTGCATTCTCAACTAATAGTTTCAAAAGGTTTCATAATCAAATAAAGTTGGATAACACTGCTTCTAGTAAGCTTTACTCCTGGAAAATCACAATACGTGCTTGTTTGTTAAAATATCCTACAATCAAGAAAGCTGTTTGTAGTGTAGTGGTACCTCAAAACTTTAAACATGGAATTGCCATATGATCTAGCAATCCACTTCTGGAAAAATACCAAAAAAAAAAAGGAAAATAAGGACTCAAGCAGATATTTATATACCAATTTTTATAGCAGTCTTATTTACAGTAACCAAAAGGCAGAAGCAACCTGAGTGTCCATTAGCAGATGAATGGATAAGGAAAATGTGGCATATACATACAATAGAATATTATTTAGCCTTAAAAAGGAAAGAAATCCTGATACATGCCACAAAATGAATGAAACTTGAAGATCTTAAATAAGCCAGTCACAAAAGAACAAGTAAAATACAATTTCGGTTTATACCTAGAATAGTCAAATTTATAGAGATGGAAAATAAAATGGTGGCTGCCAAGGACTGGAGAGAAGGGAGAATTGGGAATTATTGTTTTATGGGTACAGTTTGAGTTTCAGTTTGGGAAGATGAAAAACTTCTGGAGATGATTATTAGTGATAGTTGACAACAATGTGAATGTACTTAAGTGCCACTGAGCTGTAACTTAAAGTGGTTAAGATGGTACATTCTAGGTTATGTATATTTTACCACAATAAAAAAAAAAGAAGAAAGAAATATGTTTTTAACCTAGCATTTCCTAGTTTATTTGATCATAAAACACTGTTATCAAGGTACAATTACTAATATTTGGAGGAAAGATTAGAACTCAGTTATGCAAAACCTGGTTTATAAAATCCACACTGAATTCAGTGAATATGAGTGGCAGTAATTTTACTTCCATGCCTCACACTCTTCTGTGCCTCCCTTGTTCACATGATAGTTAAAACTCCTTGCTGCTATACAGCCTTCTTGATATTTGACCACTCCTGTGTAATTGAACTTGAACTTGAATGGTGGCCCAAATGAAGAGAAATGTGATAGTTAAATCTATAAAACTTGCAGATGGTGAGATAAGGGAAGGAAATAGGAAAAGATAATGTAGCAACTTTGATCTAGGTGGAACCATAAGAGAACAGGGGGTAATAACATAGGTTTCGGTGAAACTGATGAGCTCTAACTTTTTTAGTGATGCAAGAACTACAGAAGAAGGGCTATTATGGTCAGTCACAGAAGACAAGGAACTTTGGGATCAAGAGAAAAACTGAAGGAGTTTATTTTGGAAGAAGGTGGACAGGGTCTTCTTGTACAGTCTCCTTTTCTAAGGTGAATGTATACCTAATGAAATGAAGGATCTGGAAGTAGCAGAAAGAATAATACATTGAAATGATACATTGGTAAGGGTGCCTGGACTGTGTTCTCTTATTGTGATTCATTTTCTGTGTTTTGGGACCTTTTTTTTTTTTTATCACTTCTGAGAAATTCAGTTTAAAGAATACATTTTAAAGGCTTTAATTACATCTATTATAAAAGCAGTCAGAGAAATTAGGATGATGATTTAAAAAGAATTCTTCTGGCTTTCTGTTTTCCCATAATGAAGGCTTTACCTAATAATTAGTCTTTGTATGTTAGGAGTAAAGAATGCAGCCGTTTATAGTTGGGCAAGAGAACAAAAGGCATCTCTGACCTCTGGAATAAAATATTCAAAATGCCCTTGTCTCATACCACATAAATTAAAATTGTCTGGTTTTTGTTGAGATATTCAATTTGAGATATAATACTTGTTGTATGAAGACATTATCAAGTTTTAAGCAAAGGGAAAAAATTATATTCATACTGAGCCTGTTACCACGAGTGACGTGGCAGGCAACAGTAGTGGGTTTTGAATAGTGCAAATGAGGATAGATAACAGGCCTATGTCCCTTAGGTTCAGTGCTTAGCACAATGCTGAGTACACAGTAGGTGCTCAAAAAATGTTTGTTGAACAAACGGATCAATGATCCAATTGGTTTCTGAAGGTTAAGAACAGTTATCATCAAAGAGCTGAGCTGCACTGAAATGTGTATCTTGAGTCCACTTTAATATTTTCACTGACATCTAAGAGTTAGGGGAGGGATCACAGGGTGTAAAGAGTGTTAGCACTCAGGAGAAAAAGGGATGGTTTATTGTACTTCCAACAAAGGTCAGTCCTGGGGAGTATTAATTGTGAGTGGGACTAAAGAACATTTGGGCTGAATGTCAGGGGAAGTTTTTGAAGAGTAAAGTGTGTTAAACTACATAACAGAGCCAGAGGTAGAGACCCAAGGGAACGGATAGAGGTTTCAATGGCTGGACAATTTACAAAGGGTCTGGACCAAGGCTTAAAGAAATGGTAAGGGAATCTTGCACCGTGAAGGGGTATGCACTAGCAGAGTTTGAGGTTTTTATCTTGTTTCTCTGTTGTGCACAATTGCACTGGAGTCTCCTGAGACACAAAGAAAAATATGTACATGTGTGGTATGGTAGAAGGGCCTTTGCAACTTGGAGAATATCACAGTGATACAACACTAAAAGGAGTTTGTGTATTTGGAAAATGATGCTATGATTAGGTAAGATTCTGGGAGAGCAAGCAAGAAGCAAAGGATTTTAAAGTGGTATATTTATCAACTATTCATGTGTTTAAATATAAATGTCTACAACAAAGGAGTAGAGCCCAACTCAAATTAGAAAAAGTGAATTAATAAACTCCTTTTAGGTCTATGATTCTTGGTAAATTAAATTTGAGGACAGTGATGCCACATAGCTTAAATGTACTCAAAATCTCTAATGTCCCCTGGAGCTAAAAATCTTCTAAAATCAGCCAACATAATGAAGCCTTTGTTACAGTTCAAATTTGCTTATATTATATAGAGAGTGCTTTGTGCTGCATATTTTGTATGTTAATTTTAAAAGTTGAACTATTCTCATCTAGGAAGTGAAATTATAGGTCATTCATGGAACCCAATAAGAAATTTGGTTACACAATGAAAATAGTTCCAACTAAAAAAAGTTCAGTTCAACCTCAATACAAATCTGCTGCCTTCAATTTCCTAGTGCTACTATCTAAATTGACTTGTCTTTTTAAGGTCCACTTTAAAAGAAACTGTATCTGTCTTCCCAACTTAGTATTTTAACAATTTAATAAA
Source organism: Prionailurus viverrinus (assembly GCF_022837055.1). Lineage (NCBI taxonomy): Eukaryota > Metazoa > Chordata > Mammalia > Carnivora > Felidae > Prionailurus > Prionailurus viverrinus. Next base: position 82,048,914 of record NC_062565.1, read on the forward strand.
TAAGACATAAGGCACATGATTGATTTCATAGAATAATAGCACTTGTGAAAATAAATTTGGATGTTGTCAGTTATCTGTAGATAAATAGATATATGGATACATAGGTAAGAGAGAGAAAGGGAGCTAAGGAGGAGACAGAGGACTGAGATCCTCTAATGTAGATGTCTTAAAATTGTCATTGTGAATGCAATTGGACCTTTCTTCTCGTGATTAATGATTTAACTGTTTGTTTTTCCAGTGGTTGATAAATATATTACACGGAAATCTTTTTAAAAGACCAACTTTGCAATGATAAAATGTAAACAATGTTTAAGTTGAGCCATATGAAAAAAAGCAAAATGGATTTTCAGCAATTATAGGCTGTGTTTTAAGTGGTCTAACTTGAAGTATAGGGTACACGGAATGTTCAGAATTAACGTTACAGAATTTGTAACGTTTCTGGGGTAGGTCATGAGTGAAGAGCTGAAGAGAGAAGGCCTCTCAGAAGGAGAAATTATAGTGATATGAGGAGAATCAGGATGGCTTAACCTTTTGTGGTTCCAACTGCTTGCTGGGTATCACCGGATGGATGTCTCAATGGCAACCCCAAATCAATCATATCTCCTCTCTCTAATGTGCTGCTTCTCTTCTAGTCACTGTTGTAGTTAATGGTAACCCTACCCACCAGATGCCCAACTAAGAGCTTAAAAGATGTGTTCTGAGAGGTCTGTGTCCCAGACCACCGGGAGGGGCCGGCCACGTTTCTCTGTTAGATGCCAGAGAGAGGACACTGATTTCCAGTACGACCCCAGTGCGCAGTCACTTCAGTTTGTAGGTGTTGATCTGAATTTTTTTTTTTAATGTTTATTGATTTTTGAGACAGAGAGAGACAGAGCATGAACGGGGGAGGGTCAGAGAGAGGGAGACACAGAATCTGAAACAGGCTCCAGGCTCTGAGCTGTCAGCACAGAGCTCAACGCAGGGCTCGAACTCACAGACTGTGAGATCATGACTTGAGCCGAAGTCGGCCGCTTAACCGACTGAGCCACCCAGGCGCCCCAGTAGGTGTTGATTTGAACACAAACTACTTGGAGCAGTAATGAAATGGTGTTTACAAAGCTATCTACAGGATGCAAATAGCCACATTTTTACTGAACAAGTATACCTTATGTTGGGCAGTAAGGATTGTGATTATGAAAAGCCAGAAGTAAACGATATATATTTTTACTAATTTTCACTCTCCTTTTCCTTCTTTGCTATATCATGCTCAGTTAGAAAAAACATTTTATGAGTTGAGGAATGGCAATCCCTTTTGTTTTGACTGGCTTTGACTTTGTATGCCAAGCAAACTTCCTGAGAATGCAAGTGACAAGAGATTCTATGTTGAGATTCCCCCACAGGCCTGTCCGTGGCAGGGCCCTGACTCCTGTGATTTAATCATGCTCATCCTTAATTGCATCAATAGTTCTAACAATCATTCTTTAAATCATCAGATTAGAGATGATCAGCTATTTCAAACACTGCTTAGAATTGCACATTTTAAAGGATGGGTTGACCTGGTTTTCTTTTCTAGTCGTGACTCCATATTTTAGATACTTCTGTTTATGTGCTCAGAGATGGCCAAGTTCTTCTTTGAGATTGTTTGTATAGGATAAAATGGGGGCACTTATGTGTAAACAAATCTAAAAAGGTTGACTCCATTAGGAACACAAATTAGAATTGCCTAATCCCCATAATACTCCCATAATATGTAATAGTAATAATAATCAGAACACTTCATATAGGTTTTCTCATTGCATAAATGCAAAAAAGAAATAGGTCTCATGGTAGAGTTCACTTTCTAGCTTTTCTCCACAGAATAAATCAAGATGAGGCTAAAGGGGATATTCAATATCCAGTGACACTAATGATCTTTTGTGAACAAAAAGGGAAACATGTCTTTGATTTACATAAAATATTTGGACTGTAAGAATAAATAAACAAAAAGTGTAAAGATGGCTCTCAGGAGGCTTATCTTACTAAAGGTTGTGAAATGATAATGACATCCTTCCGAACTTGCTTGGCAACCTATTTCTTTACAGCAGAACCAATAGGCACGTCCTGAGGTAAGCCACCAATTCCTAACCCTACCTCCCCACCACCCGCCCACCCCCCCCTCACTGAAATTAATTTCATTGCTCAGAACAAGAGGAATAAGATAGAAAGAATGAAAATGTAACACAAATGTAAAATACAGACTGACTTTTTATTGCCTGGTTGTTGGACTGGATAAGATGTTTAGGAAGTTTATGTATAACCTGATTCTCGTCCAGAACATATGGATTTTCCACATCTACAGAACAGGAGCAAGAAGCAGCTCTCCCCTTGTGCAGGCTTGCTGTCCTATTGTGATGGGTGCCTGTACAACCTGGGAGCAGCCATCAGATCTTCCTTTAAAGCCAACACAAATCATTAGAGGAAAAACAAATTACATAATCCAGTTCAGAGACATCTGACAGTCATAAAGTCTCTGTTCCTGCTTTCATGCTCCCAGGAAGCTCTGGATTTCAGTACTGTATAGTATCCCATCTTACAGAGCTCACAAAAAGATGGTTTGGTCTTGAGAATGACAATGACAAGACCGCCCAGTGGCTGTTACTCCAGACCCGTCTTCACTCAAGGCCTCTCCTCTACTGTCCATCCACAATCAGCAGCTGGCGGCTCTATGGAATTTATCTCTCCAGATTTTCTAGGTGTAATTATAGTTTCTCATTTACAATGGAACATTACACTCTTTTTGGAGCTACTTCATATACTTGGCAGCTGACTAAGGTGATCATATGTCCTGTTTTTCTTTCTGTCTTTAAAAAAAAAAACAAAAAAAAAAAAACAGGACAGGTCTTTGTTTTTGCTGAAGTTTGCCGTTTCTCCTTGTTACTGATGTGCAGCCTCCTTTGTGCTGACGGCCAAGAAAATTCTGGACTGCTGCCCTGTTTGCCTCCAGAGACTGATGCAAAGTCTTCAAAGTAAAGTCAGTGGTTTTTTTTTTTTTTTAATAGAGTTTACCAGAAACAAGACATCTTCATGCTTATGAGGACCTTGCTGTCTACTGCAAAACATTCAAAGACCGACAGCCTGGACTTGGCCTCTCTGAGGTTTACAAATGCACTTGAAACCACTTGAAAAAAAATGGTTTTGCAAGGACAACAATGAAGTTAAGCCCCAATTTTACTTTATTTTATTTTTTTAGTTTATCATTTGGTACCAATAGAAAATGTTTAAAAATATTTTCAGTTGGATGTTCTTTGGGAAAATCCTGAAGAGGACTTTCTATCAGTTCTCAGTAAAAGTATAATCGTGAAACAATTTGTTTAACCCAAGTTCTCCTAAACCTATGTATTTTGCTACTGTCACGGAAAAGACTATCAAATTCTGTGTGATAGGCTTTAGTTAAGTGAAGCGTTACAGCCTTTATTTTATGTGCACTGCAAAGAATTTTCCTGAA